>NC_055698.1:11233246-11598246 GCF_017639745.1 Melanotaenia boesemani | reverse complement strand
CAAAGTGTGCATTCTTCATTACTGATGTTTACCTGGACTGTCAAGATGCTGAGGGTGTATTTGGAGGTGTATACATACAAGCACAAACACAGGACCAACAGAAGTCAAGCTTATTAGAGTGCTGTGACTGTACAAACACGACAGTTGTAGGCAGAAAATTCAAAACTATTATCTCTGAGACATTATATGACATTTTAAAGCTCTGTACTCAAGGCATCTGGGCACCTTTAGAACTATGATAAAAAGAAGTTAGCTTTCTCAAGCAAAGCTGCACTTTCTTATTAGCTTTACACTCTTTATAGTTCATACTTGCATTTCATTCCCCCATCAGCAAACCTGTAACACCTGCATGTGGACTTAGATGTGCATCAGTATCCTGCACAAATACTGGTCTCTCAAATTGTGGCAGCAAGGGCCCCTGACCAAGCGACAGCACATGATGTATTACATGTTGAGAATCCTGTTGATCCCTCGGATACTCCTGCAGGATCAAAGGGATCACAGGCTCCAGGATCAAGAAGGCCCTTAAGGACATTGCAGAAGAGGCAGAGCAAGGAATCTTCAGGCGTTAGCTTAAAAGACAGCATGAGAAAGCAGCTAAAAAAAAAAGCAAAATCTAACCAGTGAACTTGGCCTGATGGCAACAGTGAAGGAGCATCAGTTTGTCACGCTTGTGCTCCCACCTGTAAATCTGATAGAACTACTTACAGAATAACATGATCCATAGTTATTACAGGTTTAAATTTGTACTACCTAGAAATGGGCATAAAAGAATCACAATAAATCCCAATACTCTGAAACTGGCCACACAGATTAACTAAAACCTAACATTTCAACTGATGGGTTGTGTGATTTAAAGCTGTTTGGAGTAACTAGAGCCAAATCCAGAACACTGATTTGTTTCCTCTCATCTGATATGTGCTAAAACCACTCACACGGGTTTGCTCAGCTAACATGGTAATGGTTTAGTTTCCAGTAAACAAAAGCTGTCAAAGACCACATTGAATTGTTTGCCAAGTGTAAAGCTAAAGCTTTGTGATATATCACTTGGCCAAATGTTGCCTGTGCTCGCTAGAGACTAACATGACCGAACAGTGCAATGTGAGCTCTTTGTCAGAAGAAAATTTAAATGAGTTGCCTCAGGGTCTTGCAGATGCCTTCTGTATCCAAAGATTTATTTTTGGTGTACTTCAGTAAAGCACAGAATGATTGTTCTATCTCGTATCTTTTTAATGTATTATCCTGAGCCCAGCTAGTGCTGGATTATAAAACATCTCCTTGCACAACAGATGGTTCAATTAGAGTAAAAAGGTTTCCCTGTGTGCACCGCATTGGGATACTACTGCTTTTTCCATTTAAGAACCAAATTCTAAAATATATATAATGAGCATAGTAATTATTCTCAAATCATACAAGTTTTTACTTTGTTGTTTTGTGATGCAGTTGATTTTACAACACATACCATTGTCACCATTTCTTGTATGATCCATTTTCAATGTACATTTTCTTCTTGTTTAACTTTTTTTTTTTAAATGATATCTTCTTTTACATTCTGCAAAGAAATGTCAAGCTCTACAGTAAGACCTTGACTGCAGAGACTGCATGAATGCTCTCAACAGTATATTTTTTAACTTATTTGAGTTTTCTACCACATTCTGGGATTGTGTGCATACACGTGTAGATTCCCCACAGTGAGTTGACAGCTACATTCATTCTACACACACCGATGCATTAGTCTTGTAGTGCACTTCGACTTGGGTAGAAGCCATCACATAATGGTATTTCCTCTACCTTAAGATTTTTTTTTATTATTATTTTTTTATAAAAAAAAAAGGGGGGGGGGGGGGGGGTGTATTTTCCAAAACCATTACAACTATAAGAATAATGTATGTATGTATGTATGTAATAATGAAGTAGTTGGTTTCTTGTACTGTATGATTAATGTACATTTCTGTGATGGTGATTGTTGCACCATACTGCAAACTGGTTTCTTGTCTGCACAATACTGTTGAGAAACAAATATACCATTAGATGTCGTCAACTCATACAATCAAAGAAATTTCAGTTTCGCCAAAGCATTCATTCATTATCTGTACCGCTTTGTCCATTACGGGCCCCCGAGAAGCTGGAGCCTAAAGCTGGATTCATGGTTGTGCGCCGTTTGCATAAGCGTAACCACCGTAGGCTCAGTGTAGCTCCGCAGAGGCTCGATGCACACCTCTTCCAGATCTGACGTGCACCCCTGCTTAGCAGACGGTTACGCAGAGATACTACCTTGTGATTGGTCAGTTTGGGATCATGTGTTGCTGGATATCTGGATCTTCTTGATGAACTTGTGTGAAAACCACCGTTTTTAAAAACAGTAACCAATGGATCAAGTTGATGAGAGGCTGATTGAATTATTTCTTCGTTATCTTCCACAAGGTAATAAAGACACTGAACCACACTGACCGCCATTGTTGTTTTAAAACAAAAAATACCTACCGAACTGAAGTGAAACATCAAAAGAACTCTGACCTGGTGAGTTTACCAGCCGATACCATCCCTACTGTCACCTTCAGATTAGGAGGAGAAACTGCAACACGACACCAAACTACGTGTAACCCCTACGCTCGAGTGCAAAAGCAAACTCACCAGCGTCAGCTACGCCGTACCGCATAAATCCGGCATAACCCAGCATTAGACGGTGGGGTCTGTAGCTGTGCTGAAACACTGGACTGTAGCCATGTCCTTCAAAACACCCTCATGACACTCATCATGCAAGGCAGGGAGAGACATTCGACTAAAATGGTGACAACATGGCAAGTGATGCCGTTTGTTCAAAGTTTTGAAGAGTTTCTTAAATCCTGGGTTGTTAACTGTGTTAACTGAGCACTGGTCTTTGGCGAGAAAAAAAGTTATTTTTGTTTATAACGTTTGTTATCTCTCTGTGTCTCTGGGAGCTGATAGATTATATAGTCGCAACTCACAAAAAATTGAATATTTTTCTATTTTTTGTGTTGTGTCGCAAGACCATATGTGCACGTCTATGTGAACGAGTGCAACATTTCACATGCTGGAATGTCGCCTGTTGTTTGGCTGAAGGAGGGCAGCGATTTTTGCCTCATCGTGCAAGTTCCATAGAAAATGGTGGAGAAGGAGCACGTCGCCTCCCGTGTGTCCAGCCCTTAACTTGAGAGGTGTTGGCAACTTGCGCTGAATAAAACTAAAGCGCCTGGGGCTGTGGGAAGAGTCTGCAGCAGAACGCTGCAAGTGGTGCTCGATTTGCAACTGAAAACAGCAGAGGAGTAAACTGAGAAGGAGCAAATAAGTAACATTTCATTTTTATGATTGTTGAAAACCCAGATCGTAATTGAGATTAAAATTCGATTAATCGCCCAGCCCTACTGAAGCTAACCCACGCATACACGGGGAGAACGTGCAAACTCCACACAGAAAGGCCACCGTCCCCCAGGTCCGAACTCCCCCTGAGGCTCAAACCAGCGACCTCCTTGCTGTGAGGCTGCGGTGCTAACCACCATCCAACCATGAAGCCCCAAACAAAACAATAAAAAAAATGTATTGCCAATCTCAAAATAAGAAACTTTGCTTGTTCAAATGTCCTATCCACTCAGTTACATGATACTGCAAATACATATCTGTCATAAGTGCAACACAATACTTGTCTTCCAAGGACCTTTATGGACCACTTTTATGTCCCTACTAATGTCAGAATCAAACCTCTGCCGTTGACTGTGTCTGCCTTCCTGGGGAACCTTTCCAGGAATGTTTAACTGGCTTGGGAAACACCCCGCCCACCCTTTTTGGCTGGCAGTTGTGCTGAGGAGAAGGAGTTTAGGGGGTGCCTGCTCACACTGTTGCATGGATGGATTAATGAATGGACTGTGTAATCCCTTGAATTTGACAGTTAATCTGTTGCACTCAATGAATGGAAAAGATTGAAAGTTGTGTGTTCAAATGAAAACTCACACTTAGAAGAATTGTAAGTACAAAGGTTAACTAGTAAATATTAAATGTATTACCCACCTTTAACTTGACAGCATTACATTATAACCTGATTAACTTAATACAGCCAACTTCCACAGATTAGCTCCAGCATAATCTCTTCTTAAATACGTTTAGAGCTTTTTCAGCATACTTGCAGGTGGCCACCACTTGGAAAAAATAAAATCAGCCATTAATACCCTACAACTTTCTCTATATGTGCTCTGTTGAAGAAGAAAATCCCTGCTGATACTTAGATCATTTTATTGCTTGTGGCTTGACAGCATTTTAATTCCCCTTGCGGTTCCACTATCATAGCAGCCCAATCTCCCTTCACCACACCATCAGCACCTTTCCTGTAGGACCCAATTTATCTAGTGATCCTAAAAGTAGCACACTTGAGACCCTGAGAGATTCAGAAAGGCTCTCTGCTTGGTACAGCACCCTACTACCTTAAAGGGATAGGCCGTCTTGGAATAAAATTAGATGCTGCCAATCTCTCTCAATCACTGGGGAATGCAGGGCTAGTGGCCCTTTTAATGGAGATGTTTCCTTTTTTTTTTTTTGCATGGCCATATCTTTGGGAAGTAGAGCAGATATTTTGTGTGTGTTTAACATGACAGTATTTTCTGAAAACGGCCAAAGATATAAATGTCTAACACTGGATATTATCTCTTTTACTACATAATACATTTTTTTTTCCCCCATTTTTTGTAAGATGCTCAGCTTTAACAAACTCACAACATTCGCAATGCAGTCAGGGTTATAGGGTATCATATTTTAAAAAATTGTCTTAGTCAAAAAGTGCTCATTGATTTAGGAATACAAAATGGACCGTCATTAATAACTTGCCCTTCATGCAGTAATGATTTAATTTACAACACTTTAAATCAATATCATAATCCAGTATGTAAATTGATATTATCATGTAATATAACTCTGGCAGAGTCATTGTCTTGACAGATATGATGATCCTTATGATTATTAGTAATTTATTGTAGCTGATGGTGCCTTAAACCCTAATGAAATGTGGTTCAATCTGGATGGAGCTTAAGTTATTAAGTAAATGAAACTTATTGGATCCATGGTTCTACAAAATCTATTTCCTGGGTCATTCCAGTGCTTCATGTTGCCATAATGGCATTTAAAGGTATTTATAATATGCAAAATGTACCACTTGCAACACGTTAAGAACCAGACCCTGCAAGATTAGACTGTAAAACACCAACTAATATTGATATTCTCATGCTACATCAACATTAGGTGAAAATGGACACATTTAACTATTTCATAGTTGCTGGGCACACATACTGTAAGATAATTATAAGCTCTGGCACTGTTCTGAAAATAATACTTGAAGTGTACTTGTCAGACCTGGATGGCAAAAGGTGACATCAGCAAAACGAGCCCAGTGACATTATTAACCCTGCACCAAGTAGGAAGGAGGAGGTAATTAGAACCAGTCATATGGTTGTCACACTGCCAGAAAGAGACAGCCCTAACACACACGCATGCACACACGCACACACATACAAACAGGAATATATATACTTGACCAAAAGGGTAATTGCAGCTTGTTACAATATCAGAGTTCCATAGATTTAGCCATTTTTCTTATCACCGATGATCACCTTATATTTGCAAAGATAATCACTGATATCAGAAACCTCAGCAGCGCTGCACAGATAGAACTCATGGTATTTCATGGAACTGTAACACAACCTAATCTGTTGATCAGTTTTTCTTTATTGCTCATGAATGTGGATATGCAGTTGCTACATAAAGCATTACAGAGAGATTGTTTACTTTGTGAAAACAGCCATAGACTGCATAAAGATGGAACTGCTGTGCATACGTTGGATATAAGTGACAGCTGAAGGAGACTCTACACCCCTACTGAGTAACTGCTGCATCGCTCACCCAGTCACCTTTAATGAAGAAAAAATTGAAAACACCAAATTTATTTTAAACAATCAACTTTAAAGTATGTTTCTTCCTGCAGTAAAGTTCATTATTCATGTATGATTGATATTTAGTTTGGCTCCTGTCTAAGAAGTAACATTTGCGGAAATCCCATGCATTTGTGAAATATTGCATCAGGAATAGCTCTTAGGTCTTCAAGTGCCATTTTGTTTAGTCCAATCACAGCTAAAAGACTAAACAAATCCTAAAAAAAATGTATTAAAACTTAAAATGTTAAATTTTTAAAACATTATTCATTTAATCTATATTCACTACATGTTTTCATTTAATTCATTGTTTGCTTACATTTAGGCATATAATTCAACTGGTAAGGTTTAGGCATTAAAACTAGTTTGTTAGGGTAAGAAAATGTGTCAAAGCCGGACTTGGACTATACCTTCTCACAACATACCTTACAAAAGGGGTACATTTTTCTTATCAATTTCAAAATGCACCTATAGATGGGTCTTGGAAAGTTTAAGTTATGGAATCCCCTGTTTAATGGGTTTATTTTAGAAATTAAGTAAACACCTATTGTTTCAGTGATATGGTTTTTTTTTATTAGAAAAAAAAACATTTTTTTTTTGTTTGAATTGTCCAACTTCAAATATTTTATTTGCTTAAGCAAGTAACGTTTTAACTGTGTTTATTTCATTTCTTGAAATAAAATTAGATATTTATTAGACTCACATTTAGGTTACATTTTATTGTGTGACCAGGATGACCAGAAAACATATCTGACAGGGCAAAAAACCATACTAAGCCAGTCATCGTTAAAAACATCCCCACTGTAGGTTAGCTTCATTTGTTCAGAGAGGAACATTAAGTACCATAGAATACCGTACCAGCTTTATTTATAAAACACTTTAAAACAACCACAGCTGAACAAAGTGCTGCACACAAGTAAAATCAAGATGTAAATCCCATCGTATCCCTTAGTTATCCCATGAGCTTCCACCTTCAATTTCATCTCTAAGTGAAGTACTGTACTGTTTGTTCAACTCTTGGCTTATTCTCAGTCTGACTTTTTTAAAATGTGCAATTCACCACTGCAGTCACGTTTCTAAAAGGTTTCCCACTAAATAACATGTTTCATGTCTTTTCCACAATGCCTTCCCAATGTTTGCAGCAGTCACGAATGCTGTTTCTGCTCTTTGTGTACCAGGCCACCCACACCAACCTCTCTTCTTCTTGCCTCCTATTCTAGGGTGTTAAGGCACTAAGCATGGCCAAACTTGCTCACAGCAGTATATCTGATCAAATCAATACCTATTTCTCTCTCCAACACTTTTTCTATTCTTTCCTCTCGTTTCTGACTGCGGTTAGCTATGGTAGGATGATTGGAAAGTGATACATCCACTGGGTCTGTCTTGTCTGTGTGAGATAGATAGATTAGTGAGGGAGGGAGTAAGATCAGTGAGAGGGCTTTGCCATGCTGCACCGCAATAAGGTGTTAGCAGATCCATCAGTGTAGCACGCTTAGTGGAAGCCGACCCAAGCTTACTGGACTCGCTGGTGATGCAATGTAACTCCTCCATCTTTTCTTCCCTTGTGCATTAACAACTCATGTGGGCAATAATAGAAGTGACTGAGATGTCTTGTAATGGCCATGAACAATTTGTAAAGTGTCAGTCTTTTCTTTTTTTCTCCCTCTTTTTCTTGTCTGATGCCCATATTTCCATACTTCACTCTCTGATTCTTCCTGTGTCTTTACTATAGTTTCCTCTGCAGCAGTGGTCCTCAACCCTGGTGTTCAAGGCCCACTATCCTGCAGGTCTTAGATGTTTCCCTGCAGCGACACACCTGATTCAAATTAAACGGCACTCTGACAAGCTCTGCATTAGTTTGCTAATGATCCATTAATTTGAATCAGGTGTGTTGCAGCAGGGAGACATCTAAGACCTGCAGGAAAGTGGGCCTTGAAGACAAGTGTTGGCAATCTCTGCTCTGCAGCACTTTAAAATGTAATGTGCTAAGTTGAATAAATTTTCTGTAACAAACTTCTTTTTTGTTAATTGAGCCTTTTCCCCTCCCGTCAATGATTATATATTCTTTCTTTGTAGACAAGGTTTGTGTCTGGCGAGAAGATTAGATTAGATTAGATTAGACTTTATTATCTCACAGTGGAGAAATTCACTTGTTACAGCAGCTCTTGTTATAGAATAAAGTACAGAGAGGCAAAATAAGGTGAACATGCATCACAGCAAGAAAGTGCAATAGAAATTATTTACAAGTCTAAGAAAAGCAAAAAATATGTACCGTTATAATATAAAGATATATATATATATATATATATATATATACATATATACATATATACATACATACACACATACATACATACATACATACACACATACATTATATATATATATATATATATATATATATACATATATATATATATACATACACACACACACACTACATCCATACATAAAATAAAATAAAATATAACAACAACCTCACAGACTATATACATATTTACATGGTGATGGTGGGATATGAAGAATATGATGACATTGATAATGGGGGGTATTGCACAGTAAAATATAAATAAATATTGCACAGTATTATGACTATACAGACAAGTTGTACAGTCTGACAGCAGTGGGGATGAAGGACCTGCGGTAGCGCTCCCTCCTACACTGAGGGTGTCTCAGTCTGCTGCTGAAGGAGCTGCTCAGCCCCCCCATAGTCTGGTGCAGTGGGTGAGAGGTGTTGTCCATGATGGATGTGAGCTTGGCCAACATCCTCCTCTCACCCACCTCTTCCACAGAGTCCAGCCCGCAGCCCAGGACAGAGCTGGCCCTCCTGACCAGCTTGTTCAGTCTCTTCCTGTCCCGGTCGGTGCTGCTCGCTCCCCAGCAGACAACGGCATAGAGGACAGCAGAGGCTACCACAGAGTCATAAAATGTCCTTAGCAGAGGCCTGCATACTCCAAAGGACCTCAGTCTCCTCAGGAGGTGGAGGCGACTCTGGCCCTTCTTGTACAGGGCGTCTGTGTGGTGTGACCACTCCAGTTTATTGTTGAGGTGAACACCCAGGTACTTGAAACTGTCCACCCGGTCAATCTCCTTCCCCTGGATGTTCACCGGTGTGTGGGGTAGTGTCCTTCTCCGGAAGTCAATCACCATCTCCATGGTCTTACTGGCGTTTAAGCACAGGTGGTTGCGCTCACACCAGTCCACAAAGTCCCTGATGACTGACCGGTACTCCAGCTCGTTCCCCTCAGACACACAGCCCACAATGGCTGAGTCGTCAGAGAACTTCTGGAGATGACAGCTGCTGGTGTTATAGGTGAAGTCCGAGGTGTAAAGGGTGAAGAGGAACGGTGAGAGCACTGTTCCCTGAGGGGCCCCCGTGCTGCAGACTACCACCTCAGACACACAGTTCTGCAGACGCACGTACTGTGGCCGGTTGGTGAGGTAGTCGATGGTCCACGCGGCTAGCTTTCCATCCACACCAGCTCCTTCCAGCTTCCCCCGCAGCAGCACCGGCTGGATGGTGTTAAACGCACTGGAGAAGTCAAAAAACATGACTCTCACGACGCTCCCAGCGGTCTCCAGGTGAGCCAGCGCCCTGTGCAGTAGGTAGATGACAGCATCATCCACCCCGATGTTTGGCCTGTAGGCAAACTGCAGCGGGTCCATCGCGGTGCACACCACGGAGCGGAGGTGACCGAGGATGAGCCTCTCCATGGTCTTCATCAGGTGGGAGGTCAAGGCGACGGGTCTGTAATGGTTCGGTTCCTTCGCGTGTGATATCTTAGGAACCGGAACCACACAGGAGGTCTTCCACAGGACAGGGACCTTCTCCAGGCTGAGGCTCAGGTTAAAGATGTACCTGAGCACCTCACAGAGCTGGTCTGCACAGGTCCTGAGCAGCCTGGGGCTGATGCCGTCGGGTCCTGCAGCTTTCCTGTTCTTCAGCCGCCTCAGTTCTCTCCTCACCTGGGCCGATGTAAAGGAGAGGGGGGAGGTGGAGGGCAGTGGGGGGCTGGTGGTCGAGTCCATTGGTGTGGAGTGGAGATGGGGGGTAGGTGAAAGTGGAGGTGAAGATGAAGGTGGTCGGGGGAAGGTGATGGTAGACGCTGGACTGGGGATGTGTGAAGAGGGGGGAGGGGGGGCAGGGAGAGTGGGGTTTGAATCAAATCTGTTAAAAAACAGATTTAAATCATTGGCCCAGCGCTGGTCTCCATCAGCTGTCCCTCTGGCACCACTCTGTCCAAATCCAGAGATCTCCTTCAGCCCTCTCCACACGTCCCGTGTGGAGAATGAAGGATACAGAGAGATTCAGTTTTCTCTTCTGTGACCAATGCATCTCTTTTCAGATGTTTTTGTTCTCCTTTCTTTGCAGCTGTCATGCTGCATGCTTTCGTTGGCCGTGAATTTTTTGCTGTTGTGTACTGCCACGTCTTGTTAATTTTAGAAATTCAGACCATAAGTTCAGTCACAGTACAGTGGAAAACCTGACACAAACTCAGCTCATCCTGCAAGCTAACACAGTACAAACATATGCGGATGTGTGCTGCCTTGTTTTTACTCTTTTATTAACATTTAAGGACTATCCTCATAGTCGGTCTTTTCACATTAACAAATTTGTAGAGCTTCCATTCCTATCACTCTTACCCCTTCCAGCCCCCTTCTCATTCTCATTCTACACACTTTATTCTTACTTAAAAGTCTAAAAGATTTTGAAGATCTCCTGCAATTCCACACATTCAGTCTCATTCTCTTTGGTGAAATTTCGCCATTTCCATATGAAGGCTGCAACAACACAATTCTAATTAAGTACTCCTCTACATACCAGTTCATTTAGATTCAGACACCCATCTAGTAGATGTCTGCAATTTGTGCTCTAGGAAGTAGCCCCCTGCTGTCAGGAACACATGGGATGCTCAACTAAATAGCTCATTTAAATCTGAGTCCTGATATTCATACATAGAGTGTCTGTGAAATACTTAAAATAGCTCAATGGAGGAAAGGTCGGTAGCATGCTAAAAGTGTAGCTCAGTGGGTTAAAAATGGCTCAGTAATTGGTAATAAATGGACAGCTGAATTAGTTTACTAAAAGTAATGGTTAAGGTCTGGAAAGTTCTAATAAGAATTGGGTGTTAAGTATGATTAGATAAATATATTAAGCTAAAGAGGGGTGAAAGAGCACGTTTTAACCCTAAGTGACTGTACAATTAAACAGTTTAATGACTTATTTTTTAGTGTCTTACCTAATGTATTAGCACAGACATGCTTCACACATTATAGCAAGGTTTGTATGTCAGTACAGTTTTTTATTTTACCCAGGTAGATATAATTAATGTAGTTGTATCCAGATTGCACCATACTATTAGTGTTATTCAAATATATAATGATAAAAAAGAAGCAGTTTGAATTGTGTTCTTTATTTAATTGTTTTACTGTTATTTATTACATATTCATTAGATCTTTTTCATGTAATGTTATATACTGTACAGAGTGAATGTAATGTCATTTGTTTACTTATAATAATTCAGGAATTTCCAGCGTTAATCCTCGAGGGCTGCAGGTTTTAGATGATTCACTGTTCCAACAAACCCGATTCAAATTAAATGGATGTCCTCAACAGCTTGTTGCAATGTTCTGCCCAAGTCTGTTAATGACCCATCAATCTAAGTCAGGTGTGTCTAAATAGGAAACATCTAAAACCTCCAGGACTACAGCTCCCGAGGAGTTCAATAATACATAATAACTGTTATATATATTTAACAAAAATCATTATATTAGTAAAAGCATTGAATGATGTTGAGATAAGTAACCAAAAAGTATGGATATAGTGATATATTAGTTAGAATGCAGTTTTACTACAGAATAACCCCTTTTAATTGATAACTACCACATTATAATGAATCATTTCCACTTTATCCTATATTTGTTCAGTTTAACGTTTCCATTTAGGCAATATTTCACAATATAGATTGTTGAGGTGCCAAAGAATATGTTGTACCACAGTCAAACAGTACGGTATGGTCCAACCCAGTCTCTGAACAAAATATAAAAGAGTCATGAAAGTCATATCCATTTATTTCTGTCTATAGACATGATTTAAATGCTACTTGGCACAAACACAACTCAGACAAAGTACAAGAAAACATTGCATTTCAAGAAAAGGTCATGAAACAACTACTGAATCCAGTTTAAAATGGGACAGTTTTCTTTATCACTACACAGCACTGCTAGTTTCTTCATCAATATATACATGCAGTCAGATAATTATGAACTCCCTGTTTATTTATACTTATTTATTTATAATTATATAGACTAAATCTAAATGTCCTGATATTGACAAACATCATAAACATGTAAACAATGATTATTATTTATAATTATTATATCTAAAAATGCTAAATTATTATTTTCAACTTCATTATTGAACTTTATTGTTCCACTGCCAGACACTCAAGAAACATTACCATAATATGATATTGTTGTCAAAATTTCTTGCAGTAAAGCCGTGTATTTTGTCCCTTTAGTCTTTCCGTAGTCAGTTCAGATAAAATATGGAAGTTAAGATGTTTTTTTTATGGCCAAAAAAAATTTGCCTGTAAGTATTCTAGTCAATTTGTAATTGAACACAAAGAATATTGTTGAGGTAAATATTTATTGATGAACAAAGCTGTTTTAATTCCTTTAGTCTGTTCGCACATGCTAACCTGCTAGCTTGCCAATGGTATTTTCCATTGACGTTAGCCTTAAGCTAACCTATCGGTTTTTATACATTGAAATGTGTAATGCGACATGATTTCACTGAGACAATGAATGCATTTCCACTGAGAAATTGATCTATTTTCTTCCTAAGTGAAAGTTTCAAAAAGTATTTGGCTTCAGACCTGCTGAGCTATTGCAGCAGGCTAGATTACGCCACTCAAGCAAGCGGCGGCAGAATGTATACATTACATTATTATAATTGATTATGTTCTGTTGCTGCATCAATGCAGAATCATCCACACTGTGATGCATCGTAGAAACGATTAAATACAATAACCTTAGAGAGAAGGCATTTTAAGATTCAGTTGTTTCTTTATCTTTCGGATGCCATTTTACTAATGTTAGACTTTGTATTACTGTATTACTTTTTCACTTCCAGCGAAATGCGTTTCAGATATTTCAGCTGTTATGTAGTCATGTCTTGGTCAACTTTTGCATGATATGGTTTATTTATTTATTTGATTATTTTTATAATTACTCTTTACTTTGCCTAGTGACTTTGTGTCAGCTTTGTGGATTTGGTCACCATTTATCCATTTGATGCCCTCAGATCCACTCCAGTTCTGAAGCCTGGGTGCTGAAAGTGATTTATTCTTTTTTCCTCCCACTCATGCTTTCCATAGATTTTATCTGTGCTGGCTTCCAGTCTCATTTCCCAGCAATCTCATACTTTTTTAGGGTACAGAGAAAATTAAAAAAAAAAGAAAAAAACTGACAAGACTAAATCATGTACTCAGTCACGACTGAGCCTTCACACCGCAACGAACCAACAACCTTCTTTGCTTAATCAAAACTTTGATTGACACCTTTTCATATACTGCTTTTGAAATGAGCCCATATTAAATGGATTTTTAGCCTTTCATTCACAAGAACAGATTTTTGCTCTCTTTCCCAGTACATAATGAATCATAAATGTCACTTATGGTTATGATCAAAAATTCCAGAGATGTCTCTTTTTATCTGTTGTCAGTAAATGGCATGTTTTTCTGCTTTTTAATATGGTGCTGGAGATCCAAGTCATCAGGATAATGTACCCCCTGAAAGCATAAAATGTCACTTTGGTGAAACACACAGCATTTTTGCATATGGCCACTTACTCTTAAACACCTGTGTCTGTCAAAAACTATATAATGTCGCACTAATATTGCAAAATGGGACAATCATGTGTCAAATGTATTTACTTGGTAACCATTGGTTTTCATAATGGTGTCGTTGAGCAAATGTAGATAGAGCAATGTGGTTTTCATATTAGCTGTTATCCTAAGGCTGCCTAATTATTAGTGCTGACATTAATAAATATAAAACTTACTCTTCACACTCTAACAATGTCAAGCAAAAATCATGGCTAGTCATTTATTTCTTTTTTAAAGACAAAAGAAGAGAAAAGTTGCTTTTTTGGGTTTTTTCTGTGCAATTTGTTTTTCAAGTGCTGCAAAACATAATTTCAGCAGTGTCCTTTAGTTTGGTATTTACACTTCTACAGTATAAGCCACATCTGAGGATGTAGAACCTCAGCATTGTTGGGGAAAAGTGAGGCTAATCTGCCTAAATGTCTTAAAATCTCTCCCAGAAAAAAAATACTTAAAAAAGTACTGACCCAGGATTTTTTCTGTACATAGAAGGCACAGACATAAACAGATCATGTACAGTTCCTTATCTCCTTCAATGTAAAGGCTAGAATGTTTGGGTTTTATATTTTGTTGTTTTGTTAATTCCCTTTTATTAAAATGATGAAAGGCTCAAGTTAATTTGCTTACTTACAGGTATCTTTCCACAGAAAACTGTAAAATATAGTTTATTTCATCAAATCAATTTCCACTGTTCTTTTTAATCAATTTCTTTTTTTAGTATAGTGTTTTTGCTGAACTGTTGCTCTTTTACTTTCATCTGTCAGTAAATACCAGGTTTAGCCCAGGCCAGCCATCCATGAATTATGGCTGTAATATTCTCATCAATATACAGCTTTAAAGGTGTGCAGGCGTGTTTATGTTTGTGTGTGCAAACCTGTTTATCTGTGGGTTTGTCTGCCTCAGGAAGGCTCTGTGTGTGTGTTTGTTTAAGTGGAATAATTTGTCATTCTCATCCCGTATTCCTTCCTGGGAGAACGTCTAATCATGCATTGCAACAGAAATGTGACATTATGTTTCTGTCATTTTCACATCCATGATTAAAATGTTTCTTAAACTGCAATTTAACACCACATCTGAAAGTCTTCCTTTGCTAAAAAAATGTGTTTTTAAATGTGTCAACGTGTCCATGAAATGGTTTTTATTTGTTAGAAGGTGTATAGTGCAAAATCAGCTCTCAGTGTTAGGGGAGATGCTTTCTGCATTGACTCTGCAGAGGACCAGCCACACTCCCAGAAAGGTGAGATCAGACAGCCTGTGTGTTCCATGCAGAACACTGGAGGAGCGGATTTTGACAGCTTGCTGGGTGTGGCTTTACAGTGATTTGGCATGTGCCCTTAGAAACCAACGATGCAAGAAAGTAGTGCAGGAAGATGTTAGCACTCTGCAGGTACAGACAGAAGAGGCAAGGCTACAGGGGTGAGGAAGGAAGTAGCCTGGAGTTTGCTCAGTTAGGAATAGAAAGCTTTTAAAACCAACTCTTAGCCAAGCCAGGAAATGGTTTGTTTTGGCTCTCAGACAGTGACCAATGCATTTTCAAAATTGTAAAAAAATATTATAATAGATATGCACAATAATTTTGATACTTGCATGCAGACTTGTATCATTTTGTGCCCCTTTTTTGTATTTGAGTCTTGCTGCCTTTGGTGGTTTTTTTTCCCCTCCATAGCAAAATCTTCCAATTGTCAAGTTTTGACCCACCCACTTCGTAATTTTACTCTTTTGGCAGACTTTAATTCTTTATAAGCAACATAAACCCAGACATTCTGTTAGTCTATCTTCTTGGCAGCCAGATAATCTCTTAAATGGCATGAAATATGTCGTAGGCTGCTTCTCTTTTTGGCAGATGTCTAAAATAACTGAACCTAATTGGAAGGAAAAGGCCAATCTCAGTGTGTACGTGAGTAATTTGTTTCCAGACATAAAGACATGCAGTGTTTGGTCATAGCAATGCTACACTTTCCTTTAGTGTCATCTGCCACTCTTGCATGAATTAAACCACACATTAGTTGCAAAACTGACTTTTATGTTTTCATGTAAGAATGCATGCAAACAAGCATGCTTATATGTGTGTGTCCATGTTTGACTTATAAAAGCAACCAACTAGATCTTACTTGTGTAAATTAATGGAGTAACAAGACAGATTCATTATGTTTCCCTGATAGATATTCGTTCTCAGAGCTTCAAACATGAATAAAACACTGACAACAATGTCTCTTATCCTATCAGTGATATGCCCGCTACAAGTTAATTGGGTTAATTTTTGTGAAAGCATGTTATTTGAATGTATGTAAACAGTCTACAAGCTTCTTGTGATGTCTGTTGTTTTGTGGAAATTATACATCTGTTCTCATACTGTCACCGTAAGAGTTTTGTCCTTGTGTGAACAAAAATCATAGCACTTCTTTTTCTTTTTTTTTTGCACTAGCACCTGCATTCTGGTTGCTAGCATTCAACTGGACCGCATTTCCCTTTCATGCATTGAGAATCTAGTGCTTTAACCAAGAGAATGCTTAGCAGTCCTTTCACAGCAGCAATGATGAAGAAAAACAAAGTGCAGAGTGTGGGAAGAACTCGGCATCTGATTTGGTTGTAGTGCTACCCTCTGTCTGATCTTCAGCTAAAAAGGCCTTAACTCCTACAACAGGCTTATAACCCTTTGCTAATCCCCCCTTCTGACTCATTTCACTGCAGTTTGAAGCTCTCTCTTTAAATCTCTTGTACACTGGCTGCCCTGCATTTGCACAGACACACATAGTATACACACATGAATGCAGGAGTCTCTGCATAACAAAACCCTTCAGTTGAAATGGAAATGCCTGACTGGACCAGTAAACTGCACTCTGAAAAATCTTTAGCCAAATGCTTTCACAGACACAAGCGCAGAGACAAGTACACACTTCAGTCCATTTTGTGATTTTGTGTTTAATTATAAGTGCATGGATACGAGCCAGTCATGGCTTCTATTACTGATATTTTTTATTTGTTTTGTTTGCTTTCAACTTGTGTTAAATGTTTTTTTCACTCTGAACATGATACATTCTGCTTTCATTACACCCACAGTGGTGGCACACAACACACACCCGCACACAACACTGAACTCCGTTAAAGAAGTATCATTTAGTCTAAATTTATGAGATTTATTTTTTTATGCATGGCAATATAAAAATAGTGAGCTGTTGAACGAGTAAGGCTGTCAGAGGTTTTGAGAGGACAGGAAGTAACCCTGACAGAAGGCCTTTGTGTCATTAATAAAGATTAATGTTTTCACAAGCACTGGCGGAATTAGCATTAGCAACGGTTTTAGTGTCAAACGCTTGTTGCAGAGCTGTCACTCGCTCCCGCCTCCCCAAAATGAGACAACTTAATATCGTGGCACATATAATGCCACCTAATCACAGTGCCAAAATAGGAGATCACAGCAATGGGTTTAGCAGTGGTGGGGCAGAGAAGCAGAGAAAATAGAGAATTCTGTCACATTTCAGCCTCATCATATTCATAGGAGACTAAAGCCACTTCTATTTACATCTTCTTCCTGCTTTATTATCACAGTGGTCCCTCAACTACCATGTTGGCTGGGATGAAAACAGGTTTTCTTTCAACTACAACTATTTCAGCATGAAGATTAGCATTAATGGCTGACTTTGACAGTTTTAAGCTAAATAATATATATTTCTTTTGATGTTAGCTCTTTGCATGCATTGGGTATTAAGAAGTCTGCATTGGCTGTTATGCAAACATATTTTCCTACAATTTCCATTAAAAAATGTATTGTTACAGTCGTCTACCAGCCAGAAAGTGGGTGGATCGATTCCAGGCTTCCCCTGACTCCATGCCAAAGTGTCCTTGGGCAAGACACTGAATACCAGGTTGCCTCCCGATGTGTCAATCCAGGTATGAATGAATGTGAAAGGCTAAAAGCACTTAGTATAACAAACAATAAAATTGCTGTATGAATGTGTGAATGTGACATGTAGATTGAAGGCACGTTTAGTGGTGAACGTAAAACTAGAAAAGCACTAAGTACAATAAGTACAGTCCACTGACCTTTAGAGTGGTGCTGTCGCTGAATGCTTCATCTTCATTGTGCTTTGGAATTGCATTGGCTGCTCACATGTAAATAGAATGAGAATATGATTATGGAGAGATTGATATTTACCTTGCAGAGCACATCCCAATATCCCCATTTAAATTTATTATGATCTGTAGTCAAACAATATTTCACCTGTCTTCAATGCCAGACAATCGGGGTTGTTTTATTTTTTATTTTTTTAATAAATATTATCCAATTACCTTTGCTCATTATTCAGGAGCTAAATGACAATGATTCTAGCTGTAATTCCTGTGCTGGTAGTCTCATAACATCCATGCTTGAACCCAGATACAAGTATACAGCCTCCTGTGCAGTATGTTGGATAGGTGTGTAATAGCTCCATGATTAAGGTGGCTTTAATCACCAAACTGTATGGACCATTTAGACCTCCATTAAATAAATGAATATATCGTGGTCTAAATGAGCAAAGCAGCCACAGTAATCTAAAAAACGACAAAGCCGTGGTAAATTCTGAGGGTGGCTGAGTCCTGCAGAAATTCAACTTGTTAACCATCTGCATTTATCAGTGTTTACAGTGGCTGAAGTTAATCAAATATTATTAACATCAAACATTTCATTCCAACAACAAATGACCCTATTCAAGATATTTTTAGGTTATCATTCTGGTTTTATAGTTTCTATATTCAGGCTTATTTGTAATTGAGCCCAAGCAGCTTAATCGTGTCCTAATTCACTGGCACTGTCTAGCTAATGGCAAAGATTAATAACTAGCTGGTTAGAAGTGCTAGCAAGTTAAGAGTGTGTTTTAATGAGTTAGTGTGGATATGAAAAGGCCTAGAATATTAAGTTTACAGCTGCAATTAGGCATTTGTTTTCTAAATAGTTAGCCATAGTTGTGATAGACCACAGAGGTAGACACAGTGGGGTCATCCATTGGTTTGTGAGCTGCTATTCGGAAGCCACAAGTTTGGTTATTGGCTTCCTTCATTGGTGGTACTTTATGATTCAGAAGTGACCATTTTGGACAATAAAGTGGAGCTGGAGTGAGGTTTAAGCTCTGAATGGACAAATATATCTCCATTTGATGTATAGTGTCTTGTTAATTAATTGTCACAAAATCATCCTTCGTTGTCTCTATAACGTTCTATCACACAGAACAGTTGAGGGATCCATGCTCCCTCTAAGCAGCAGTGCTGCCATGAATGCTGCCTTATAAACAGTTCAAACCTTTTTGATTGGATCTGCCCTTGCATTTATTGCAACATGATTGGCCATCCCTGCTGTCACTCACTGTTCAAAGAGCAAGAGAATTTCAGGAGTAATCAATTAGAATAATACTTCTAATGTAAAAATGGCCATTTCCTCTAACATCACAAATTTTGTGCAGTTTTAATTAGCCAAAGTGATCACACAGAAATTTTCTTTTCTAAAATTATTACAGCTGTAGGAAACATGATGTACTTTGTAGCAATGGTTTATCACTGTTTGTTATTCTATCTGTTAATGGGTATATTTTCCTTACATAAATATGCAAATATGCCAATGTCATTATCTCATAAAATCACAGAAATCATGAAGCAAAATAATCCTGTATTCTGCTAAACTGAATACAGAATTTTTACTGTTCAACAGCTGTTCAACTTTGTGGATAGGACATCTAAAATTTTTGCAAAGCTGTTGAACAGTAAAACATCTCCTGCTCAGCAAGAGAAAATCTTTACACTAACAAGAACTGACATTAGCTTTACAAGGCTGTGATACAACATATGTGTCTCTTTTGTTAGCTTTCTGTCAACACCCAGTGTTTATGATTTACAATGGGTTTCCAGACAAAAAAAAAATATATATTCCTCCAAAATACTATACAGCTTCAACACACTATAAATAGATTTATGTGTTTGCAGATAAGCAGATTCCTGTGCTGTTAATTACATCAATGGCAGTGTTTTGCTCTAATAGCATACATTGTCCCTGCTGATGCACTATAGTAACACCAATGCTCCTTATTGTTTTTGTTTAATGCAGTGGTAGTTAGTATAACACGTATTAGAAACTAGCTGATACTGTGCTAGTTAGTATGCAAGTGTATACAAATGACTGAGGTGCTTTCAGCCAATGTCAGTAAGTCAGTTAACAGCTTGTCCTGATTGAATAAACAGAGTAAGACAGAGGATAGAGGGATGAAAGAGATGAAGAGACATGTTTGATTAGCCTCTGAAGTGACGGATGTGCCTTTAATCCCTCCTTTAACTAATCCTCTCCTGTTGGAGGGTCCTCACTGCCTGGGGTGAATTGTTGTAAGTGTGGAGCCAGCGATCATACTGTAGTGCTCTTCGACATCTTTCTGAGCTTTTCAATCTCCATGCTGTCTACTAGTTAACAAGGAGCTTATATATTCAGGACTAAGCAGACATGTTTGCAGATGGTGGTAGGAAACTGCAGCATTGCAAACAACTGCCAACTTTAATTTTGATATTATAAATTTAAATAATCTTTTTGTTTTGTTTGAGAAACTGCTGATCAGTTCTTTGCATTTTTGCACACTGAAGTGTTTTCATTTAAATTTCTACTGCTATTTTTACAATTATATACCATGTGCAGTACAGATACTTTAATAATAATCTCCTAAATTATCACAATGTTTACCTTAGTAGTTTTCAGTTTCATATTTTTAAATCCTTTAAAATACTTTTCATGAAATAGTGTATTCAACTTATGTATCAGGTGACTCCTGAGGACGATTTTTATGCTGACTTGTAACCCAACTACCAGATAAAAGTTTGTATTCCTGTAACCTGCTAAATGAATGTTAACATTGTCACTAAGACAGTATTAACATGCATGTATTGAGAACCACTGCACTGCTACAGCCTCAGAAATGCCAGCCCAGTCTCACACGAAAATCAACCCTATAAACTGAGACTGTCAGCAAAGATAAAACAGGAAAAAAAGGCCTTGCACAACACTGGGTCGGATGAGACTTAAAACTTGGATCTGTGTCATTTATGATCCACAATGCAATGCTGCCATTCCTATGTCTTCATGAGTGTTTTTGAGCATGTTGTATGTATGTAATGTCACGTTTGTGACAGTTTTCAGTGATGGAAAATGTAGGAATATTGTATTTCCCCTCTCTCTATCTCTATGCCTTTTGAGAAACCTGCAAACCATTAAAAATACACACTAAATACAAAAAGAACTAACTGATCTCTCAAACTATCATATATATATATATATATATATATATATATATATATATATATATATTTGTAAATCCCAAAGTATACTGACAGGAGAATATTGCAGGGGATTTTTTTGGCACATTTTTTGGAGTGGCAGATTCACACAAACATGATCTTAAAAGTTGTACCTTATTCTAAAGGTCACTCCTCAGCCTTCCTAAAGATGTATAACCATGTGATGTTATTAAAGCGGTAAAATAATCAACCAAACACAAAGTTTATTTTATGTAAAACCCTTTGCAAGTTGAGATAATAGACAAAGGTTAAAAAAAAAAAAAAAAAGTGGTGGATCATTTAGTTGTACTTGAGTATGCACCACACTGCAAATGCAAAATAAATACTAAAAACTAAAGTTCACTTAACCAGGCCTTGCTTCTCCATCCTGAATACTGATTTTCAGCTGCTTATACCCATTATAGGCCAACATGCCAAAGCTTATCTTGTGCTGCTCAATTCAATTTCATCAAATGAATATCGGGGTTCTGATGGCATGCTGTAGTGGTTAAAGCAAATGTCCAGGCAGACAGCAGCTGTCATAAATGACCAGTTGCTGCATAATGTCAACCAAAATGCTTCGCTGGTGGTATCAGAGCGTGATCAATATGCAATAAAAACTCATTAAAGCAGTCTATGTTCTGTCATGGAAATTAATTCCAAGGACAAATCTGCAGTGTGTCCCCCTGGATATGATTTCCGTCCATCCATGCAGAAACAAGTTATTCAAAGCCAGGAATTGGATGGTAGGGGGGACAGATGTATAAAAACAGTGACTGAAGGAGAAAAAACAGAAAGTTGAAACCAAACCAGCTGGAATAGAGGAGACGGAAAGAGTCAACAACAGCACAACATAATGAGATTTGGTAGTCGGCATGGCTCTCTATTCACCTACACGGGAATTAACATAAAAATTGCACACCGTTCTCAATCTGCTCACCTTTTCAAACCAAACCATCATAGCTCCTCTTTCATCCCACCCATTCTGAGTGATTTCAGCATGCGGACAATCAATCAGCTGACTGTTTATTTGCAAATGTTGTCTATATGAGCTTGGCTAAAGGCAATGAGACAAAAAAAGAAATTTGACTGCGCTTTCCTTGTGAAATCTTATGTTTTGCTGCAAATGTGAAAGCTACATACCCCAGCAGGACATCGCTGGATGTTTTCTGTCAGAAATAGTATTTTGGTTTAATCTTGCCTTGGAAGGCCTTGGTGTTTGGATACTGCTGTGAGCTATGAGGCAAAACATGCCGCTTGAGTTTTAGAGCAGGATAATCTTTGTATGCATTCCTCCCTCTCAGTTAACACGAAAATCCAGATTTCACAATAGCAGCTCAGTCTATATGATGAAATGTAGCTACAGGGGAATGCTAGTTTCCTCCCTCTCTGCATGGGTTTATACTTTAATGGCTTATTCTGTGCTCACTATTTTTTTTTTTACAGGCGTTTGATGTACTGTTGCATTTTAGGGATAAACATAAGGATGCATGCATGCCTTTCACACATAACCAGATATCGGCCTACACTTGCACCTCACCTCTCACTCAATTTTATAATAATCCCACATATTACTCTATGCATTAACAGCGAAATCAGATATTGATTTTTTCAGCTTCTTGCTGCAAATTTGCCTGCCAACAAGCTGCAAGGGGCACAAGCAGTCTGCGTATTTCAAAGGGGAACAGAGGAATATAAGTATTGATCAAGCCTTTCTTTGGCTTTTATCTGATCAGAGCCTAATTCCTCTACAGGAGTACCAGACTTTGAAGATGAGACGAGAACACACGCTTGGGAACTTGCCAAGGTTTCAGTGAAATGCAGCTGGTTGATTTCTAGAGGGGCCAGGGGAGGGGGGGTCTTGTTTTGCACTTATCTTTCAATTTCAATTGCAGTTGTTTTGCCATTGTTTGCTTGTAATGATCTGCTCTGCTCAAATACCATATAGATTTATGTCAGTCATCTCATAACCTGCTATGGAAGCATGTAGTTACTACTGGTTATATCCACTTGTGATCAATTATGTTACTTACACTTACAAGTTATTTACTTAACTCACATAATTGTTATTTTAACTGATATAGTAAAGGAGGGGGCTGTACTTTTTTGTTATTTTGACTATTTTACCAGATTATATTCCACTTTTTTGTATTTATTTTGCAAAGAATTGCAGTCACTTGTCATTCTAACCCTGATGATACTCGGATTTAATTATGTTGTTTTTATTTCTTTCCCTGCAGATTTGAGTGGTTTTCTGATTCACGCTTTCACTGATCTTTTGGTCTGCATGGAGAATGTAAAAATTGTTAAGTTTAGAGGTTGGTTATGTATGTGTGGGTTCATACTTTTGCATTCATGCTATGACTGCAGTATTTTGTTCCGAGTCAGATCCTGTGAATAGCTCGGCTAATTTTTCCATTTATCCCTGACTCTGCATTTAGAAATCGGCTCTGTCACATCCTATTCATCATTTCTCAGCTTTTAATTGATTCAACCTCACCTCCCCTCTACTTTCTTTTAACACATTCTCTCTATTTATTTATTTATTTTTTATTCTCCTTGATCCAGGTTGGGATCATTTGTACCCGACCTACAGCACAGTGCAAAAGAAATCAACATTTTAAAAACTTACCTTTTCTCAGGTTGTCTTTATTTTGTTTTGCAACCTGCTAAATGGTAATATTTGTTAACCTTAACAGAGTCCGCACAAATGACAAACCTTATTAAAATGTGTTGCGTAGAAATAGAATATTTTACCAAGTTTACACCTGGTGCTTGCTTTGTAAAAGCAACAAAAAATATGACTTTCCCGTGTGTTAGATGAATAGTCATTAGTAACATAATTCTTGTCGGTTCATTTTATAGAGCAGTCACTTCTATTTCAAGTTCCACTGTTAAAATTATTTGTTATTTAAAGGCCAGATGGTCAAAAGCATGCTAATCCTGAAGCTGAATATTTCTCCCATGTCATATTTGTGGCTTCACTTCCCTGAACTTCAATATCTTTCAGTTTACAGGCCTGCTGTGGATGTGGAATTCATTGGAGCTGTTCGAATTACAGCATGTTTGTCTTTTCTGTCCCTTCCTTCCTCCACGTTTGGGACAGGACTCAGTAGATTGATGAATGAGTAGAAGTGGCTTGTAAAGGCATTTCTTTTACTACTCTTTTCAGCTGTGGAATAGAAGCTTTGCCAAGCTGCCTTTCATCTGCCTGCTGGAGTGTATGCCTGTGTGTGTTCATGTACATGCAAACACTCACTTAAACGTTCACAATAAATTTGATGTGTTTTTTTGTTGTGTGTTTTTCTAGACAAGACTCATTGACACTATGTGCTGGAGATGTGTTTCTTTCTGTGAATGGGGGCTGAGTGGAAAGGAGACTTTATGTCATAGAAGAGCTTGTGAGAGCACGATGTATATGGCTCAGCTTTCACTGCCCCAGGCTTCATTTGAATTCACTCACAAGCTGTTTGTTTGTTTCCATTTAACTGCAAGAGATAGCAATATCTGGCTGTTCTGTGTGGTTTATTCTATATGCTTTGTTTTCGCCTTCCTCTGCTAGGAATAAAGTTCATCTAACTTATCTTTGAAACTGCTGTGTAATATATTTTTGTGTTTACTCATCTTTATTAAAAGACGAAACATCTCACATTGTTGCCTGAGCTCAGATTTTCACAAAAGGAAAACATAATTTTCAGAGTTATGGTCTGTACTAAGGCTAAAATCAAACCCTTGCCAGGCAGCTTGTCTCATGGACAGCTGCTCTCTTGTTGTCACTCACGATCATTATGTATACACCTCATTCACTCATTCTACCTGCCTTTCAGTATAATTTCCCATTGGAAGAATCACAAACTATAAAAAAAAAAAGTGGCTGTGAAGTGCAAAATAATATTATATCGAGTAAAACACTTTTTTTTAGGGCAGCACTGTGGTGTTGTGGTTAGCACCACAGCCTTACAGCCAGAAGGTTGCTGGTTCGAACCTGGGGACAATGGCCTTTCTGTGTGGAGTTTGCATGGTCTCCCCATGCATGCGTGTGTTCTCTCCGGGTACTCCCTCCCACTGTCCAAAGAGATGCATGTTAGGCTAATAAGTCACTCTAAATTCCCCCTAGGAGTGAGTGCATGTGTGAATGGTTGTTTGTGTCTCTCTGTGTTGGCGCTGCGATGGACTGGTGACCTGTCCAGGGTGTATCCTGCCTCTCCCCTAAATTGCTGGGATAGGCTCCAGCTTACCCGCGACCTGTAATGGATAAAGCAGTAGAGATGATGAATGAATAAAACACTTTTACTTTCTTGTGATACACATTTGCATCATAGAAACCATGTGCAAAACAACAAAAACAATGCCCTAAAAAAACACTTTCACTAAAGGCAAAACAACTTTACATTTCCGAAAAAAAAAAAAAAAAAAACAACTGTACAAAACGTGAAACACTTACAATCCTTGATGCAAACTTGCATGTGGAACTGTAAAGCACTTTTACAAAATTCTAAATACATTGCTGAAACACTTTTACCAATGACAATTCAACTTTACATTGACACAAAACACTTTTACAATCTTCGGGACAGTTTTACATCTTACAAAACACTTTTACAAGTTTACCAAAACACTTATAAGTTCTGGAAGCACAATTACAAAGAAATGATATCATGGGGTTAAGGGACAAAGGCCTGACAGTGCTACCAGGGTCATTATGAGAGGGGGCCATGTGATATTATTTAAGCCTGATACACACATACGGATTTTTTTAATCTTATGAGACTTTTTATCTGGTCGAGACCTCACACGTGAAGATAGAAAAATCAGGCATATAACAGTTTTGATCATTCTCTGTGTGGTGTGCTCCGATAATCTAATCACAGAACAACGCACACTTAACAATGCTGTCCCGCAGCTGATCTACAATCTAGTCCTCCGAGCTGGACATCTCACATGACCAAACGTGATCTAACAAAAACGTAGAAGAAGAACCATAGCAACAACTGGCAAAAAATGAAGAAGAAACATAGTGACAACCGGAAAACACAACAACCAGCATGGAAGAAGATATACAGGACAAGGGAACGATGGTGGTCTTGGGACTATTGTTAACAGAAAAAGCTAGAACTGAAAAAAAAGACAGACTGGAGACGGCGTGAACACAGACTTTATTTACTTCCTTGTTCCCCAGCCAGCTCGGTCTCTGATTGGCTACATTCCAGCCCACATCACCATCCACAGTCAGAATTCATGAGTCGCCGGCTTTTCCCACACAGATGAAGATATCAGGTTGTAAATATTGAATATGTTCAATGTTTCCGATTCTCGGCTACGACCAGTTTTGGAGCTAATTATCAGGACCAATCTGCTCGTAACACACCTCAGACCAAATTATAATTGTACAGAAAACTCTCATAAGACTAACGATGATCGGACGTTTGCCGTCCTTGGTCGGGACATAAACAGCCAGATAATCTTTATGTGTGTACCAGGCTTTGAACCTAGTGCTTTAGGACAGGCTGTAGAGAGTTTATTTCCTGTTCTAAGAAAGTGTACTTTCCATCTTTAAGGCTCATCCAAAAAATTGCAAAAAAGAACATCAAACCTGTGAGTTTTTCTATTCTTGTGTTGTCTGTATGTATCTGTTGTATCTTATTGTGTCTCTTTTTGTATGGTATGATTTTATTGCCTTACCTGCTTTGGGATAATTAACAGAAATGAGCATTCTTTGCTATAATATGGCATGTTTGCATCATAATTATTTGACACTGATATTCATTAACCTGCATTGTCAAAATTAAATAAACAAATAAAACAATAAATCTGTAAAATATAAAAAGAAATAGAATCTAATGAAAGTATGTGTATATACTTTTAACACAAAAAGCAGTCTAATGAATAATTTTTCACAGCAAAGAACGTCCGAGTGTAACTTACTATTTGTACAAATACTAATGAGTGCAAGTGACTAATGAGTACTAACTAATACTCATTAGTTACATGTATAGGTAAGGTTACTCAACTCTGTTTTACTCAGTTTCAATTTGGCTCATTTCAACTAACAGTTACAATGTTAAATCTTTCACCATCTTTCTGATAAATCTATATAAACAATGATTAAATCTCAAAACATGTCCAGTCTTCCTGTCACATGCAACAAGATGTGCTTTGTATAATATTCTGTCTTCACAGCATAAGCTTTCTCAGGTGTTCTGATGTTACGGTTTTAAATCTCTGGCTTGTTGACTTTTGCAGGTACAGCTGCTATTTCACAATCTTAACTAGGAATCTTCCTGCTACTGGTAAAAAGTGTTTTATGATCAGCAGATGTTTGTGTGTGTTTACTTGTGTCCATATCATAACTAATCCTGTGGGTAGACCACAGCTGTGAGAGATTTTAATTGACTTTAGGGGGCTTGGAAGGTATAATATTGTGTGTATGTGTGTGTATGTGTGCGTGTGCATTGCAGTTCCCTGAACGAGCACATTTATTGGATGTTAACATTGCTATTAATGTCACAGCTGAGGGGGGGGGGGGGGGAGCGTTAGTGTAGCAAATGGAATTTATATAGTTTTAAGTGCATACATGCAGTTGCGTTTGTGTATATGTGGGTGTGTGTTTTGTCAGTACAAGTAAGTTTGAAGTGAAATGTCACACCCCATGGGAGGCAGAAGGTTTTGATGTGGCACATGCACCCTCTCCCATTTTAAGCCTTGAAATATTTTCTGGGCATCCAATCCGTTGTGACCGGGTGAAGCGTGGGGGAGAGGCTTATGAGAAATATAGCTGACCTTCATGTCTGCTGTCTGAGCCACAGAGTTTTCTTCACATGGGGATATGAAAGTAGCCTATCATTGCTCATAATTACTGATTAAAATCTCGTAGTTTATATGACACACCTGATATGTCCAACAATCTAGTAAACTAAATTTAAAGCTAACTCTATATTCCATGACTGCTACCATACACATGTGTAACAACAGTCACAGTTTATACAACATTAAGTCAGAGAATTATGAAATAAACAGAAAATAGGTCAGTCTGCGAAGGCGTTCGCTATGGGAACATGCATGAGAGAAGTAGGGATTGCACTGACACACACAGAAATGCAAACATATTTGCACAAAAACACACAGCCCAGCTGTTATTTTACCTCTTTTCTACCTCTCATGTGACCTGAAATAAAATGATCCCAAAATGTCTGTGTTCATTTTAATGAGGTCATTTAATGGTCTTTGAGCACGTGAAGTCGGTCTGTGTTTTCATGTGCTTGGCTGTGCTCGTAAATGTAGGACTACAATAATAATATACAAGCTCAGATGTTTGTAGCTGTTATAAACGGTTCATTTTTGTTATGTTTAGACCTCTGATCCAGAGGTAAAAGTGATTTACCTGAACCCAGTGTAATTGAGGGATAAGGGTAATAAATAGAGGGTGTTTGCAGTGTGTTGGAGTATTTTTATCATGACTATGACCAACAGCAACTCACATGACAGATGGCAGATATAATGTTGCTGCTGACTTCACTGCAAATGTGTGATGCAGCGCCACTGCTACATCACATAAACGAAGCATTGAGTGACTACACCGGCTGTCAGATGAGTAGGTATTTGATTCCACCATCATCATGTAACTGAAACAGCAGCAACCCCTCAAAATTGGGAAAACTCTGCTTTCTGCAGGTTGGCTATTTTATTATTGGTGGTCATAAGTGCATCAGTTACAGACTCTAATGGGAAGAAGGGTATCTGCCATTCAAATAACCAGGTAAACTAATGTGATCAGTTTTTGTTGACATTCTGCAACGAATGGAGGATAGTTCATGTTTGATATTGATCATATGTATGCCGGTAAAGAAAATATGTAATTTCATTTTAATCAGTGACATTGATTGAATTGGGAAGCTCAAAGATACCTCCAAAAGTTTCTGTATCACAAAGACAGAGACCAGACAAGTTCATCTCAGCTATCTGATGTGGTCACATTTCAAAAATATCTAAAGGAGAGCTGCGCTGTGTTGTCATATTGCTTTGCGTTTCTAGCCTGTTCATATTTCAGTTCTCAGTTGTTTAAATTTTGGCAAGAAATTGCTTGAACAGGTCTAGGAGAAATGGTCTTAACGAAGCAAATGCAAAATTCTAAACTTTTTCAGAAAAATTTCGCAATAGCTACTCATCACTATGGTAACAAGGTTAGTAGAGGTGGAGCTTGCCCCTTCATGTCATATCAACATATAAATCTAAGGTCATGGGTATGGTTGAATAGGTAAAAATGAATATATGAATATATATATATATATATATACAACTTAATACATTGAGACAATATATTGTCAATATGCTATTAACAATTACTTTATTTACAATATTTATAATTAAGAAAGAAAAATAAAGACAGTTAAACATTTTGTTCTCCCACTGACACCATTATACTGACATTTATCCCCACAAATCATAGTTAGTACAACTGGATAAACATAATTGCAATTCTTTGAAATTGCAGTTGCAAGGAATTGTGGGAAAAATATTGCCTGCCTTTACCACCTGGTTTTGAGTGACATATGTTCCTTGCAAATGGAGGAATTAGATCAAATTTCCATAGCCGAGGCCTTCCCCCTCAGGCCAGTCAAACTTATACTCAGTAAAAGCCAAGCTGATATGAATGTAAGTAACGAATAACTTCAACTGCCAGAGATGAACCAAACACTGGAGAAACGGAGAGCAAAGGCAGAAGAGAGGCCAGGAAAGAGTGAACTTGACAGAAGGAGCTCAGAGAGCATTTTCTGCCGACGAATCCCACCTAGACTCAGTCAAAACCAGGAATAGAGATGAAAGGGGGGGAAAGAAAATGTAGCGGATATCAGGGATTTGACCTTAATGAAGATGGGGGAGGACATTAAAGCTCTGTTGCAAGGTTATGTGCAGCAGCTTTATCTGTCATTGTGAAACAAACTGTATTCTGCTTAAGTACAAGCATGAAAAACTAATAAATAGAAGTAATAACAACTCAGCTTGATCGTATCACTCTAAGCTGTTGGTTTTTCATTTTGTATAACTGATACCCCCCCCCCCCCCCCCCCCCTCACACACACACACACACACACACACACACACACACACCATTCACAATGGATTTTTCGTTTTGTTGGGGTGCTGCAGCACTGATATGTAATCCTCTCGCAGTATAACGCATCTATGCAATCTTACAGCTAGTGGATGAGTTGACATTTTTTGCTCTTATAAGCTACTTCTTTTTAACCACATCTCTTTTTTTGCATCAGTGTCCTTCCTGGGATCCCATATCTTCATATTTCACATACATCTGCCAGCTTGTATGAGGAGTGAGTCACCTGTTACCAGTTATCTCATGATGGAAAATCATATGTACATTAAAGTATAAGTGATGCAGAGTTCCATGGATAGCGTCCTCTTCAGCGATTACACAAGTGAGTCAATGAAGAGACGAGGAGGAGATTAAAGGGGTTCAGGCAAAGAGAGGAGGAAGCTGGGGAGTGAGGAGGGAAGACAAAAGGAGAGAGGAGAGTGGGGCCTTATCAGCATTTACGCATCCTACAGTGGATGAAATTGCCCTTCTCTGTCTCGCTATGTCTGCGGTCAGTGCTATCTGGCTGGGCTGGGGATTTGCAGTGGTCATAAATCTGTGTGAGTGTATGTGTGTGTGAAAGAGAGAGCGAAGAATGTTAAAGCATGGCTGCCTGGGCGCAGGTGGGTGTTTGTGTTATATGTCCTGTTGTTATGAGGAAAGGACTTTGTGGACAAAATAAAATTTACGGAAATGAAGCTGAGGCGTGAAGAATGACTCTCCTAAATCACACAAATAGAGACGTGCGCAAGTGTGTATGTGTGTGTGACTGCAGGAAGCTAAAACAAAAGCAAGGCCCAACTCTCCTCAGCCTGTGAAACACAGCTGATTAACTTCTGTCTGTGAATGCTGCTAAGCTGCTAATTCTGCTGCTGTTGCATGGGCCTTTTTTCAGTTATAGCCACTTGCAAATATTGGTCATTGCTAGTTGCATCAATTATGTATCTTGCCACGATCCCTCTCCTTCTCCATACACATAAGCAATGATTACTGAGTGTGAGCAAATCAAGCAGTTTATGGAGTATCAACTGAGTACTCTCTCACAATTGAGCGGGCTAATTGAGCAAAACGTACAAGTACAAAAAATAATAGGCGAAAAAGATAAGACAAATGGATCCATCTTAAATTAAAGGACAATTTATGAGGCTTACATTAACGGAGATGTGCAGTTAAAAGGCATGTTATCTGAAATTACTTTCACTGAGGCATAAATGTTCAGCCACTTTCATCTTTGCAGGTTTTTTTTGTTCAAGATTGCATTTTCATCCATTTGTTCCTCCATTTTAGTTTACCAGATAGTTTTGTTTACCTTCTTTAGAATTAAAAGGAGAATTGAACATGGTAGAGAACCTTTTACATGTTTGGTTATTTGTAAAACAATTGAGCCCATTCTCATGGAAAGATATGAAATAGTCACGTAAGAAAATATGTATTTATGTTAAGGAAGACAAAAAAACATTTAACTTAAGTGCCTGGCCTTGTAAGTGAAAGTGTTAACAATAGCTGCATGAAATTATGAAAACTTTGTCTCTGAGCAGCCATTCTTTATAAATATTTCCCTCCAACACACTGAGGGCATGAGGAGATACAGCAGGAGTCCTACCATGATCACTGGGTTCTTCGCCATGTACTGTACCTTCTCCTCACTTCTGTGTTTTGTTTACTAAAGATAATATGCCTTAGTTGGCTCATTAATTTAGTCAACCATCAATTCAAATGCTAACCACCTCTACTGTTCCCATGTTTGTTTTGCTCACATCCCAGAAATTTGGCAACTCAAGATGGTCTGAGTACTCTTATGCTGCCCCTAGGGAAATCCTCTGGTAGCAAGGGTAGTCCACAAGCAAGTATGTGAAGAATTACACTGACAATCTGAATTTGAGGTTAATACAGGAAGTATATTCTTGGCCTAATAAAGCGGCCATGCTTGTAGTGCAGTTAACTTGTAAATTTAACTGGCTTCAGTGAGGTGGTCAAAATATTACAGCAGCACAAACTGTAGCAAATTAGCACTCAAACTGGATACTGTTCACCAATAATCTGCTTACTTTCTGGTACTTTCACTTCTTTTGGCTGCTTTTTTCACTGGTTTGCAATATTTTGTTGAAAACAAACTTGTTTTTTGCAGATGCATTTGATTGATTCTCTTGTGAGACCTGGCAACCCTGCTCCTGATTCTTTGCAGGCATATTCGAGAGTGTGTGTGCAGATTAGCCTGCACTGAGACGCGAATTAAAAGAGCCCTTCAGTTGATGAATTCTCTTTAGTAAAAGAGCTGATTTAATTGGGTTGCTTCGCAATCCTTTTACAGATAAGGATGCCTTGACAAAACATAATTCCCTCCTTTATTCTTTGCGTCTTGCTTGTTCTCATATTTTATCTGTAACATCTCGTTTTTCTTGTCTGTTTTGTTTTTCATTCCTTCACGTTCACTTTTACCTGCTCCTCTGTGCAGATATATTGACTCGCTTTCCAGCTTTCTTTCCGTTCTTCCCTCTCTCTAATTTCTTTCCTGTGTGTGTGTGCTGTGTGTGAAATGCTAAATTAGAAGTTGGGTAAAGGAAAAGCCTTGGAGCTAGAGACATAGCTTCCTTTTAATTCTGAGAACTCCCTCTTTCCTCCCCCTTTCCCTTCAACCCTCTCTCTCCATCTATCCTTCCTCCTCTTCCGCTTTTACCCCACTAATAAAGCCAAATTGGCATGAAAGCTTGTGACCTCTACCCTTGTCTGTTTTTTTCTCTCTGCTCAAACATTTGTGTTGGAGGGAGAAATGACAGTGACAAAAAGGCTGATGTCATTTTGCATCAGAAAATATCTCATCCACGCATTAAGTTCCTTCTATTTTCATCATTTTAAGCTTTTCTTTTTTTTTTCTTTTTTCAGCTGTATGTCTAATGTGTTTGCTTTAGGTGTCTGCCCTTTCTTAAAAGACCCCTTCTTCTTTTCATCTTATGTTCTCTTGAGTGAAGTGGGTTTGAACTATATATATATATATATCTTTTTCTGTTGGTGTGTATTTAATAAGTCTGCCTGCTAGCCTTACCTACTACTGTTCTGACTGTCCCCTTTTAAAGGAGTTGGTGCACGGCAGTCCCAGCTTTGGCAGAGTTTAGATTTAACAATCAAGTTCCTTTTTTTATCTCTGTGTCTCTGTGACCTTGAGGGGCACTTTTCTTTTTCTTTTAATGCTCAGACTTTGATGCTTCCTTAGCTTTGTGAAAAGGGAGAAATTTCTTCAGTCCCTAAAGTAGGAGGGGGGTATTTTTTGAATTCCCAAAGGGCAGGCGAGAGTTGAGCGCACCTGTCATTCGGTTGTCCTCTCCTTTCACAGCTTTGGCTATTTCACTGTCTTTATACTTCCTCGAGCATAGAGCACTCAATGCATAGGTAACACACACACACACTGTATCCCTTTTGGGTTATTCATATAGTGCAAATAGCACCATCCAGAGCTTATTTGCAATTCCTTTGTTCTTCTTCTTTTGCCCTTCTATGGCCATCTCTTGTCATGCATTCTTTGTTTTTTTTTTTGCATTGCACTAAAACTGTGACATAGAGGTGAAAAGTTTTGGACTGGTGACACTAACTTTTCCATAAAGCATTTATGACCCGCTGTCATCAGCATTTCTTTTTTTTTTTCTGTGTGATTAATCCACTGAAACACTACAATCTTCCCTTCTGACCCCCACCCATTCAGTCCTCTGGTGTTTGTATTGGCATCTTTCCTGTCCCTCTGGGAGTATTTACACATTAAGTTTGAGCCTGTGATTATTTTGACTTGCTTGCTGGTTTGTACTCCAAAGAGTTGGAGTGCTAATATAATTGCCAATTAAATTAAGGAAGCAGGGTTTCCACACACACCCTGGTGAGTTTGCATAGTGTGTCCTGAAGTGCTCTGCACACACTCAATGCTCACATTCCCTAAAGTAATATGTTTCCAGAAATCATACAACTTGAAGGTGGATTTAACAGCTTTTTCCATCACTGTCAAGCTTAGATTTTTTTTAGATCACCTAAAAGTAATGAGATGTAAAAGCCTTTATCTTTTTAGAGTTATGAAACTATTTTGTCTCTTTTTATATTTCATTTGGATCATTAAAGTAAAGGTAACATTGAGTTGGTAGTGTGTGTGTGTGTGTGTGTGTGTGTGTGTGTGTGTGTGTGTGTGTGTGTGTGTGTGTGTGTGTGTGTGTGTGTGTGTGTGGACATGGATTAGTTAAAGAATAAATACTATCTCTGGCATTTGGATGAACAGAGGACAACATTTGGTGACCTAGATTTGTGAAAGATAAGAGTCTTGATTAATTTTTAACATGTGTCCTCTGGACTGTGCATTTGAGCTGATTATGAAACATCATTTGGTCAAAATTTTTCTTCTGGCCTACTGGACTTGAGGACATAATGGGGCCAAATGATTTTGACTGCATGGGTAATAACTCCAGTGCTGGATGAATTGGATTATTTAACACAAGTCCATGGGAAGCAAAAGTAATGAGCATGTCACAGTAGCAGTAATACATATAACACAATATTATACAGTATCTGGTTGAAATGTAAATAATTTGCAATGTAAATAAGTTAAAAATTAAATGCAAGAAGCAGCACTTAATGTCATTGGCAATATGGTGAGATTTAAAGGGTAAAAAAAGTGTCATTACTTTGTCATAATTTGTGCAACACTAGATAAATCTACCTCCTTCCCATTTGTATGAAGCTAACTGGGTAGTTTGGAGGGGATATGCTGCTTTGTTGGAAGCGCAGACAGGTCATCTGGATCATAACATCAATTTCTTAAAAAAAAACAAAACAAAACATGGTTTCCACACTTTTTTTATTAAAGCTACCAACATGTTTGTACAAAAGTGCCTAAAAAAACCACAGCTTTTTGTGTAAGGTGTCAGGATTTACAAGAGATTTGGAACCACAGGGATTATCTCTGAAAAGCAACATATCTTCTAAGTACTGAGCTTACAAGAAATTATTCCTTAGTCCACATAGTGAGCTAAATAGAATAAAAAATGTGTCTCAAGTTATCATAAATGTGTGCTTTAAAGCAAAAAAGAAGTTAGAAGTTATGTTCAAATGCAGAGATAGTGCACATCTATTTGAGACTGATTATTCCTCACTTTCTAACAGGCTCAGAACTGAATGAGGCAGTCTGCATTAGTATGTAAAACATCTCTCTCCTCAACTTTCTAAATTACACTCTGCTCTGCCCATTACTGCTAGCCCAATGGGAGTGAGGTTTGTTTAGCTCTGCTCCAATGGGAGTGGATGTTGTTTGAAGGCCTGCCATTTCAATCAAGGTTGTTGTTCAGCTGTTGTTGTCTTTTGGGGAACCTGGCCAGGCTCATCGCCAGGAGCGCACATGTGCTTCATCACGCCTGTAATTGGATTTGATTTTGCGTTCCCCACTTTTTCCTTATGTTCAATTTGAAGAGTGAGCCAAAACACGGTATAGTAAACAGGGAGGGACTGCACGGTGATTAGTGATGTGGAGAGCGTGGGCGCAAAGTTAATTAGTTCACTGTATGTGGTTATTGTGAGTTTAAAACTTGTGTTCTACTTGAGAGGTTAGAAGCGTTCGGTAAAAGGCTTTAAAAGATGGCTTTTGAGACCGGTGTTTTCTCCTCGTGTTCATGAGAGCGCATCTGTAAAACAGCAAGACTAAGCGAGAGAGTCGAGGCAGTTATATACGTGAGTAGCTGCATCGATTATGACATGCCCTTCCTCTCAAGGGGAGCTTAGGTCAGGCCATTTGTCTGACTGGAAAAGAGTGGAGGAAGTCTATTACTGTGGTGCCTTCGTGGACTGATGGCAGGCAGCAGAAGTGGCCGGGGCTGAAGCCTATGGGGACGACCCCTTCACCCCCACCACCAAACAGACAGGGAGAGAAAGATGGCGGGTGGATGAGACTAACTATGCTTTCAAACCCCATGGGTACCTTGAAGGTCAGGATATTACAGTGTCATATTTTATCTTAAGGATATGAAAGTGCAAAATGTGTGTGAGGGAGACAAAGACAGAGGGTTTATGGTAATAGTTTTCACCTTTTAATGTGTCACTGAGAAGGAAATAGAAATAGCCTAGTGAGATGTAACATTGATTTTGTCCTCATTTATTTCAAAGTGAAAGTTACACATTAAGACATTATGTCTGCTACTCTAAGGGCTCCTCTACTATAGAAAAATTGATGTTAAGAAGATAAAAATAATGATACATCTACTAATAGAAAATTAATGTTCTGTCTCATTAAACATTTTGAGAGGCTTTCTCTGTTGATGACTGTCTGTGCTCGGCTGTCCTGTATCTGTGCCAAACATTCTGTTTTGACATTATCAGAAATAAAAATGGTTCCTTTATCAAGCATTACAATCTTATTTCTATTTTTGTACCATAAGTAGACTATTCAAATGTTTAGACGGAGCTGTTAGCTGCTTTGCAGTCAAGTAGAATCTTGCTTTTTTTTAAAGATACAGTTTCAGAGACTCCCCATGAGATGTTAGTCAGTGAATGGGTTCCAGTAAAGAAAAGTGAGCTATGTTCATTCTTGTATCCCTGAACACAACCAACATTATTGAACATTAGTGTGTGCACCCAGTTATGTTTCAATCAATGCCAGTTGGAGCTGCATCTGATAAATATTACTTCACTGGAACCAGGATTAAACTAGATTTAGTCACTTTCTAGCTGCACTCAGTTGTCAGTTGTTAGTGGAGTTTTTTTTTTTTTTTTTTTTTTTTTTTTTTTTGACCAGTGTAAAAAGTGCTACTGAAATATACAGATAAAGCCATTTAGAATAGCCAGCTGCTTCCTATGCTTCATTTTCCAGAATATTTTCTGCCATCCTTTTAAGCTGTAACACCACTGGCTTTTGGCCAAGGTCATTTGTCTGCATCTGTAAAATGTACACCTCACCTCAGCACTTTCATGTACAGTAGCTGTTGGATCATGAGGAAGATTATGCACATTCAAACCCTATTATACTGCAATTTTCTGATAGAGCACCTTGCTTCTTAGCATTTATTTTGAGATTAACATACCACTGCTCCAGCATAAAAATTAGCTCAAGAAATACCCAAAACATTGATCCTGCCTCCCAAACTCCTCAGATCCTAATCCACTTGAGCATGGCATGTGCAGGAGATGCACAGATCCAAACGAGTCTTCATCTCATAATCCACAGCACCCAAAAGACATGCTTCCAGCCTCTGTGTCAGAGACCACAGGGTGTACCGAGGTCCCCCGTAAATGTCCCAGTGAGTCGAAGCTGTTTTGGCAACATGAGGTGAACCTACACAGAATTCAGTGGATTGTAATGTTGCTGCTGATCAATGAACAATGGGTTTAATTTGAATGCAGCTCTGCTAAATAAAACTCAATGCCAGACAAATCTGAAACATCTGCTGAGCAAAGGAATGCCAAGAGGGAGAATTCGCTGCTGCTTAACTTGTAATATTCATGATATAAAAGCCAGATCTGCAAGTAAGTTGTGATGTCATTATAAAAAATAAAAAGGTTGTAAATGGGGAAAAAGCTACTATATGTTGTTGATGCAACAAAAACGAATAACTGAAATAGTTCAATGAAAATTGAAGATTTCATGTAAGCGTTTGAGTGTAGATTATTTGTATAAATGTATTAAAGTTTAAAAAAAAAATTACTACATTTATGAAGTTTTATAAATCCTTTTTTAATAACTTAGAACTTAAGATTAACTAAATATCAGAAAAGTCCCCTGCCTGATATAGTGAGCTTTATAATACAAAGCTTCATTTACCGACTGGGAATTGCATTGTATTAACAAATAAGAAAAAAACAAATGGCAACAAATAGTTCATGGCACAATGGTTCAAATCGGTGCTTGCAGCATGTAAAGCAATCATCACCAGTCAAGCTTCTTGGTTTCCAAAAATTGCTTAGCAGCTTCCTTCCTGGCTATGCAGATTCCGCCTCAAGCTAAGACAACAATCACTTTTTGCCTTCATTGTTATTGATCAGACTGGAGAATGTATTCCACTTTTTCTTCATTTGTAAAAAATATAACTTCAAAAACAGCCTAGCTATATTCCCCTGCTGTCATTCTGACATCCCACCGGCCTCATGCTGCTACCCACGCTACTTGAATGGCAGCGGTTCGCCCACAGCATTACGCTGCAATCTAAGTGTGCCATCAAATGACCGCTAGAACAAGATAGTTATGCAGGCAGTCATCAGAGCTGGTATGCAGCTAAGAACTCAGTTGCACATTTTTGGCAAATACACAGTCGTGTAGCATTGCTCTATATCATCACTGAATAAAATGTACCACATATGTTTAAAGAGTGAACATTTATGCTGTAGCTACGCAAATCCTGGAGCGCAAAGACTCTTGGAGTGTTAGCAGCATAGAGATGACTGTATGAGCTCAGCAGCGCGTTAACTTGTGCTTTTTGTGGCTGATAAGAGCAATATAAAGTAGGAGTCAACAAGTTTCTCATCAGGTTTTGAGCCAGTTCAACAACAGCTACGTCCTTGGCTTCCCTGCCATCTCGCTGTTAATGTTCCATGTGGGCTGCAGGCACAAGGCCAAAGAGATGAGTCCATTCTGAGCCCTTGACTCTCCGAACAACTGTCGGTGGCAGAAGTAAGATTGATTTTTTTTGTCCCCTGGGTGGAGTGTGAGATTCAAGCATAAACAAAGTCATTTTCATTGCAATTCTGAAAAGTTATGTTGCCTAGAAAGTAGTGGAATATTGAATAAATCTGTAGGCCTGTCTCTTGTTAAATTGCTACTGAGTCAAGTAAAGTGACGTGTTAGGAAAGAGCACTGTTTTCACAATTTAAGAGACAGAGCATTTAAAGGTTCAGCTTGTGAAGGATTTTCTAAAGTCATTCTTTTCAAGTCAATGTCAATGTGAGCTTTGTTACAAAGACTATACAAGAAGTGCATTACAGCAGAATCATGTTGATATATATATATATATATATATATAATGGTTTAGAGGACATTCAAGGTGTAATTTTGAGTGTGGGAGTATGCATTAGTTTAGAGGCATTCAGCTCTGTAGGTAAGGATGAAGCATGCATGCATTTCACTAACAACACCATAGTCTAGCACAGATAGCAAGTTGTTCTTTTCCTTTTTTGGAAAAATACCCTAGTTTTGCATGAAAGTTTTTAACATTGTGCTTCACTCTCAGTATAAGATCTTCTGACAAAGATACACTTGCTCCGACATGGCAAAAATAACTATAGCAACACTGATAATAAGTTCTTATAGTTACCCAGGAAACTTTGCCAATGAATTTCCATTCAGATAGTTCACTCTGTTTTGATTGAATTTGATAAGGATTCAGCTCAACAGCACTCTGTAACATTAAAGATGTAATAAAAGGCATACACAAGCCTGTGTCCGAGATGTTGATTTTTCTTTTCCTTGAAAAGGAATGAGTTTCTTTCCTGTGAAACACACCAAGCCACCATAATGCACCAAACACACACAAACACACATTGTAACGCTGCCAGCCTATGCAGAAGTTGTTACCTGATGAGAATTTTCATATTTCTCTCCATTTTTTTTAACACTTTGGAAAATTTAAAGGTGACCATGGAGAATACAGAGGGAAATATGAGATTGTTTAAAAAAGGTGTGTATGTGTGTGAGAGAGAGAGAGAGTGTCTAGACTTGGGCTCTCATCTTGTCTGTAGCCAGCTTGTCATGGAACAGCTCCACTCAGCAGTACTGTAATAACCACTCATTCTCTTCCGATTCTTGCACACAGGCATACACACACATTTCTGCACACACTCACTCATTCTGTCCATTCTGTTCCTCTGGCCAATGCTGAGTCATTATATATGGAGACCAAAGGAACAGACAAAGAGCTGACAACACCAGGTCTTTTGGCTTGCAGCAAAATGGTTGCATCAGTTGACAAAATGTACAGCTCGGCAGACGTGCCACTCATGAAGCATTTTCATTTTCTTATTTTGTTCTGCATTAAAATACAACAAGAAAGCCCCCTCGCTTCCTCTTTCTTTACAGCACGATTCCCATGCAGCTTCTCACCCATCTTGTCTTTCTTTGGGTGCGTTGTTGAGTCGAGTGAGTCAACTAGAAAAAAAAAAAATAAATAAATAAAATAAATTGAAGAAAACGGCATTTGCTTTATGGAAGGGATCCCACGAGTCAGCAGCTCCTTATCTCATCATTGATTGGTTGCTGGATTAGCCACCCGCTTTGACCAGTGTGTGGTATCGACAGGCTGCCTGTCACAGTTAAGAGTACCCTCCAAGCCAGTGAATAGATCTCAACTGAGTCATGGCAGGAGGGGGTATCGATGTCGACCTGGCAACCGACGAGACGAGACTTTTGGCTGTTAACATTAGGTGCCATCCTCCGGGGGAGCTTTTATCAGCCAGTTTTAAGTGTATCTGGGATGCAGCAGTTGGTTCTGACACTGTAAAACTGTGACACATTGCTCATTAATCACTTCCAAATGAATATTGTTTAAGCTATTTCTTCCCAGGAGAAGTGCATTCATCACACTATTGAGTATATAACCCCTTCAAAATTGGCAATTGCATCCTGAATACCCTTGAGAAATGAGGATAATGCAATTTCTTCACCTGTGTGCACATTATCAGGGAATCCAAATGGCTTCAATGTCCAACTGACCCAATCTTCTTGCTGATTTATGTTTGCATTTCCCTACAGATCACACCATACAGTAGCCAAACTACATGCAGTTGGACTATCTGCCAAAGCAGTGATGTATAGATTGATTACTGTTGGCACATAATGCATATGAAAAGTGGTGCTTTGGAAGGTGCTTGTTCATCCTTAAAACATCCAATAAAAACTTAATTTCTAACCCTATTAACATTGTAGGTGAAATAAGTAGGATGATCCCCAGACAATGCCTTAGAGCAGGAATGACAAATTCCAGCCTTCAGGGCCACAGCTCTGCAGGTTTTTAATGTTTCCTTTCTCCAAAATACCTGATTCATTTAAAACAGATCTCCCCAACAGCTTAAGTTCTGCACAGTCTGTATTTTGAAGCAGAGAAACATCTGAAACCTTCAGGACAGTGGCCATTCAGGACTGGAAAGAATCATTTCTGCCCAAGAGCTTTCTGAAAACATCATTTCAGACCACAAAGATTTCCTTAAATCCCATCTTTGTGTAACAGGTTTAGATAATTTCAAGTGTTTGCAAATAAACAAATGTTTGCATTTCAAGATTTTATTCATGGCAAATTTTTGCTTAACAGATCATTTTGATGAGCCAAAGCAAATTTTTGGCACATGAATTAAATCAATCATTTGCTACTCAGGTTTATAATTATAACCATCAAACTCCAATCACTAGTGTTACATTGTAATCTGATGAAAGGTTGCATTTATTAAAAGTCTGAGATGAGCTGAGTTGCAAAAGCAGAGCTGACAATCTGCAGAGGAGGATTGGCCCGGATTATCATTCAAATCCATGTGCACATCCGCGGATGAGAGTCTGAAGACATTTATTTAGTGCTTGTTTCAGAAAGAAAGAAAAACAAAATAAACAAATGCGCTCTTTATGTACAACACAAAATGCACCACTTTTTGATGAATTTACACACGATTCTTCAGGATCAGAATTAATTTATAATCTTGTTTTTTTGTTGCTTGAAAATTTCTTAGTGCTAAAGAAGAGTATTTTGCCAGAATTGTGAAAAAGAGTGTGTATGAATTTGAATTCTTATTGACATAATCTTTATTGCAAAGCTGCAAACTGAGTGTGTTTATATTTTGATGCTGTAAGTGTGTATTTTAACTAAATTGCCTGCTTGTGTAAATCTGTATATGCGCACTTCTGCTCGTGCTATCAGCTCCTTACAATCAGCTCACAGGCTCTGCCTGCCTCCTGAATCACGCTGGGTCGGCGGGCCTCTCTGGTGCACTGGTGCCAGTCTGGAGCTGCAGATAAAGTTCAGGCCTAAAGGAGAGAAGGCGGGCCTCACCCTGCTTCCCACTTAATCCACCCCCACTCCCTCTTATCCCCTCCCTTGTTCCCTCTCTCCATCTCGCTATCTCTCTCCTTGCTTACCACCTCTCAGCCCCGTGTCCTTCAATACACCACACTCCTTTTCATCGTGTTCTCTTCTCCCTTTTTTCCTCTCCTCCTGCTGCTTCCTTTTTCAGCCGTTTTCCCACATCTTATTTCTACTTTTCCAACCGGACAAATTCCATATGTTTTTTTCTGTCCTCGAGCTTTCTCTCTCTAGCTTCCTGCTGTCCTCTCTCTATCTAATGTTGATCACTGCAGATGATGAAGCACCATCTCCCTTGATAATTGCTGAATTGAAGTGGATTTCGAATAGATGGTAAATCCAGAGAGAGAGGTTTTGCTCTCTACTTTTTGAATGGTAATATTTTAGGGCTAGCTAAAAAAATATTCTGAAATCATTTGAATTATCCTGTGCTTTTGCATACTATGCAAAGCACAAAAAGTGCTGCAGTTAAAGAAATTAATCCTAAAATCTTAGATGTGCATTTATTTATAAACTATATATTTTGCCTGTCCTTTGAAGAGAGGCTTTTGGATCTGTCATCAAGCTGTTATGAACAGATGCTGGAATAAAGGTTCTTATGGAGCTATTATTGCACTTGCTAAATGTCTTCAGGTGTGTTTTACTGTTGCTTATGCTACATGTGTGAAGACTCTGAGAGCTTCTAGCTCCAAACAAACTGGATGGATGCACAGCTTGTGTTAAATATGACTCACCTATCGATAGAGTAGAGAAAACTAGAGTGATGTAAGATTCTTTACTCAGCAAATACAAAAGAAAAATGTATTTGCCATCGCAGCATTGAGCACAACTTTTGTGGATTGAAAGCCACTGTTTTTGAAAAACAAATAACAAAGAGCCTTTAGAGATAAGTCAGACTTCCTTTTAACCAAAATCCTTGGCAGTTGTCACAAGTTTCTGTGCCAGCAGGTCTAACAAAAAAACAACTAGCTTATTCAGCTTGTTTGTTCTGAAGTAGTACAAAAGCTACCTGACCAGCATGGTTTTCATGCATCACTTTAATTTGAAGCATGTATCGCAGCAGGTTCCAGCTCTTTCTCAAGCCACTGATTAGGTGCACTGTTACCATCACATACGATTCTGTCACAACTGAAGTCTACGCATCACAAGTCAGAGCAATCACGGTGGCTGAAAGGCAAGCTGCCGCCATCTTGGTTTCTCTTTTGTTCGCTGTTTCCACTGGTCCATTACCTACACTGTCCGGATGGCATGCATGATCTGTATGTTCCTGCCACACATTGCAGCTGTGTTCCTGTCTTTTAGTTGGTATGAAAGATAAATGTTTTTGAACATTTAGAAATCATTATGAAATTTGGCACGTGTCACATCATAATGAATCAGTTACATGGGGAATTGGCTCACTTCTCTTTTCTTTGCCAGCCTGCTTTAGATCTACAAGAACACAATTATTTTATTTTACAGGCTAAAATCAATAGAACCCTTTGAAGTTCACAGAGGTGTATCTGGGTCATTTCAGGCATTTGCTTTGTGTTAAATGTACAAAATTTCTCAAGCATACCATTAGATTGAAAGTGCCAGCAGTTCATACAGAAATCTGAAATAACAGCAGGCGCTCACTTAATCGATCATTACCAGGTGTTAAAACCAATACAACACAGAAACAAATATATTGTCATTATCTAACTAAAACAAAGCCAAAATGTGTGTGAAGAACCTATGTGTGAAATCTAACCACAACCAATGATTCAGTTACCTTTACTGGGATTAACTTAAAGCATCTGTGATGTTTTCTATGTGACATCACAGTCTCTTGCAGTGTTTTTGGACAGATTCTGGCCCACTTTACAACACCGGTTCAGTTCATCAAGGTTTGTTACATTTATTTTTTGAACTGTTCTGGCAGCACTGAGTTCAGAGTCCACTCCTGCAATCTGACGTCAGACACCGTTTGGCAGCAGTAGTTGTTTCCAATTGCCAAACACGCCCTAAACACTCGCATATCCTTTCTTCAAACGCTTGCGCAATTTTATAGTTGTCCTCGTCCTCATTCTTCTTTTGCTATTTTGTTCCATTTCTATTCCTCTTCTTCTTCTCTGGTTTGTTTCTTTTGTTGGTAGCATGTCAGCTATTCTGCTCAGCACCACACTGTGATTTTAGGTGGTATTGCTCCGTCTTCTGCGTCAAGCAACGGACAACTAAGTTCCCTGAAAACAGACCAAGTTACAAGAGTAACCAATGCAGGAAACTATCAAAGCTGTCTGTTTGTCGGCGTATCTTCTACATCGAGCAATAATAGGCCTTTACATTATGAATGAAACTTTATTGTCATTATACAATTTGGTTTGTTTCAGTTTTTTAATTATAACATTGCAAATCAAATATTACTGTCCATCATTTTAAGACTTAACTAAGGATCAGCAAAAGAAACCAGGTGTGGTGAACAGGAAGTGAACGTTAAAAAATACAGAAAGGGATAAACCTAAAAAAAAAAGCAGGAAACAAGACCAGCAACTAACAGACGAAAATCCAACAAAAACTCAAACCAAAACCTAAGCTAATCACAGACAACAGCTACCACAAACCCTTTGAATCTTTGTCCAGCACCATCAGACTGGGAAAATGTTGACTAATGCTAATAGTTAATAGCATTCCAACTAACTTCACCTGTACCTTGTGTGTAGGACTTGTTTATTATGAATTAATATACTTAAAAATCTGCAAGTTAGCATTGCTGTTGTGTGTGTTAGCATTTAGCTCTACCGTAAGCACTGGAGATCCTCATTTGCCAAGTCATCAGTTCCCCTGATCCAATTAGCATTTGCTTCGTTTAATGTTATATTTATGTGCAATGATGTCATAGCTTTGGGCATACAGTAAACTCAATAATGCATGAAATTCAGACTAAGAATGCAGCTTTAACAGATGGTGAGTCACAGTCTTCTCAGGATGTGTATTAAAAACCTTGAGTCAGTTGTTGACGTTTGTTGAGGAAGAAGGTTTATGTGACATCAGTCTGGGACGTATCAGTGGGATTTACGTTCCCTTTCCTGCTCATTTCACTGCTGTGGCTACTTATCTAGGCAGTGATGATCTTCATTATCAAATTTCGCTCAGCACTGTGTCATTCCCCCTGATAGAAGCGCTCGCATTTCATGCAGGACAGGAACATCTTTTCTCTTCTTCTGTTCCCTTTCTTTACATTTCAGTTTCTCTTTTCCGTCAGTCTCTCTACGTTTCTGTCAGCGCAGGAGGCAAAGAGGGGAAGTGAAGCGGACAAGAACTATATCCCCTGTGAAAGACAGGTCTGGATAAATAAAGAAGAAGTATACTCAGCCCTACCCGAGAGAGAAAGCTGGAGGGAAGCAAGGAAAGGATTTTTATTTATTTCTTTTTTTCTTTAGGCAGCTGTCAGACTTTGAGAGGACAATGAACATGGGAGAGGAAAAGTAAAAAAAAAAAAAAAAATGAAGAAAAAAGTTGAGGTGAGGGGATGGGTGATAATGAGAGATGGGGCACATAGTCAGTGTTGGTAAAGGAGGTGAGGATGGATGCAACATGGCATGTGGAGGCATAAATAGAGACATTGAGAGCAGTCTGGGTGATGTGTTGCAGTGTGGATGTGTTGCTTGGCAGAATGGACATATGATCACTGCTTTAAAGAGAAGATCTCATATTAAAATGGAGAAACACTTAATTCAGTCTGTGACAGTAAACAAACACATCAATCCCACAGGGTTTGTAATTGAAAGTTTTTTTTTTTTAATTTGTTTGTTTTTGTGTGATCAAAAACATCACCCAAGAATGGCTGCTTTTCATGGACTGAGAGAGGTTTTTTTTTATTAATTAGGTTTAAAAGAAGGTATCTCAAACTCAGCGATTATTTCCTCAAACCCGTAGAGGGGCTCAGAAGCATTTAATGAATGTGGAAACACAATTTCAAAAGGTTTTCCACTGAAAGACATAATGTGTCAAATTAGCAATACTTTAATGGGCCCTAATTTACTTCACGCTGTCAACACTTGGATGTATTTTCCCCAAGTCTATTCAAAATTGAAATCTTGAAGGCGGAGAATTAAATTTGAGGGCACTGTTGTACCTGCAAGTGTGTGTCTTGATCTGATTTAATTCAGGTAACTCTCTGAAATGAGCATCACGGTGCCTCTGCTCTGTTATGTTTGGGCAAATCAAACACTGCATTTTTTTTTATAGAATGTGGCATCAGAAACATATCTAAATTTAGAGTTTTTTTTATTTCTTCCTAGTAGAAAGATTCTCTGCAAGCCACTCCAGGAAAGTCAGATATAATTTAAGAGCATCTATTGTATCTTTTGCACTTTTTTCCTTAATGGTTGTATATATATCAGTTTTATTGCCATTAGTTTTATGTGTGACATGCTTTATCTACACATTCCTGAAATGGTACATCAGCATATATAGATCAGGCTCATCTTTTAACCATTAAAAACTTTAAGTGAACAGTCTTCTGTTTGATCTGTATCTAGTTTAAGAATTGAACTTGTGTTGTAGCTTTAATCTATCGTTTTACTTCTTTTAAATAAATTGTTTGCTTGTTGGAAGCTTGTAGTAAAAAAAATCAAGCTTTCAACTTGAGCAGAGTTTTTTTTTTTTATCAAATTCTTTGGCTGCCATTACTTTTTCTTCAAATGAGATGTTTTGGCATAAACATCATGTTCTAGACTTTGGCAAAGCAAGATTCCCTTTGTACGGCATTACTTTTCTTAACAAATACAGTGCAGTCTTGTCTTTTTTGTCCCTAGGATTTCTTCCACTGATCCATTGCTTTCAACATAATTGTGAACTGCATGTTCATTTCCAAGAATGATTTTCCTTTTTACAAAAAGCCACTACATTTGCACGTCTTCTGACTATATTCATGTGTGCATACTTGTGTTGCTCAACAACATGCTACTGTTTGAATTATTTTGTTTTAAATCTCATTTTTCCTCATTTTGTTTAGGCTTGTTGGACTGATGAGAGAGTGGCAAGTCTTACTGCTTTTTTATTCCATTTGTGTGTTACTGTGTCCTTAAATTACGGAGTGAGTGAGGGGTGTTGCACTTTTAACCCTTCTTTTTCTCCATTTCTGTTGTACAGGGGCTTTCAATGATGCTCTAAACAACTAGTGCTTTTTCCATTTTTCTACGCCAAAGTGCTCACCATTACTTATTAGTTGAAAGCACCACTCAACGTCGAGTCAAGAAAATAACACTTCAATCAATCCAGATATCATAGGTTCACTGGTAGCAGTTTTTTCCACTTAACTTTATTTTATTTATTTATTTCTTTTTTGCAACTTTAACACAATTTATACGTAAGCACATATAATTTAGAGAAATTAGTTTGCAGACATAATAATCTTGTTTCCTATATTGTGCATGTGAGAAAGGCCAGAGACGTTGTAAACACTTTGCTGAAGGGTTAACCTTTAATTTAATGAAAAAGTTTATGGTGAAATAGCCTTTTTAGAATGTGATAATAGCTAACACCACTCAGCAATAAATAACATTTTCCTACAGAAAATATGCCTAAAGTGTGCCTGATAGAAAGGGGTAGGTCTCGTCTACGATATTTAATGTCAGTCATAAAGGTGATACTTGGAGGTCTTTATATTTTCTGAGGTGGTAGGTGATGTAAAAAGGCTGACAACTGCTAGGTTAAATATTATATACCCTGTAGCTAAGAACATATCACCAACATACAGTTCTATGTATATGTATCCTTATCTTAATGAAATGCTGGGTCGTTTCCAAACAATTGCTGCAGCATACACACATATCCTGGATGTGTAGTAGCATCGTGTGGTCTGTGAGAAGGTCAGGTCTCCTCTCATTTACGTTTCAGATCTGATCTTTGTTGGATATTCATGACACATGTTCACATGATGATTTTGCTGATTCAGTCTCTCTTTTACTCTAAGGCATCTCATCATGTCATTGAAACACAAAGGTGAGACACATGCAGATATACATAATTAGCATTATCTTTTCAGTCTAAGAACAAATTGAGCAATTAAAAGTCAATCTCTACATGACTTAATCTCTTTTAGAGGAATCAACCTTTTTATACTTCCCACCTATGCAGGGTTTTCTTCCTTGTGAAGGACGTGTAGTCCACATAAAGATGTAAGCAGCCCGCTGACACAAACACACAGTCTAGAGTTGTAGGCCTGCACCTGCAGCGTCAGCTTTCTCTGCCTCGATTCCTGTCTTCTCCTTGATACCGAGCCCTAAGAACAAGGAGAGGAAATAGAGAGGGAGAGGAGATAATGAAATAAATACGCAGCCTGGCACCACTTCAAAGAGTGAGGGAGAGCCTGATCTACTCCACTGCAGCTAGAGATGGAAAAGATGTTGCATAAAGAGAGTCGATTGGGAGATAACAGAAACCCCCACCTCCACAGTCCCACCAAAATACATAAACTGTGACAGCTCTTACCTGCATGTTGTGGAAAATGATCTCTGGTTAAATGGTTGGGAATAAATAATTTTTAGTCATATTACACTATATAACAGTGCATTCTCCTGTCCAATATCATTTAAGATATTTTACACCAGACATATAATTTAAATCTCTAATTTATCCTTCAAAAATACCACAGAGTTTTTCTGAGGTAATATACTGCAGTGTGCTAAATTGACCCACCTTTTACTTCATTATGTATTGCCAGAAAAAGTGTAAACAGTTGCAGCAAATGTACTTGTAAAAATAAATATACAGTATATAAGTGAGTTCATGCAACTGTAACAAACTTGGAAGTCAGGATTTAGCTAAAGACTTTTCTTTTCTCATGCGCCTATGCATGAAATCTGCACGGTAACTTTTTTTTAACTTATCTTGCTTTTAATCATTTTAATGTAATTTATTATTTTATTGTGATTATGTGTTGATTATGTGTTGATGCCTTTTACTATTCTAAATATCTGTAATGTCTTTGTTTTATGTAAAGCACTTTGAATTGTCCTGTACATGAAATGTGCTATACAAATAAACTGCCTTGCCTTGCCTTGCCTAAAGAACATCTTTATTCTTCATGCTCTATAATTTCTTTAAGAAATCTCCAGTAATTGTTCTCCAGGCTTCTTCGAGGGCTTTCCAAAGCTCTTCTTTAGATGTTGGCTGTGTTTTGTTCTTTATGCTCTCCAGATGATCTCACACTACTTCAGTAATGTTGAGGTCTGGGTTGAGGGGGGAATGCGCAGCTCGTTGCCACAGATTTTTCTGAATAACTTGGCATCACTGAGCCTTTCCTTCCTGTTTCTCTTCCTTAAGATTGTCAGCCACCTTTGGAAACCAGTTTATGAGGCTTCAGTGATCATTAGATGGATCAGCTGAAGGACCAGATACATCTGCTGGATTACCAATTTCTTCAGGAATCATTTTTGGATTCTGTTCATAAACTGCTGTTTAATTTTATTATTTATATATTTATTTATTTATATCTGATATATTTTTTGTCATTGTTTGAATAGTTACCTTAATTTTTACAGGGGTTTACAGCACATCATTCCAAGATTTACCAAGTTTTTCCCCAATGGCTCTTTCTATTATAACTTGGCATTTTTTATTAATACAACACAAATGGAAACATGTCTTTGTGACAGGTTTGTAGCTTTTTTGTTTTAAATGTGTGAAGATCCCATTCAAAATTTCCCTATACTTAGTTGTCTGTTATGTGTGGACACAACACTCATTCATCCCTTCAAATAGCTAACTTTTTATTCTTGAATGATTCATAGCACTTTTCATACAAATAAATGCAGCAGAGAGTGCTTTACAAAATGTAAAAGCAAAAAAAAAAAAAAAAAACAGGAGAATAGAAGATTGTGCTTAGCAAAAATGCCTCTGAAAATGTGTAGAAAATAGCTGATGTCAAAAAAAAACTTTGGAAGAACTTCTGAAAACCTGAAGAACTGTTGCTCAAGAGATTAAGTTCGGCTCCTTAGAAGACACATATTTAGAAATGAAGTGTGACTCAATACTATTGCAGTACTGTACTTGGCCAAGTCATAACTTACACTACGCAATCATGCAGCCTCATGCCATCACACTCCTATCTCCATATTTTAACAGTTAAGATGCATTCAGTGCTGCAGTTCTTGCCCAAATTTATCTTGGTGTAATTTAACAAAAATAAATATTCTCCCATTCTCCTACTTCTTTTTGTATTCTTTAACCAGATTTAATCTCAGAGGTTTTGCACAAGAGATTTTACATCTTCTTTTGGGTGGACTCCCTTCTATGCAGTGTCCTTCACATTCTCTGAGCAGATACAGAAACTCTGATTTCTACTGATAACACCTGAGCCTGTTTTTCACAGCTATATTGTGCAGCTAGCGTGTTGTACACGGCTTGTTCTCTACCCTCTGATTACTTCTGCAACTGTGTCTCCACAGAATTTCATTCGGTCACCCTCCTTCTGCTATTATTACTTTTGTAATTTCCCACCATGTGAGGAGCCATGATGCCATGAAGAGCAGTTTGTAGGTCTAATATTTAAAAACCTTTCACATTTCATATTAGAAGCATGTTAGGCTAGTTGGAGCTCAAAGTATGCAGGTTTATGTAAGTTTTTTGTGAAATATGTCTTTGCTTCTAAACTTTAACACAATGTAAATTCAATGTGATGCAAATCTGAATGATTTGGCATTTAGGTGATAATGTTTTTGGAATTTACTCATTTCTGTATCCTATACAAATGTCAAAACTAGGCAAGCTATGATTCAGGTTTATTTTTGGTGTTTTACAAGCAAAAGCTTTTATGACACTACATTTATTATAGCTTGCACATCCAATATTCATGCAATGTGCATGCAGGCAGAGCATAGGCCCATTTAAAGATATTCTCAGAAGCTGAGAAGACCACAAGTGTGTGTGAATGTTATTGTTAGGACAACTGTTCTTGCTGAGTTACAAAGGTTTACATTCACATTACAGAGTTGTACATACGTTTACACATTCAAACACAGTTGGTACACACTCAATTTTAGCATAAACAGTTGTGTTTTATCCATTGATATTTTGAGGAAAAAGTGGCTGCGTGTGGATGGATTTTCCATCAAGCATGCACATACAAATCTAGTCATGCATTCTACACATTACTTGTCTAACATGCACCTGCACGCACACACAGATACATGATGCCCTTTTCACGCCATTTTGCCTCATTTAACTGTAATATTTTTGTTGACAAAGACAATAAATGTAGCTTTGCCAACTTTTTATTTCTCTTCCTAAGTCCATAATTACATTTAGACCACTAATGTTTTGAGCAACATTTTATCTTTTCATTATTATTAATTTAATTTAAATGTGTGCCTCCATACCACCATTAGCTGCTCAATTATGAGGTTTTCTTGAAAGCTGCTACACCTATAAACAGCTATGAAGGAAGTAATTTAAAACTAATCAGTCATTTGTACTCAAGATTTACTTAAGTAACACTTTTAGATATGAAATTAAACTATAGTATTATTTTATGTGTAAAGTGCCATTACTTAATTGTATGGTTATTCACATACACCTTTTTTTTTTACCCTTTTTTATCTTTTTTGGTGAAAATTACTCATTTTTTTTTCCCCTCAAGTTCAAAAGGTCTTTTCATAATAATTAAAATGGATTTTTTTTATTCACTGTTTTTATAATCTGTGGTTGAGAAGAAATTTCCATTTTAAAAAAGCTGCAATTTTAAATGATCTTTTTTTCACATATTATTTTTTAGTTCATTTATTTTTTTTTTCTATTCATCTAAATTGTTTTAGTTTATTTATATTTTAGCATTTTTAGCTCTTGTATCAAAGAGGAGCTGGCATGACTCTTTTCAGTAAAGTCCCTTAACTCTTATGTTAAGTCCATATGAAGTATCTTCTTCTTTTTTTACTTTTCATCCACGTGGAAACACAGTGGGTTATCAGGAAGGCTAGTTGAGTTCCACATGTCTAAATCAGTGGTTCTCAAGCTGGGGGTTGGGACTCCATGGGGGTTTCAAAGTAATTTCAGGGGGTCGCAGGTAATTGTAAAAAAGATATAGCCTACATTTATCACATAAATTTGGAATTTTTACCATTACTGCCAAAATGATACCGTTAATGATATACACTAATACATTAACACAATTAATCACCAAGTCATCATGTGGGGGTGACAAACATAAATGTTTGTTATCTTGGGGGTCATAGCTCAGGAAATTTGAGAACCACTGATCTAAATGACACCATAACATCATTTCTGTTCTTCCTCCTGAAAACAAGTGGATTTGGTTAAAATATATTCTGTTACATTCCTGGACACTTGCAGTGGAAAGTAAAGTAGTGGATGTCATGGACTGCACATATCTCCTGTTGCTGGTCAAAAAGCTACGACTCATAAAGAAGCAAACAAACAAATAAATAAAACTTTGACAAACCATTATGTCTTCGAGCATGACATCACCTTCCAGCTGGCCATGTTCAAGCTAGAATCAAATCCAAAATATGAACTGTGCGATGACCGGACGCAATAATGTTAACTCTAAAAGGTGTTTATATGTCTAACTCCAACACAACACAGACATCTAAAATATTTTTTTATGACTGTGTTGCTAGCCAAGAAAAACACACAGCATTCCCTGATCCAAGATCATTGAGCCTTTAGAGAAGCTAAAAATGTTTGGTTGCAAGGGCAACCAAATACGTTTTCTTGGAGACATTTCTGAAGCAAAAAACAAAATTCAGTGTTCTGGGAAGTAGTGGTGGATCACTAATTCCTTGAGGTGTGAAGTGTTCTGCTTCTAAAATGGTTGCAGTGGATAACATGCGGGGGGTGCACTGCCTGGCAAATTTGACCATGCAAGGAAATCTGGGAACTGTGACCACAGTTGCTGGAAAAAATTCTGAAAAGCTACAAGTCTGCTGGGTAAATTGAGTTGCTTCTGCATAAAAAACACTAAAATATGCATCAACATGTTTTCTTAAAGCGCTGGGTAACATTTAAAGTGATAATACATCATTTTAACTGCAAATAAGCCAGAATACATAGGAAAATGGGCCTTTTGAGCTTTTTTATTCTATATCCAAGTCCTTGTAGGACACCCTTCTACATCTCATATTTACACACACACAAACCCCGGAAAGAGTGTTTTTTGCAGTATATACTTTCAGACACATTAATTAATTTTATGTGCAAAGAAATGAGATGGTCTTCCTTGCTTTCAGTTCAGAAAAAAATAACTGTATACAGACGTCTGGATGTCCAGAATCTGTCCACACACTCAACAGATGGTGACATTTAGGTTTTTTATTTATTTATTTATTTTTTCTACCACCATGACAACAAGGTTAACGGTGTGAATATGGCTGAGCGGGTGTGTTGAGGTTTGTAGGGTCAGACCTGACACATGCTTTAGCATCTGTTCATTTATAAAGTATGAATACATGTTTACAATTAAAGATGGAAAGAATTTAGCTTCTATATGTGATATCACTGGAAAGTACACAGTTGCACAGCATAAAAATGTATTTTAAGGAGGATTTGGTAGTTTAGATGTTCAACAAGCATCACCACACGGGGGTAAAGTTTTACCAGATGAGACATAGTTTTCTGATACTATTCAAGAGTCATTATGCATTTATTTGTTCCTATGGATTGAATAATTTTTCCAGAAATGTCACTGACGGAAACGTTTAGAGACAATTAGCAGTGTAAGAAGTCATTTCAGTATAATTAGTATTTGCATAGAAAATACACATGCATGCAAGTCTGTTTAGTTCTTTCTAGTCAGCCAAGTGATGAAGCTCAAAAAGCTATACTTCATTGGTTCTGTTGCCACTATTTTTTTTTGTAACTGAAAAATGATCAAATGATAATAAGATACCCTTATTTTGATAATAATGCTATTGCATCATCATTCTATATATAACACAGCCATGTTGTTTAAATATGTCCAGTTAAAATGAAATGAGTAGCTCAGGTTTTAGCACTGGAATTGTAACAAAAAATAAACACTAAGGGGCTGAGTTATGACGAGGGCAAAACTGCTGCGCTATTTAACATTTGCTGCGCAGTTTTGCTCTGGTTATGTTTCTACGATTAGCGCCTGATCTATTAAGACTGCTCCTGTTATCATTTGCGGAGCAAACAGCAGTATTTAAATGAGGATTTAGCGGCGCTGTTTGCTCTGTCATGTAAGGTTCTGGAGAGCAAGGAAACCGCAAACGCAAAATTAACTTTTATCCGATAGAAGTTGAGACAAATAAAGGAGACAAATAAAAATATTGCGGAAGTCGAGGAAAAAAATCTAAATGTCACCAGAAATGCTGCAATATAGTTTCATATTCAAGTTCAATTTATTTATAAGGCACACTAACAACAACCTTTAGGAACCAAGGTATTGTACATATAAAAACATGCAAGGAACAAATAAGAAATAATAAAGGTTTAAAAGCTATAAAGAAATAATAATAATAATAATAATAATAATAATAATAATAATAATAAAAGACAGGCATGATAAAGTCTTTAAACTTATCCAGCAATTCTAATATTGCAACGCTGGATCGTCTCCACAATCCTCTTCTCTGGCATTCTAAATATATTAATATAATAGAAAAAAATGCATTATCTTAGTCGCCTTTCATGGTGTCTGTGCCTCCTCCTTAAAATTATTACTGCAGCCATTGCGCGTATACTGTTGTGCCAATTAGCACCTGCTTTTCAGAAACGCTATTTTTAGAGCAAACATAAACACCGCAAACTATTTGCGGGCTACATGAATCCCACTGCTGCGCAAACCAGATTTATTTGCATAGTCTCCTCCCACTAATGTGCACTTTCTGGCCGGAACGCCCATAATGCATATGCAGTAGCTTCAGAAACGCAAAGTGGAGAGCGGCGCAGTTTTGCCAGGATAACTGACGCAGTTCCATGTTTGCGGCTTTGATAGATAAGCTTGGGCCGATTTTAGCGGAGCAAAGCCGTCTGCACCTGTTTTAGTACACGCAAAGCGTTAATAGATCAGGGCCTAAGAGGTTCATTGCTACAGCATGCCCTGCATCCACATCATTACCATTACTTTGTGCCTGAAAGAAAAGCTGCACCAATATTCACTCTTGATTTCCTTCTTTTTGTTTCATCATTTTTCAACATCTTTTCAGCAGAAAGTGGTTTCCTGTTAGCAAGAGTGGTGGCCAGAAAAATGTTTGTTTTCAGAGAGTTTCTGCCATTATTCTGATTTCTGCTACCTTTGACTTATCTGTGCCATATTTCAGTGGAATACCACTTTTTTTTAACCACTAGATGAGGTTTTATTTTTGCTTCCTTTGAGTTATATGTGCTTTGTTAGCAATTTCTTCATTAGCTTTTTCTGCTTTCTCCCCTTCTGCTTCCTTTACTCTTCCGTTTTTTTTCCTAACTCCTCATCTAATGGTAAAAAGTGGTGTTCCACTGAGATATATATATATATATATATATATATATATATATATATATATATATATATATATATATATATATAAATTTATTTATTTATTATTTTTTCTCATGGAGCATCTTTCTTTCAGGGTGGGAAGAATGTTTATGACAGAGCTTGTCTCTTATTGTTGTGTAACCAAAGTTAATTTAAACAACATTATTTTTTATTCATGCACTTTGCTTGTATATGTTATGTAATAGAGATTCAACGTATGACGTCATTTGATATTTTGGTCAGGAAGATGTTTTCTTGAACCAACAAAAACCTATAACTGTTGTTTACTGGAATAATAAATTCTCCAGTTAACCATAGCTAAAGGTAAAATATGGACAGCATTTATTTTGGGTAATGTTTGAAAATGAAAGCTAACATTAGGCCAGAACTGTTTTATCAATAATCTAAATCCTAGAATAAGAAACTGCTCAATTAAACATCACAAATAAAGTACATTTAGTTGTGTACTGAGGGATAAAGGGGCTTTTCTTTTTTTGTGTGCATTCCAAGCCTTGACTCCTGAATTTATATTTTGTTAAATGAAAAACAGGGGAAAGGAAGAATGAATGGAGGGAAGAAAAAAAAATCTACTTTATTCATTTACTTATCCTGGGGTACAGCAATCATTTATTCACTCATGTGAAATGAACAGCCTTATTATCGATGTTGCCTTGGGAATGCAACATTTATTATTATTGAAAATCTGGTTTGGAACAGATTGAATAAATGCTATATGCTAGAAAGCTTGCTTTTTTTAAAAGCTGTGGGACCATTTAATAATTAGCTTTAATGTGTTTTTATTGAGTTTGTTTAAAAAAGGGTTTTTGCACTCATTTTAAATATATCAAAGCAATGTTTGATAATTTGGAGGTAGTTTTGTTAAAGGATTATATTATGACATTGTATTGTTCTTTTCTGCATAGTATATCATACTGCACAAAACTGTACTGTAATAGAAGATACTGTTTATATTATGCTGTTGGAATTTGACAGTATGAAAATTAAAAGTCACTTAATTTTTACAGTAAAAAGATATTGTGCATTAGTATGTGCATAGATTTTTACTTCACTTACCGATTAACCCCTTCCCACCCCAACCCTTGCAGTTTTTTTTTTTTTTTTTTTCAAATTCAGCAGTGGGTGGAGTTACACAAAAAGTAGGGTGTGTAGTTACACTTTAAATGCTGCTCATAGCTTGAGTATATCAGGTTTATCGTTTTCGGGTAAAGTGATATCCGGTGGCTCAAATTTGCAAATTGTAATTAATTTTAACTTCTACCCATACTTGCAGCTTATGGTGGCTGCAAAAAAAGACCTACTCTGTGTATTGTCCTTTTTGGGCTACCATAGAAGCATGCTGATAGTATATGCTAGAATTTCAGCAAGATCTCAACCCTTTTGCAGATCTAAATTGCACATTAATAAGTGGGAAGTATGAAGATTTTAATTTTCACATAATTCACTATTGCAAACATGTCATATTGATTTTATATCATTATGTTGCATCTCTGCCAGTTTATCGCCTCCACACTGGAACTTTAACTCTTCATCCTCCTTCCTTATTTTCAACTTCATATTCAAGGAGGATGTTAGTACAGCTTCAGAAAAATCAAGCCATCTCCTGTACTGTGCACTTATCTGCTAATAGAGTTAACAGAGATGGTAAACATTGATAGCCTCTCTGTATTAATATCTTCATGCCACAATTTCATCCAAAATCATTCATAACCAAGTTTTGATGTAATAAATTATAAAAAGGTAGCCACTAGTTTAAAGGCTCTTATTCCAGTGGTCTGTATCCTAAAAGGATTTTCTTAATGTTGTTCAGTGAGGCTCCTTGTCAAAATTTAAAACGAAAAAAAATCAACAGTTTGAAGGATGTCCAAGGCCCTCTTGGCCATCATGGATCAATGAGTAGTTTACTGAACAAAGAAAAATGTCAATAGGAAAACTCAGCCGATGTCCATGATTTGAAGAAAAAACTGTAAGTCTCTTTTCTATCTTTTCACTCACTGTTGGCAATTCTATACAGTTTATGTGATTAAACAGTTCATAGATGTCTTTCTTTTCCTGATCAGTTAACTGAAGTTTAATCGTCATGTGGTGGCTGTTGGTTGGATAGCTTCAACCGCATTTGTTTCTGTTAAGAGTTAATCCTCTACATAGAGGTTGAATATGTCACATTTTGTTCCTTAATAGAAAAGTTCTAACGGCCATGAAAATGTTTTGTTTTATTAGTGTTGCTATCAGAGAGCAGAAGCAATGCCTCCCATGTGTGTTGTGGTTTTTCTTTTCTATGGCAACACAATCTCTCTGCAATAGTTTGTATAACACTGCAAAGATGTGTCATGTTCCAACACATTTCTAAGGAAGTAGGAGGGGTTGATGGAGGCATTACACTGCAGACTGACATGTACAAAATTCCACTGGACCCATTATTGCAGTTTTAACTTTTCAGCTTCATTGTCAGTTGTGGTTGGTTAGTATTAAGGATTAAAATATACATGGTTAGCTTTATATACAGTATGAAAAATACTATAGTGATTAGGAATAAAACAGTATACACCTTATATAAAACATGACACAATTTTAATGTTTGAATCTCTATTTTAAGTATAACTTTTGTCCGTTATCTGTCATGTGGCAACTGTCTGTGCATGCACACACATACATTTTTTTTTTCGGTATTTCCAGTAAAGTAAGGAATACAAGCTGATTGAGGGACTAAAAGTAAGTTTTTCTCACTTTCTGTTTTGGTTGATTGTCTTGAATTTGTTGCTTTTCATGCACTTGGATTTTTCTGCAGTTGCTTACAACATGTTAAAATAAACAAAACACCTTCATTTTAGAGAAATGAATGTTGAAGTGGGAAAAATGTTGCAGCCAGCATTATTGCGGACTATTTGGCTGCTGTTTATGCCTTATGTGATACTTCTGTCATCCCTAAAGCACGGGAAAAGCTGATAAATAGCGCTCATAACCTGGGGTTAGTTCTCTGTTAATATATTTGGAATTATAGAAAATAAAACTGTTGTTCTTACATGTTTTTTTTATTTGCTCCCACCCTGAAGAAGCATAATATTGTTGTCATTTATTAAACTTGAAAAGCAAGCAGAACAGAGCAACAACATCCAGATGCTCAGGTGCTCAAAGACGACATTACATTTCCACACATATATGCCTGATACAAAAGTCAGTCTCTTTTGTAAAACACTGCCAACTTTTTGTGTCTAAGCATAGAGTCTTTTAATGTGTCACTGGCCAACTCTTCCCTGATTTAATAGTAAATGAATAAGTCATATAGTTACATAATCACTTTCATCCTCCACTTTATTATGTCCTTTGTACTTCAGTAAGCACATGTTACATGTCAGGCTGACACATGATCATGTCTGGTTTCATTGGCGTATTATACGGGTGTATGTTACATAGCTGGGAGATAAAATGCCCCTTTCAGTGAGGGAGGGGTTTAGTGCTGATGCCTTTTTTCACAGTGTGAGATCCTCTCAGCTTGTCTTTCATTTGTGAATAACTGATAAGGCAAACTGAAAAGCGCAGAGATGATGGAGTGCTGGAGTGAGCTTGATACAAGGACAGATGACTGACTTCTAAAATGTCAACCATACTAAATCAGATGAATGACATTGGGTTTTTATATTGGTCTACGGACAGAAGATACTTTCCAGATGAAAGACCTAAATCGGAGTGGCCATGGATGCAAGTAGATATGGATAAATAAATTAAGTTGTACTTTGAGGTAGGCAGAAATCCTTCTGGGGTTGAAGCTGAAGATGAGAAGGGGCAGAGTTGTGAATTTTCTGCTAGAGGCTATGCAGAAAAAGCGAATTATTTCATAACTTGTTAATCAGTAGCAGGGAGGCTCCAAAGACTTACCACAAGGTATAGACTGAATTTTTGATAGTATAGTATAGAGTTAGTATTCAGAATAGTTGCTTGTATGTAGGATTGTACATGGAATAGTTAGATAGCATTGCCTTGTGTGTGGTGTGAAGCTTCTGTAAGGGCCTCATGCTGATTTCTACTGAGGGTTGCAAATGACTGAATACTCAAAATCAATAAATCAGACATCATTCTCCACCTGGAGTTCTTTGAACTGAGAATGAGAGCTCATGGCTGAAGCAAAGAGAAATGCAAATGAGGGAGACAAAGATAAGAAAGAGGACTCACATTTATCAGTCAAAACCTTCCCAAAATACACCCTACCTAGGGATATTGTTAAGGCTTGTCCCCCACAAGCTATTTCTTTTTATTATTCTACCAGAATATGAAGGTTTTCTGGAACATATTGAACTGGTGCTTGAGTACACCAGCATCTTTTATATTGAGAGTTTGGGATTTGGCTGAGCAGTGGGTATTAGTTATATTGGTTTACCAGCATATAGATGTAGATTGTTGCAGTATACATTCAAATTGAGCTGTTTGTTTTCGCAGTATTTGTTGTCACCGTGAAGTTGACATTGGGTTCCATCGAAGGACAACCAAGAATAAATTGCTGATAGAAACACCTGATATGTAGTGAAGTATGTTCTAATGCAAGTAAAGTTCCTTTTTCTTTTTTCAAATATAAAGAAGAACTCTTTCTAAGCCTAAAGCTTGTTTCATCCTCCACAAGAAGCAAGAAGTTTATTGCTGTTGTTTGCATTGGTTCAGTCAAATCAGTTCATGCTCCACAAGAGGCTTCGCCCGCGATGGGGCGGGGATTACTGCAGGGGGAAGTCTGTTTTCATGTGTAATGAACAGCTGATGGGGTTATTTTATACTAAACAAGAAACTTTGTCCGTGGCAGGGTGGGGTTGTGAATGCGACAGTGTCTTGATAATAAAAGTTTTAACATTTAAAAATGTAAATACAAACATAACAATCATTTTGATCACTGAATACCAAAACCAGGTGGTAGACGGTGAAAGGCACATTGTTTTAGATGTTTTCTGACAACTCTGTATCTCCATGAGGATATCCATTAATATGAGGGCTTGTCAAGTGCTGAGAGACCACATCATAGTTATCTTTTCTTTCAGGATGTTACAGCTCTGTAAGTGATCTTTGTTAATCATTTTATCTTCTGCTTCAAGGATCCCAAAGTAAACAGCAGAAATATGGTGTTCAGTAATCTGCAAGGATTATGTGCTGGCATATATTTTACTGAGCTGTCCTTCAGCAAACAACACAGAACTTCTTTCTTCTGGATCATAATTGATCAAGTGGCTTTAGTGCATTACCTGAATATCCAGTTATCCTTCTGCTCTTTGATTTTGTAGTTGACAACTTTCTGTCATTTCTGCTGCAGCATCATTTCCCCCTCAACAAAGAAAAACAGCTCTATGCAAATAATTAAATGAAAACTAACATTCCTCTGTGTTAAATTAATGTTAAATGTGTGACAAACAATAGATGAGATCAAGACTGAAACAGCTGCGAATAACTATTTACCATCATGTTTGACATATTAATAAATAAAGTTATAGGGAGAATATATATACATATATATATATATATATATATATATATATATATATATATATATATATATATGGATTATTTGAAAGATTCTTTTTTAGGTTTTTTGTCTAATCAACCACAAGGCACTGATAACTGTCAACACAAACAAAAAGGAGGATATGACTCCTGCTTTATCTGAAGGTAAGCATCAGCTTTCAAGAATGAATAATGAGTGTAATAAACAAGTTACAATTTGAGGTTGTCTGTGTCTCACCTTCACAAAGTGAACATCTCCAGCAGGATTATATCGCTTTAAAGTGAGATATCCTTAAACATAACCTGCGGTTTAGAATTAATTCAGAGTGGCTTTGTGTTTTCATGGCAGGCCACTGAGTTATTGCAGATTATTACCAAGATTACAAGGCTCCAGAAATGGGTAGTTGAACATTTTTTGTTTCCATCAGGTAGAAAGTTTGGAATTCTAGATTCTTGGATCCTAAAGCTGAGTCAAATTCTGAGTAAATGTAAGCAATGTAAGAGTAATGTAACTTTGGAAAAAGTTTAATTGCAGAGTTTCAAACACTTTAAAATCTGTGTGCTATAAAACTTGCTACAAATTATGTTTTATTCTCTCATATACTGCAAATAAAGCATTAAAGACGAGAGAAAATCCTTGACCTTGCATTAAATATTTATTGTTGTTTTACTATAATGCTAAATAATTTAGCTAAATGAGCAGTGATGCTTCCAGTTCTGACTTTCGTTTTAAACACTCTCTAAAGTCTAAAACTGAGCAGGCATGTCCTGTCTGGTCAGTTTAATTTCTTTTGTTGACAGGTGATGTCAGCATGTGATAATCTATATGATGTGGCAGCACCCATGAGCTTTTGAGGCGCAAAGATGGGCAGTAAATCTTTTCTGTCAACAAATGTGTGAGAAAAGCATTGAAATAAGCCCTTTTCAGTGTGTAAAAAGCACAAGGCCAAAGCTAAAAAGTTGAGACCTTTGATCCCTCAGGAGCCACTGCATTAAGAACTATCACTCATCAATTTCTGATATACCCTGAGGACATAAATGGGGGAAGAGTTGCATGCACAAATGGCAATTAAAACTTTACAGTGTGAAAAAAAGCCTCATGTTTATCCTGTGCAAAGGCAACATCAACTTCTCTGGGCTCAGAGGCGTCTGGGATAGGTGATCATAGAAGGTATTGTTGGTTGTGGTCAGACCAATCCTAGAATGAATGGATTATGTATGTTCTGAACCAAAGATGAAAATAACCATCTAAACCAGAATTTCCCCACACTGGGGGTCCCGTGATAACTTCACAGGGTCGCCAGATCATTGTAGAAAAGAAATACATTTCTCAAATAAAATTGAAATTCTTATTAGGGCTGTCCAAATTAATGCAGTGATACAAAAAGATTAATCTGTGGAATTAACACGTTCATTTTTTAAGGCATTACTGCATAAACAAAGTTATCACTCACACCATATTAAACATTCAAGTTTGGTATTATCTATATTTTGGACATGTAGACACCTTGTTATAGCAATGAACCAAATCCACCAAAAAAAAAAAAAAAAACACTTTATTCTCCTTATTTATGAAGTTTCTGATGTTTTTCAAGTCTTACATGTAGATTTTTTTGTATCGTCAATCTATAGAAACAAAGTTATGGTACGTGCTATTTTAAAAATCGTATTTTTTCCCCTATCTCAGCTAGAGGATCAAATTTTTGGCATATGGATGCTTCCACCAAAAACCACTTTATCTTCCTAAAGATTTTCAGTTAGTGTTTGTGATTAGTTAACATGTTAATTAACACATGCAATGAAATTACACAAACAGGTTCAGAATGCCAACATATGTTGGGGGTCATGGCTCGAAAAATTCGGGAACCATTGATCTAGACTGTTCAGATGGGATGGCAGGTTATGTCAGTGCTATGGTGAAGCTATTCTGTCATTCAAAAAAGTACCTTAAGAGTTTAGAGAAAGTTGTCCTGCATTTTTTAACAAGGCAATGCAAAACCACATTATATTAACAAATGAAATGAAATGAACAAAAACGAACATAGCCCTATGTTGCCTGCAATGAAATAGAAGTCAGTTTAAATATAAAAACCACTTCCCTATGCCATCTAAACTTTTCCTGATCTGGGATTGTAAAAGTTGTGTCCCAGCCCTGTCCCATCTTACATAAGTTTTATAGTGAGGCAAAAATAAAATTAGTCATGTTGTCACTTCAGTTCATTTAAGATTGAAGGCAGAATAGACAAAAAGAACAAAGACAGGAAAGAGAGACAAGGAGTGAGGGATATACATATTTTGTCATCCATGGTGACAACATTAATGTCAAGGTAGAAGGGGGAAAGAAGACATCAAAGCTGATGAATATTTATGGATGGCCACAGTGAAGTGCTGTTTTAGAGTGAAGTAGGACAGAATGCCCTCATGAAGGCAGCACTTTAGGGCCTAGTCGTGCACAGTCTGTGGGTCTATGAATATTCATTGTTCATTGTCCCAAAAACAATTTGCTTAACGCTTTTGACTTCTTTTCATCCGTAAATTATGCCTATTTTTTTCTTGTGCATGCTTTGGTCTATAATTCAGTTTGAAAGGTCTGTTACAAAATGCACTTTGACTCTAAATTTGAAAATTAGTAAAGATGTGCAATGTAGGCAGCTCCTAACTGCTCAGAACACAAAGGAGCCTGAAATGTCTTATTTTATTTTATGTGTATTTTTTATTTTATAGAATTATTCATTTGATTCACACTGAGTTTCTGCATTTCACAGTTCTGTGACGCATTGTTAGCGGGTCATGTGGCACCGGCTGCGGTGCCGTCTGTATGGATGTTATCATACAGTTTATGTTTGAAGAGAGGAGCCCTCATTCAAGAGGCAGAGTGTATAACACCGTCATATGACAAACAGCAGGATGTCCTTTAGCATACTTCACAACATGCTACATTAACCATCCCTCAGCCCAGCTGTGCCGCACATCCGTCAAAGTGTCTCCGCAACCACAGCAGTGCTTTTTAAAAAGTATTTACGTCAGGCGTTCTCTATGAAAAATGGCAGGTGAGAATCCTGTGTAGGTAAATTCTGTCAAAACAGTGACACAAGACTAAGATTAAAGAAATCAGACACTGGAAAAGATGCCAGGTCAGGATGTTGAAAGCTGTGTGACTGAAGGTCTCAAAGCACTACCATCGCTTCACAGAGGAGAAGCTTTACTCACAGTAAATAGTGGCAGTAGGATTGTGCTATTACTTTACAATGCCAATACTGTCATTTAATCTAATGTAATATAAATATATTCTACATAACACTAAGTTGCAACAAAATAACTGCTAGCTTTATGTAATTTTACGAGCATGGCAGATACCAGCTGATTGTTTTCAAAGTGGTATTAAGTCTCCTTCTTTTATACAACACATGGTTTCTTAAAAATAATGGAAAATAAATACATATATATTTATAAAGTATTGTTTATCAGAAACATTATGAATTGTCATTTATTAACTTGGGCAGCATGGCTCAGTAGGTAGAGTGGTTGTCTTGTAGCCTGAGGGTTGCCGGTTCGATCTTCAGCCTGTAGAGCTCATGTCGACGTGTCCCTGAGCAAGACACCGAACCCCAAACTGCTCCTGATGGATTGTGATTGAGCACCTTGCATGGCAACTTTCGCCATCAGTGTGTGAATGAGTGAATGTGATGTATAATGTAAAGCACTTTGGGTGTCATTCCAGGTACAGTAAAGCACTATATAAATACTGACCATTTACCATTTAACTGAGAGCATTAAGTTGTAACATGCTTGCACAAGAATGCAAATTTAAAGCAACCTTGCAACGCCTTTTTCTAAACTGATCGTAAAAGTAGTCACCCTTTACAAAGTTACCTTGCACGTAATATGATTTTTTCTGAGCATTACTATCACGATTGTCCCAATCATATTAAATAAAACCAGTAGTATAAGTCATACATGCTTTTTTTTCCTCATGCTGTCCAATATTAGCTGCTCAAAATGTACCTGCACTCTTTATAAATCTACACTCTTCACAGCTGGGTGGGAGTTACATGGACCTTCACATGACCTACCTTCTCCTCATTACATAACTGATTTATGGTATTCACTTGTGTATATAAGTAAACTGTCCCTGAGCATGATAACAGACCGTTTTATGCTATGTGCATCACTCTTAGTTAAGATCAACAAAATGCCTAAAACACAAAAGAGATGATTCATATTTCATGGTGAGAGATGCAAATTATTTGCATATTTTCATTGTTTATATATATAATTACAATGATTGTAATGCACTTCTACCTTAAGCATCTCAGTCCTTGTCTTTTCTGCTTCGCTGGTGATCATTTGTCTGTCTATCACACTCTTTTAGCCTCATTTAACTCCATTCACAGGATGAGCCCAAGTGCCTCCTACTGCCCAGTCCTTTGGTGTCACTCCTGGACATGGTAAAGCCTCTCTCAGACTTTGTGTGTGCAGAGTTGGAGATCCTAAGCAGATTTTGCTGTGTAAATCTGGGAAAACACTCCATGTTTCATTAATCCAAACCTTGGGGAAGCTGCACTTAAGCTACACACATGCTTTGTAAAGTCAATCTCTGCAGGAGATCACATGTTAGTAAGGTGGGTTGTTACTCTCATGCTGCAGATGGGAGATAAATTACAGAAGACACCATTGTAAAGAGTTTTAGTAAGTTACTGGGTCATAGTGTCCCACCAAAATGGTTTCATTGTGTCTTGATATTGAGTCTGAAGCTCTCTGGAACTCTACTGGAGGCTAAGGACAGTCATTTTGTGTTTTGATTATAGTGACAGAGAGGACCACCCAATTGGGTTGTGATATATGGAAGCTGAAAGCCCGAGTCTATGAACTGCATCATTTTGATACCTCTGAAATAATTTATTAGCTATTTTTTTGCCAGAGCATTGGAGGATGAAAATCTTTCAACCTTTACATGGACAAATGCAGCAAAATCGGGGCAGAAAAATTAACCCATGAAGAAACCCTCTCTCTGCCCAGTTCTTTTTCTTTCATCTGTCATGTTTGTATTTAGCTTAATCAAATTCTATTATTATTTATCAGCATATTAGTGAAAGTCTTTTGTATTTTTATCTTGGCTATTGTAACATTGGTGTCATTTTTCTTATATATTATTGCACATCCTTTATAGTTAGATATGATATTGTGTGGTTCAGCACCAGAATTGAAAGGAGGTAATAAAAACACATTCTTGTATACAAAATCAGTCAGTTATCATCCTGATGTTTATTTTATTTTTCCTCTCATCCTATTATGGGACATATAATGAAATATTCAGTTCAACTGTCTCATTGACAAATGATGGGCACCAAGGCAGCAAACTGTGAAATTCAGTTGGTTTATGTAAAGACCATAAAAAGAAATTGGGATATTCAAGGAAGATTGCAAGTTTGCCACTTAAAATTAGCTTTGTACTATAGAATGCATAGCTTTAAGGCCTCTGAAAAACTACATACAGAAGTGCTCTAATAAAATGAAAGTCATTCATTTTCTACACGTCTTAGTCTAATTCAGGGTTGTGGTTAAAATGAAATAAAAGATATTATTTCACAGTGGTGGTAGATTTATATTAAACTTCATCCAAAATCACTTTGATTCTCTTTGTGGCTGAATATGGTAGCATGTCAGCATGACATTAGCAAACTCAGGAAAGGATTGAAAATTTAATTAAATAATCTTTTGCAAGTAAACACAAAGAAATTAATGATTTCTATTTACTTTTGTCTATTTAGCTTTGAAAGGTAGGTTGTTATATTTGAATGTAAACAGGTAGTTGTGCAACTTTAAGCCTTCTTTTTTTGGTTTTTTGGGGGAGGGATGTTTACAGGATGAGGTTGTAGAAGTAGTATGTGCTGCAAACAGAATACTGGTATTTTACAAAACCTTCAGCAGCTCTTATTGCGGTTATTGCTGGAGTGAGGCAAACATTTCACATCATCCTCCTCAAATTGTGGTTTTGCTGAACCACTTGAAAGTCTTGTGTGATGGAGTAGACACATACTGCGAACAAAGTGTTTAGTGGCCATTGAGTTAGTTTTAAATGAAACACTAAAACACTATATTTAGAGGTGAAGTTTGTCAGTAGTGTGTGTGAGTGTGTCTTCTCTGAGTCAAAATCATGCTGTTGGCGGACCCTCACTGTGTCAGTGATGGTAATAGTTTGCCAGAGCCTTAGGGGATCAGCTCAGCAGGATGGCGTATGAGTGTGTGTGTGCACATGTGCACATCCATATTAGCTGGAAAGGGTAGAACAGGCCCCACAGTGCATGTCTCAACAGCCAAGTCATCAACCCTTTTAATCCAGCCCAGCAGGGATGTGTTTGTGTTTTTGACAGTTCTTGTGTGTCTGTGTGTGCATTTGACGAACTTCATGAGAACTGCTGTCAGAAAAGTGTTTCTGTTGTTATTATGAGGGGAGTCACAAATCAGTCCAAAAAACATTTCCAAACAGATGCGGCTCATCTTTCTCTACTTTTACACTACAATAAAATCTTTTTCTTTTTTTTTTTGTGTCTGTGCCATGTTGATCACGTCAGGTTTGTCTGATACTTACAAATATGTTTAATGTTCAATCCAATCTCTTTCTATTCTCTTTTCTCTTCCCCTGCAGGACAAATGTCATAGGATGAACACTGCTGGTGGGGTGTGTCTGTCTGTGCTGTCCTCCCTCCTGGCTGTGGCTGGGGCCCTGGCTGCTGTGTCTGCCCTCGCTGTAGCTCCTCTCTCTGCCCTGGCTGAGGCTGCCCATGAGGCTGTCGATAGCATCCCCAGCAGTGGGGCAGAGGGGACCCCCTCATCCATCTCCTCACCATGCTCCAGCCTTGTAGCAGGGGTGCTCTATGGCTCTTTCTCCCTAAGGGAGCTCTTTCCCTCCAGGAGACCTGGTTGTTCCTGGTCTCTAGAAAATCCAGATCCCACCAAGTACTCCCTCTACCTCCGTTTCAACCGTCACCCTGTCATCTGCCGGACACACTCCCCCATGCTTCTTTCCTTGGACCACCATCTGGCCAATCAAAGCTGTCCTCTTCATTTGCAAACAGCCACAGCCAGAGATCAGGAAGTCATCGATCTCTGTGGCAGCCAATCCAACCCAGAAAGACCTTACTCCTTCTTACAGTTTGATAAGAACTTTGTCCAACTGTGTCTGACGAGACATCCAGCTGCAAATGAGCCTCAGGTAACTAAGGAATTGTTGGAGCAGAGGCTGGTAGAGGTGTTACTTATCAACAACGAGAACTCCAGTCAGTTCACCTGTGGTGTGCTCTGTCGATGGTTTGAGGAGTGTTTGCGCACAGATCATAATGGCAACCAGGAAGTTTCTAATGGGGATGGTTGCGGGATGACCCAGACGGGCTGCATTTGTCCAAATCACAATATTATGGCACCACCAATTCCCTTACTCCCAGAGACACCTCACAGCTTCAGCAATGGTTCAGTAGTTCCTGATGACTGCTGCGTCACTGAGCTGCATTCCAATGATGCAATCGCCATAGCACCCAGAGATGTTCGACAAGGTAGGATTATGTTTCTGTCAAATAATGAGAATCTGCTTATTTGATGTTTTTACCATTGTCAGAGCATCACAGAGGAGCATGCTTCTCTGCACAGAGAATTATTTATACATTTCACCACCGTGCAAAAACAGACATACCCAAAAGCACATAGATTGTTGAGATTCAAAGGAAAAGTTGATTTCATCTATGCAGTTATTTACTTGTGTTCATGATTTTCAGTGACAAACAGAGAAAGTTTGTCTTGTTATCCTCAATTTTATACCACCTCAGGCGAGTCAAAATTCTCTTCGTAACACAGAATTTATTCATTGAATTTTGTTTTGTGCGTGTTGGCCTTTAATTGGAAAAAAAAAACAAAAAAAAAACTAAGCAGTTCAAAGGAGGTCTTCTAAACCTTCCATCAGAAGATTTGTAATGCCTGACAGATATTCAGCCTTTTGATCTATATTTTAGAGGTTCCCACATGTGGCTAAGAGGTGTGGCCCCCTGAATATCAGAGTACACGCTGCGCATTATGGTGTGTGCAATGCAGCCATCTGTTGACAGTATTGAAACGGAGTCAGATACGAAGCCCAAGTACAAATCGTGCACAGGGCCATATATACATCAATAAATTAAAAAATGAAGCAGAGAATCCATTCACTCACCATGTGTATGCATGCATATGCACTAATTTGTGTGTGTGCCCGTAAGCAATGTAGATAAGTGCTTTATCAAAACAAAAGCGGACAAGCAAGTGCTCTCAAGCTTACTTAATCGTTTTCCTTCATCACTGCCACCAGGTTATTTATTCTAATGGAATTACGTTTGACTAATGTGAAGGTGAGCTGACATATTAAAAGAAATGTTGTAGTTTCTGTTTAAGTTCAGAGAATGTCATATGCTTATAATTTTCTTTTAGGTGAGTAATATGCCTGTGGAACCTGGATACTTAAATTAAAAAAAAGGTTTGGCTTGCCTTCATCCAAAGAACTCTAGGGAGTATCATGTCTCACTTACAGGAAGGTTAACGTTATCCAGATTACAATTGACAGGGGAGCATATTATCTTCTAACCTTGCAGAGGAAGTGAAGAAAAAACGGTGTGACATGGGGTAGTGTCTTTTACTTTTTTCTCTTGGCCTCACAGGGCAAATACGCCGACTCTGCTCAATTATCCCAAGTGTTCTGGTGATACCAAACCAATCTAGCCAGTTGTTTGACAGCCTTGTTTTCTTACATGCTGGTTAACAGTTCGAGCCATCCACATATGAAGGGACTTGTTACAATTCAAAGAAGCTTTAGTCAGTGACTAAGATGATCTAACTACCCAAAGATTTCAAAACTACTGTAAACCGAGCATTTTACTGTCAGAGCAAAGGGTTCCCCTTCTCCTCAGCTTTTCTTCTGGTTCTTGTCTCTATCTATAATACGATTAACACCATTGGTCTTAGTGAGCCAGACACATTCAAGTTGACAGCTTTCTTCCTCTATCATCTTCTTATTTCACTTTTTTTTTAGTTTTAGGTTTGCAATAAGTAGAATACATCTATCTACTGGAGCCCTTCAAGTGGTGCTCCTTTGTTTCTTAGATCAAAATTCTTAATTTTCTATTCCAGTTGTTCATTAGAGAAAATTTTGTTTGTGTCAGCTCTGTAAGCATAGATACAATTCAACAAGCAACTTCATTTGCCTGAAAAGCTTAAGAACCTTTGCTCCCCAATTTCTTGGCCCTATCACTTGGTCTAACCTTGCTTTGCAAGGCTACGAGTATAGAAAATAAATAAATAAATGAATGAATGAATGAATAAATGGTATGTAAGGAAAACATAATTTGTTTGAGGTTAAACTGAACAATATTCAACACAGTTGTGGCAACATTCACACTAACACGGATATCCATAAGTGATGCTTTCGGGGTACTCTGGGCATTCAAAAACCGACACAGAGAGTACCCAAACAAGGGTCTGAATATGAAGAGTTGGAAGTGAGAACAGGTTGTCCACAGAGATTAAATGTGCATATGTGATGCGTTTCTGTGGTAAACAGAAACAGAGATCAATTCCTTTGCAAGTATATAGTTATGTGTAAGTAGGGGAAAAAAAGCTGTTTTACATGAAATTTTCAGGGATGGTTGCCTCTTCATCTCTAATATATATGATAATGAGGAGCTATTTGTTTATCTGAGTTTTACAGATATGTGGTTCAAACCTGTTTAGTGTCTAAGTAATATATTCATCGTCTTGATGGACGGAGGCCAAGGACCTCCCTCTCTGAATGGAAATATGAAATGAAATGAAAAATAATGCATTAATCCCTGAGGAGAAATTAGAAAAAGGATTGCATTTATGATTTTTTCGTGATTTTTATGATTGTATGGATTGCAAATTGCATGTCAAGTTAGAGACCCCATTTAGCAAGTAGCCCTTTAAAAACTATTTAAATAATAATTTCCATCTTCACAACTGGCTAGAAAGATGAACAACCGGCTTCTGTAAATAAATTTCTTCATTATTGACACATTTTACTGTTACAAAGTAATTACGACGTCACAGGTCACCAGGTGCAAACTACAATTTTACACCAGTTGACATTTAATAACATTTAAATTACAATTTGCATGTTTTGGACTAAGAGAGTTAAGGTAAAGTACTGGAAAACAATTCAACTCTGTACAGCCATTATATTAATCAAGTATGTAAAACTTGTGACAAAGAGACTGCCTTTACTCCTCACAATGCACCCATTCCAATGTTCTTCCCATGCCACATGATTTTAAATATGGAAATTATTAATATGATGATAAAATTCATTATATTTTTGCAAGTTATGTGCTTTTGATACAATTCTTGATAACTGGACATAATCTAACAACATGTACAGGAAGTTACACATTCATGGTTGAAGTCTCAAGCTGTTGTGTGACTCAATATCAAGTCTGCTTGAAAGACAGGGAGGAAATAACAATCTCGACAGATGTCAATCAACAGCCTGACCACAGACACACGTCATGCCTTCCAGACTGTGTTTGACAGAGAAACAAATCTGCAACTGCGGATCACCCTCTCCCCTTCACAATATATTGTCATGTCATCACACATTTCCATAGTAATGGCCTCTGTGATACTATCACTAACAAACTTTCTGTTTTTGTGACTAAATCTTGACCTTTATTATTCAACTCCTATGTAAACACAGCAAAAACATTCTAACACTGGATCATTATTTTGTCTCAATTTCGGAGATTGTTATATTTGTTTGCCATCAAGAGAAGTGTAGAAAAAAAAATTATTGCCAATACAATTCTCTAAATTTCAATAAGTCTTGCTTTGAAAGTGTACTTTTTTTCCCATTTATGAGCCAATTGTTTACACATTCTTCAAGAAGATATACTAAAAGAGCCATGAGTATAATCATCTATTATGGAAAAATTTCTAAATTGTTACTCATCTAGTTATCATTTTATTGCAGCCACATGGTGCGGTAAATCACCAAAACAGCTAAAGAAAGATCATAAGTCTAAGTACGCACACTGATAACATCAATGTGCACATAAAAAATACACTTTTTTACATCATGATAAACATTGTTTTCACTCTTTAATGTATTTCATATCTGGTATTTCTATTTGGTAACAAAGCTTTTACTCATACGTGTACTCATGTGGCCTGCATAACAGAGCACTGCTACTGTCACTGTGATGGATGTTGGTAGCCCCACTGTTCTCTTTTCTATGATGTGATTGAGAACCACAGGATATAAAGATTTAGAGCTGTGATTTGAACCAGGATACAAAGCACCTTTTTGTCTCACCTTGTGTTCTTTTTACTCCTTTTGTCAATAGTCTTTAATCCACCAAAGCTGAAAATTTCACTTTTTACATATTGTTGTGCTCATATTTTCTTAAGCAAGGTTGTAAAGACACAAGGATAACCCATTGCGTGAGAAATATCTTAATACTGAATATGAAGCCGACATCCTTGTTCTCAATATTTCATCAATCATTGAAAATTACACTATCCTGTTTGTATTAGCTCATCCATCATGCTGCAATAGCTTCCATCGTTGTCTTTTAATTTAATTACTTGGCTTGTAAAACTCTGGACTGGAAGTGGATGCTTGCTTCCTTCTTAGAGGCTTTTTTTTTTTTTTTTACATTTTTTTCTCCCTGTAATGACCAGGAAGTTTGCTATACTGAGGAGTGACACTGCAATTTCTGCTTTACATAGTTTTACATTGTGGCAAACTTGAGTGTCAAATTTAAAACATTAACTTCCGTGAAATATTGAGAATTAGCTGCTAACTAACCTTGGAGGTGGTGTTATGTTCCTTGACTGTTTCAATTTCTGACTGTGTTCTATAGAGTTATAGGCCAAAGTCCATAAGATTAGAGGCTAACCTTGTTACATACTTGGCAAAAAAAGAGAAATTTATTCATTTTCTTGAGGTGGCAAGAATGAGAACAAAGTTTATTCTGGTCTGGTTATTTTATACCTCACTAGAAACTTTATTCATGGTCATCCATGGTCGCTCGAGGGTTTACATGAAGTGCTGTCCATGTTTTTGAATGCCTTACATGTGTTGTATAGATTTTTGTACTCGCTCACCACCTCAACTAGCTGTTCCTTAAAATTATCTATTCAACCTTGTTGAAACCTTCGTTTAAGCGTAAAAGTGGACATGGCAACCTTCTGCTTCACGCTTTTCTGCATTAACCACATCCACTTCACATTTCTGACATATCACATAATCGTTCTTGGACACCACACAAGAAAACAACTCTGAATGATGTACTGAACAACACTATGAAAACAAAATGACACCATTTTAATATATGGACTTTTGGCTTTTGGGATTTTATAGCCTTAATTCTCTCCCAGAGGAAACTGCTCATGAACAACTTGACTTGCTTTATTTATGCAGGCTTTCCTTCCAGTACGTAGTAACGTCACCATGAGACACATTTACTTAATGTGTGTAACACCACCTCGCACTGCAAGATATTTTAACAACCAACTGTCAGGTGAAGTGAACAGAATTTGGGTTTTTTTGTGTTTTTCTTTGTTTACTAATACACAGGAAGCAATATGCAGCCAAAAAAAAATAAATAAATAAATACATTAAAAAAAAGAAATCAGCAATGAAGAAGCTGTTGCAGTCTCCACTGCCCCCATGTGCAACCATGACACTTTTGGCTCATGGTTGTAAAGTCTACTAGCAGTGTTTACAGAGGATAGAGAGCAAGGAAGGTCAGAGATGTGTTTGATTTGCAGTTTCCTGTCAGCCATTTTTCTTTATGACTAATGCACACTAGTTACAGGACACCAATCATCAGTGAGAGAAAATTCATTTAGATCAGTGGTTCCCCAACTTATTTTCCCTTCATGCAAATACTAAAAAGCCATGGACCCCCCTGCCCCACCCGGGGCTGAAGCCATAATTGGTTTTATGCGTTCAAAAATTAGGTTTTCACCATAAATAATGTATTCTGTCTGAGTCCGTCAATAAAGCCAAAGTTAACAACATATAGCCTTATTTTTTTCTTAAAATAAGGACAATTTGTGGACATTAACTGCAATGGCTCTAAAAGTTCAAAGCCTTGGGTCCCCCTGTACTCTTTGGTGGACAACCTTGTGGGGTCCAGGACCCCAGGTTGGGAACTACTGATTTAGATGATGGCTTGTTTCAGTTTCTACAGTCATCCAGTATTTCACTTTAATTTCACATTAAAATCTTAACTCTTGGATACACACAAAAAAATAATTCCTCTGGATTCGTCTGATTCTGAAAGGTTTTATAATGACAATATTTCACATAATTAATTCATATGACAGGAAGTCCTCCTGCCCCTTGTTGGATGTTCATTTGAGGCATTCCAGTCCATTATTTTTAACAATACACCGACCCTTATATCTTGACATTCACACCTCGTTGTGGCATGCTAGCCTCACATGCACAGAGCACCTGCTTTTGGAAGTCTCGTTAGCACAGACAGAAGGTGCAGAGTGTTGTATATTTACACATGTAGGAGGATGACGGAGATGAAGCAGACCGGGGGCTATAAAAAGACTGAAACAGAGAGTGGACTGGGACTTTGCTCAGACTCTTGGGGCTAGACTTCTCTAGCACCGAGTAGGAGCCAGAAGCCTGTCGGTTGTAAATACTTACACACACTCAGTTTACACACACCTAGTCAGCTCATCTTCCCCTCATGGAATACTATCAGCTTCTTTGGTAATTAGAGCAGAGAGAATTGTGCAAATTTTCTTGTGTGTGTCTTCAGCAGCATGGGTGAGTGGAGTTTATTTTCACACTGTACTGGTGTATGGTACATTCAGGTGTTTTGATAACCCTTAACTCTACCCAAACACATGCAGACACAATGAAGAATGCACATGCACACACATGCCATTGCTTTTGACAAAGAGTAATTGCATGCTGTGGAATACAGTCGCTGTGGAGATTTTTCCTGAAGAGAATGAAGCAAGACTGTGTGTGTGTATGTGTGTGTAAGACTGCTCAGGGTGACTGTGGCAACAGAATTAGTATTCTATAGTCATCGGCTATGACTCTCTCACTCAGCACTGAGCCCCTTTATGCTCCAGGAGAGGCCTCTACAAACACACAAATATACACACACAAACACACCTTGTCATTTATATCCTTTCCTGGTTTCTCCACAAATCGCTTTGTATCAGAATGGATTGGATTTTAGCTCATAAGCCAACTTCCTGTTGATGCCATTATAAATGTCATAAATCAAGATAAACTGAAAATATAGTATGTGTCTTCCAATAAATAGAGCTTTTTCTCCAGCTGCATTGTGCACTGCCAACATCTAAGCTGGAAAATATATATTTTCTTTTTCACATCCTGCAACTATGTTACCGTAAGAGTCCTTGTTTGACATATAAAATGCACAAAATTGCTCCACCAGGCTCACATTATTTGCATTTAACATGCAGTTTTTTGACAGAGGCTTTTTATTCAAAGCAAGAATGGACAAGTATTCAGGAGTGAAAGATTAGATTAGATGCAGTTAAAATCCAGTTATGATCAGTCAGTCACAACTGTGCTACTAAAGATGGTCGAGTAAAGCTAGTTCAGTTCAGTATAATATCATCCATATAGTGCCAATGAACAACAGTCAACTTCTTACACTTGATATGGGGAAATACATCAATTCTATTTAATCAGTTACTTGTACATTCTCAAATTTTTGGTATACAAGAAAGAAAAACTTGCACTTTACAACAAAACACTGGTGAGGCTGAACAGGTTTTCAGTTCTACCCACAGTGACCACAAATCATCAGCTTCGAAGAAGGAAATCAAGCCAGAGATCCTACCGTGTGCAATGCATGTGCTTGTTTATAAAAGAGGAAATATAGCTCAAAGACAAAAAAAAATGATGTTAAGGTTCTCATTCATCTGGGTCATGGTTTTCCCAGACTCTAAAATATCTGTGGTTTCAGAGGCTACTTAAGTAGAATCTTCAACTCTCTATCAGAACTAAAGAAGCTCTTCTGAATGAGAGCGAAACATCCTCAAGAAACTCAGCCCTTGTTAGGAATCAACAATGAAACACGGTAGAGGTTTTATCATGATGTGATACTAAGCCTTATCTACCTACCTTGACCTGGACAATGAAGAAAATTTTTGTTTAGAAAAAGAGAAATCGCTTATAACATGCATCTTTGTATCATCACGTCTCCAATCGAGTCCATTAAAACTGAACTGTTTCCTCTTTGCCAATTAATCCTCTCAGAATATCTTTCTGTTAGGTGTCATTTTCAATGTCTTAAGTTACTCATTTGGCTTTAAAAAGAAAACTTACAGTTTGGCTTATAGAAACAAGAGCCTTAAATTATGAAGAAAAAGGTTTAGTCCTTAAGTATATCTTTTAGTATCATAGCATTGAGTCTTAACATTAACATATACGTAAGGCATTTCAATGCCTATCATGAGCAAAATGGTCATTCATGCAATGGCTGAGGAATTCAGCTTTAAATCTCTAGAACACCATCTTCATCCTCAGAAAGCCATGCTTAAAAAACCATATGTCTTCTGCATAGATTACTTTTTAGAACCAATTCTAATAACTTGCTGGTTGGAGTAATATGTTTTGTATGTGATATGAGGAACCAATGAAATAAAAAGCTAGCAAGCTACAAAGAGAAGTTAGTTCAAGCTACACAGTAAACGCAAGGCTGGGGTTTTGAAGATTTTTGAGATTTTGAAAGTGCATGTTATATTTTTTTCTTTTTAAACAAAATAAAAAAAAGAAAGTGGGAGCAACCACAACCAATTTTTACAGTCCGAACACATATAAATTTATAATGCATCAAGTCTGTTTAATCTACAGTATTTCAGTCAGTAAAAGCCTTTTGGTTTATTTGTATTTTTCTCTGAAGATAGTCGGAGATTAAAGCATGCTTTACCAGAAAAGAATTGCTCATTTGCGCATTTCAAACGATTTGTTTAAAAAGCAGCTTATTTATTAAAAGCATTTGTATAAAAGAAACTTGTAAATTGTCTGAAACATGCAAAGCTACTGGGAACAAGACAACAAAGTTTAAGAAATTGCACAACATGTAAAAATGGAAGCATGCACTCCAATATTTATTGAGGCTATTTAAAGGTCAGGAAAAGGATTTATGCTAAACATGCCTGTCAGATCCCAGGGGATGTTACTGGTTGAGGGGACAGGAAGAGGGCTAGGGTTGGCTCTGAATTAGGTCCATCCGTCTGTCTGCATCTAATGAAAGTTGTATGATGTTAAGAGGCAAACGGCAGCGTAGGCAGAGTAGAAGGGCATTTTAGAGGGAGAGTGGAAGTCTGGAACGACGTGAGGAGATGAAGCGAGGGAGATGTGGTTAAGACACCAGTGGTCTAAATTAACTAACCTAAAGAGACCTCCACATCCACACCCGCCATTTGACACTATATGCATTTGGATGTGTGTGTGGGGAAAGAGAGCGAACGTAAGTGTATATGATGTGTGTGATTGTGAGGATGACAAAAAACCTCAGAGCTACTATGTGTCTCTGAAGGCTTTTGCAGTTCTAGAGCAATTCAGTGATAATGGAATACTGAGATAGATTACCACACACACATGCACACACATAACCCAGTCTACATCACTCTCTGGCCCACTGACTCCCAGTCAGGCTCTAGTGACTTCATGTGATCGATTAACTGCAGAAAATATACAGGCATCCCATGGTGCCCCTGTGCCAGCGGCATTGTGACACATTTGCCGGAGGCCTGTATTTTTAATGCAGGTGCGCGAGGATGTGCAGCCATTTGAAGTTCCAGCTGGGTGATGATTTGAAAACACTCCAGTGTCAAACTCAAACCATGCAAATCTCTGACAGATTTGACATTTCGAGTGAACGTCTGCCTCTCTGGATTTCTTTTTTTTAAAGACACGTTTTTGTTTGCTGATTTTCAAACACAAACATTTGCATTGGTGTTGTGGCAAAAAAGACACTGCTTGAACAAAGCAGTGACATGCAGTTTTGAGCACAGCATTTGATTGAAGCAACCATGTGTGGTGACTGAGCATTGGTTCACCTGTATGAAAGGATTCTTTTATTTCACTGCTTTGCACAGACAGCTGTGAATGGAGTTTACTGCAGCTCCTAACTAGTAGAAAAACTGCAAACTTCCTGTCAACATCAGGCTAAATATATGGACTCTGAGCTTTTAAATTATTTAACCCATCAAAGTAGATCCCGCTATATGCCAGTTAGCATTAAAAACATCAAACAGGCTAAGAAAGACTATGCCATGTAAATCAGTAACATGTTCTGGCTTTGCACATAAAACAAATTGGAGCATGGGGGCACAAATTTCCCTCCCTGTGACTCTGCAAATCAACACTATACTATGATAAACAGCAAGAATGTTTACAAGAAAAATGCAGCCTCTAGCTGTGTGGCTACCCTCACTGACAAACATGCCCTGTGGAGATTTCTGTGAGCAAACAATGAATTCAGTGTCTGAATGCTTGTATACTTGAGGTCTAACAACAGCAATAAATGCATTATTCTTTCTCATAAGGTATTTTTTATTCAAACTTTGTTTTTCTACATCCCATAGCCATTTCACTAGCCAGACATCTTTATCTCTTCTCTCCTTTGGTGTTACATTAAAGTATTGATAAATACAGTCAGTACCCTATTTATTTAGAGACTGTCACGAGTTTTAGCTGTTATTTGAAGGTATTCACAATTGAAGGAAAGGTTTAGGAATTACAACTCTTTAATATATAGCTGCCTTTTTTTCAAGGGACCATAAGTAGTTGGTCAGTTAACTTTAAAGCTATTTTATGGGCTTTTTTCTCATAAATCCATCATTAATCAAGTAGGTAAAAGGTCTGAATTTGATTCCAAGTGTGACATTTGCATTTGTAACACAACATGTAGTCAAAGGAGTGCTCGGTGAATGTGAAACAGACCATCCTTTGGCTGAAAAAAAAAAAAAAAAAGAAATCCATCAGCGAGATGGAAGAAAAGTTAGGCATAACCAAATTACTTGCTAGTTAGAGAGTGCACTGCTTTGGAACTCAAAAAGATCTGGATGTTTTTGGAAGATAACAGAGGTGGATGTTTCCAGGATCATTTCCATGGTGATGATAAACCCCTTCACAAGATCTACCCAAGTGAAGAACACTCTCCAGAAAGCAGGTGTATCAGTATGTAAATCTACTATAAAGACTTTATCAGGACTAATACAGAGGATTCACCACAAGGTGCAAACCAGTAAGCATCCTCCAGAATACAAAGTTCAGATAGGACTTTACTAAAAACCATAGAAAACAAGCTGGCACAGTTGTGGAACAGCATTCTTTAGGCAGATAAAGATCAACCTGAATGATGGGAAAAACAACATATGGAAATGGCGATGGAGAACAGCTTGTGATCCAAAGTACACCACATCTTCTGGTGGAGGCAGTTAGAGGCATGCATGGCTTCCCACGGCTCTGGGTCACTGGTGTTAATTGATGATGTGACAGCAGACAGAAGCAGTCAGATTAAATCTGAAATTATAGGATTTTACTTTAGCTCACATTCACTACCATTGACTGGATGTCATGTCATAGTATAAACAATGACCCAAAACAGACTGCCAAAGCAACATAAGAGTTTTTAGGCAAAGATGTGGACTCAGTCAGTCATCAGATTCCAACCTGATTGATCATGACTTTCAGAGAAGGGGTGGGCATAAAGATCCACAAACAAGCAACAACTAAAGACAGCTGCGGTAAAGGTCCATCAATGGATCGCAAAGGTGAAATCCAGTGTTTGGTGATTTTCATAGGTTCCAGTGTTACATATGGTGGTGGTGAGGACCCAAAATGCAGGCAGATCAGGCAGGAGGCAGAACGCGGTGCAAGTAACAGGGTTTATTTCCAAAACGCTGGAACAGGGAACCACACATGACAGGGGATAAAATCAAACCAGGTGATCTAACAAGCCAGGAACAGAAAACACAGAGCACAAGAGGGAAAACCGAACTAAACATGACAAAACTGAAAACCTAAAGCATGACCATAACAGAACTAAACATGACAAAAACCCAGAAACCTAAACCATAATCAAAATCTAATACAAACCAAGAAACACACCAAAACCCAGGAGCCATAACATCCAGACTTTAGGCTGTCATTAGCTGCAATGGATCCTCAACAAAGTATTAAAAATGAACATTGTATTTGTGGTAATGTTTATTGTCCAGTTACTTTTGAGCCCTTAAAATGATGGGACTTTGCATAAATCACTTCTTCAATGTTTTATTGGATCTTTGTGTTTAACCCCTTGAATTAAACCTGAAAGTTCAAAGAGCCCAAATCATAAAAATTGTGTTGTTCAAATATTTCTGGGATTTACTGTATAATAGCCTAAAATTATCTTTAGGAGTGAGGTGAGTTAATGTGCACTTGTTGTCCCTGTGTATTATTCATTTGTACAGCATATATACAACAGATTGTCCTATGGCTCTTCTAGGGATTGCCCAAGTTAATTTTTGTCTGTGTTGGACAGTTAACTCATTATTTGATATGAATTAACATAACTAAGTGAATGGCATGCAAGTTGTAAAGCAGGGATGGCTTTGGGTGCATGTGTTACACTTACAATTCAATCATGCAAGAGAAGTGCAACACTGTGACCCATGTGGTGAACAACTGGCCACCTGAGTCCACAGCAATTGCTCTTTATGTGTTTCTGCTTCTGTATGAGCATGCACATCATGCTTTCCTGACCCTAAATGTGCAAGCCGGATCTAACTTGCTGAGCCATAGAAAAGATTTATAGCAGCAATATAATTACCTCTCGGTACAGTACAGTGATTTAGTGTGCGTGGAACCTGTCACCTGTGAGGTGGAATGATACAGAAGTGTCACTGCAGTTGACAGCCAGTGGTTATCTAATGCCCTTCTGAATGTGCTATAGGAGCAGCTTCCACCCATTTCCAGAAGTGAGCTGATGGTATTGTCACCAGGAGAGCCATACTGAGACAGACAGATGCAGGTTTTTGATAACAAGCAGCAATGGGGTATGACAGATTGCCTGACATTATGGAAATTAATTTTTCAGATCACAGTATGAAGATAAGATACATTTCAATTCTACTGCGCAGTGTTTTCAGTTCGGGAAACATACAGGGCCGTGCATTTATGCAGCCCTGCTTGATGCATGGTAGAGGCATACCTTACACCCATACCTCCACTCTGCCCTCACAATGTCCTTCATGATTAGTGCCACTAGGACACTCTTCCCACTGAAATGTCTCCTCTGGGGACCTCATTTGTGTTCATCTGGCTTGACATGAGGAGAATCTGTTTGCCAGACACAGCCTGACATGATAGACAAGGCTATTTATCCTAATACAAGGGGAGCTTCCCAAAACTGCTCCTATATAAATCTTGGCATGCTTTATTAAGTAGGAAAACATTATAGACCATTTTTCAGGATTAGTTTGTTTGGTCAAAAGTATTTCTGATGAATTTCAATTAGAAAATGTAAGTAGAAATATCTCACTACAGGTATTTTCTAACTACACCTTCTTTCAATTTTGTCACAGTCTTGACAAATATCCACCCACTCATGTTTTCAATTAATTTAAAGTATGCATTCGTAAACTTTTAAAGAACTGAAGCATTAGGATTAAACTCCATTTAAGTTCAAACTGAATACATAACCTTCCCACTTCCCAACATCAATCACATAAAAAATATTACATATTACTGCACAATAATTCAGAGAACGTAGTTGAATATAAGCATTTGACAGAAATATGACTAAAGAATGAAAATGATGTATTATTACCACTCTTGGACATTTTAAATGAAGTTTCCCTAATTTGTATAATTCTAAACTTCGTTGTGAAACCACAGTCTGCTCCTTGTTAGCTCTCCGTCTTCAATTGATTTCAGTATACACACACTGTGTTGCTTTGCTTATAAACTGTTAACATTATTTGAGCTGCACCCACTATTTGAAAACTTGATGCTTGTTGACGCCCTCTGCAGCTTCAGGCAGTGGATTCAGAAGTACAAGGATATGCTACCATACAGTCAGAACCATATAAACTATGGATTGGACAGCCATGACATTATTCATGTGCATGGTCTCCCCAGAGTTGGATATAGCTACATAAGCAATACAAAATTAGATATGTGAAGTTGTCAGGGGAACTATGAAGCTCATACTTACACTACCAAGTTTGCATTTAGGAATTTACTTTTTTTTTTTTTTTTAGGTGGTTAAAAAAACAAAAAAACAAAATACAAACAAACAAAAAAACAAACAAACAAACAAAAAAAAAAAACAGCACTGGAGTGAGTTGTTGTTATATATATATATATATATATATATATATATATATATGTATTCTCCTCATCCTGGTCCTAAAATGGATGTGAACTGATTCAACTAACTCCCGGATTCCCCTCCTTGAAAAACTTTAAGGATTTCAACATGTAAATGAAGCATTCTGGTCGAAGAAAAAAACAAAAAGAAAAGACAACATTTGCTTCAGCTGTCAAAGTTCATTTATTCAGAGCATGTGCTACAAAAGTTGGAATAGCTTTGGGAAACTGTGTTTGTGGAAATTTTTCTAATACTGTCACAGCAGGAAGCTGCATTAAACTCCCTTCATCTCAGTCTTGACTTCAATCTTCAACCAGGTCCATTTAAACCTCAGCCCTGAACCAAGCTGCATTATATAAATATTGTTTTACTCTTTAATTTTTCTAATATTGAAAAACTATTGTCCAAATATGATTGGCTGGGGCTCCTTTTTCATGAGCATAAATGTTAAGGCTAACCCAACTACATCTGGCCGTGTTAGATGATCCACCAGGGTGGGCATTGCAATCATCATTACACCAGATACAGGTGCAAGTTTTCCTTCTATCTGTAAAACAATAACGTGAATTAAAATCAGATAATACTAATGAAACAGATAAAATGATATGTTGGCTAACGTTAACAAACAGACATGACTTGTTGGACGGGGTGACATAAAAAAAAAATAAATCATGACACACTTCACAATGTTAAGTTACACAGAATAATATACTGGTGACAGATAACCAGATGTCCGTAAATGAAACGTTGCAGGCAATGGCCATCGTTATCTATGGGGGAAAAAAAAAAACTATGCTGTTATCTGGATTGTGATGACATGTTCCATTAAAGATGTTTTATTGTTAAGACAAAAAAATTCCTAATTTCTTCTGTGAGGGAGAGAGCTTTGACACACTTTTTTAACAATAAAAAGTGACAAGTTTGCAGGTATGATTGTTAACGTAGCAGCAGTACCTGCTTTGCTATAGCAGTCTTTGGTTGTACAGAAAGTTGTTTCTTTAAGCTTTCTTTGACATATAGCATCCTTTTTTATGCATTTTTCTCTATTCATATTATATGTATGTAAATATGCATAAGTATGCTGCTATTCTTTTATCTTATTTAAACTCTAAAGATTTACCTTTTTTATTCTATTCTATTTTATTCTATTTTAAAAATATTTAGCTTATTCTTTTTATTCTTAAAGGATGCAGGCACAGAAAACACATTTCACTGTACAATTGTAGTATGTATAACTGTGCATGTGACAAATAAACCTCTTTGACATTGTAATGGATTTATCCCCGTTCCTTGTAGATTGTTAGAATGAACATAAGTTGCATGCAGATACATACAGTTAAATGTAGATAGTGGCACTATTTGGCCTGGCCTGGTAGTACAAATGGTCCTCAAGCATAAATCATAACTTCAAATCAAAGACTGAGCGCAGTCAAAATTTTGTAAATGTTCTATTTTATTTTATTTCATTTTTTTTCCTCAGTTTCTTGCATCAACGCTGGAGTGTGAGAGTTGCACCATACTGTGATAAAGGGAAATCAGTCATGTTATGACTCAGTGTGGACTGTCTGTTTTTCTTTTCAGTATCTTTTCTGTATTTTTTTTTCTTTCATTGTTTTTTAATGGCACCATGCTGTGCAATGCATATCTACCTGTGTGTATTTACTAAGATATATACACTGTAAATGTTTATTTGTGCCCATTGACCCAATTACAGATAAACAGGCTCAATATTTTGTTTTCTTGTGATCATGTGATCGTGATAGTGATGCATTATTTGACAGACATATCAAATAAACACACATTTAGAGATGTGCTAACACTAACATTTAAGAATATAGCATCCTGAAAAGATACTTGTAGCATGGAAACACCCAGTGAAAATACGACATCTATTTTGCCTTTTGTCATCCTGCTGTTACTGTGTTAGTATCATATGATTACGGAAGCTGAGAGAGGCCATGCTTAAAAAAAACAAAACAAAACAAAACAAAAAAAAAAAGAAAAAAAAAACTAAACAAAAAAATAAAAAATAAAACATCTCATCATCGTAACAGTAGGTGGTTATCTTGATGAAAATGAAAAAAGGCCAATTTAATGGGAAAGATTATCTTGTTATGTAAAAATAAGCTTTTTGATCTTGGGATAACAGACTGACTTGTCTTGATAACAGCAAACTGTCAGCTTCTGTAGGTCATCAGTTTTAGTTATCATTACTTTTAATATTACCGCCATTTAAAAAAATAATCATTTACATTACAATATTACTTGTTGAAAAAGTAACTCATTAGATTGATTTTGCATTACCAAACATAAACTAACCTTTCTAATTTCTTGAGTGCTTTAGTTACAAAGTCAGCTAGGATTTACCTTTGAACGTACTGGCTTCACCTCATCACACGTCTGTCTTATGCAATGTAATCTAAAGCTCTGCAGGCTTAAAACAGAAATGTCCAATGCAATTTTCCCTTAACCTAAGTTTACTTATGACTAAGTTTTAAAATAGATATAATATCAAGTGTTTGAGGCTTAATGCATATGGCTTTACCAGCTACACAGATTTTATTTGTAATTTTATAGAAAGATGGTGACACAACAGTTTTGAGAAGTTTTTCCATTACCACATAATGAGCAATGTGTTAATTAGAGAGGCAGCTTTAGCCAAGTCCAGCGCTACCTGTTGCTGTTGTGGGGTTGTAGTTCCAAAACATATCATCCAGGCATCTTGATAAAAGCTGACTGCAACCGGATCTTACAGAAAAATGTGAAGTAACTATGAGGTATAAAGTCTTATTTATGTTTTAGTTGCGCAGGACTTTTTTGGTTCAATAAAAAAGACAACACAAGTTACGTTTTCAAGTGCTGAAAAAATAGGTTTTAATATTTTATTCGTAATTTCACTAATGTGTGTTAAGTGTGTTTAATGAATGGGCATTTGTACGTTTCCTAATCCTGAGCCCATCAATAGAGGAGCTCTGTCGTGTTGTCTGCAGGACGCTTGGTTCCAAAGCAACAACAAAAAACTGAGAAAATGTAGATTTTTTTTTTCTTTATCATAACTGACTTAATAAAGGTACACTATGAAAGCTTTGCTTTTTAATGACGTCATTTTTTGGTGCATAGGTGTTTTTTTTTTTGTTTTTTTTATGTCATCAGATCATTTTGAATGAAACCTAACCACTGACTATTTATGTGATTGAAAAAAATAATTTTATTCTCCAATTATCTATTCAAATTCTCTGTGTAAGTGTTTGCATCATAGCCATCTACACTTAGAACAAATGTAAAGTGCCGGTCTCTGAACATCTCAGTGACCAGAAGAGTAACACGCTGCAGTTCTGCATTTTCTGTAATCTGTTAGTAGTTACTTTCTTAAACAAAAGAAATCAGAAGAAAGAAGAAATCAGTATGTTACTGTTGACATTTGATTGACTTCCTGTGAGTTTTGTGGCCACAAAACAAAAAAAAACAAAAAAAAAGAATGAAAGGAAGTGTAAGTACTCTGGTCTTTTTAAAAAAAAACATATACATGTACATGCGAATGCACATAAATCACACATTCATACAAGTTAGCATATACATGTGTATATGAACACCCAGAACTTTGTGGCAGAAAGGGAGGTAGAGTGATTACTAGTAGAGAAGCTGGGAAAGTAACCACCAAAGAACGCTGTGAAGGTGGTCACATGTTTTTGTTTGTATGATCAACAGGCCAACGTGCCAGCAACTGCTTCCAGTAGCAACAATAACCCACAGAACGTATCCCTACACATCCCCAACAAATGTCTGTGTCATTCTGACCAGTGAGTGACAGCCACTCATGCCCTTGCTAAGTCAAATTTATACCGCAAAACAAGTCTGACTAGCCCATCTCCTCTTCTCTCCCTGCCTCTTGCTCTCTTTTTGTCAGCACACATTAGCATCACCAGCCGGTGTGTGGCAATTAACTAGATCCCTGGGCAGTGAGGCTCTATTTAGAAATTATTACAAGACAAGGAAATTTTGCCCCATGAGTTTAACAAAAATCACATGGGAAATGGTACCTATGTGTCTGTCTCCATATGAATGTGCGTTATGGGTGTCTGTTTGTTCTCTACTTTCACCATCCGTCACTCTGTTCCCCTCATCCAAGATAAGTTTTTCTCAGACGGTCTCCAGCAGGGCTGTGAAAACTCCCCTCCCTCCTTCTATGCCCCCATCCCTTCCCGCATGCCGAGTAGAGATGGTATCATCTGCATGGGAGAGTAATAGAGCAGCAGGGAGACACCATGGTCAACAACATCTTTGGTGTGTGTCTGTGTGTTTTTGAGGGTGCTGGGGAAATGGATGTGGCATTTAAAGTAGTGGTCAACTGTGCTTCATACCTTCCTTGTCCTTGACTGGATGCTGTGTGCATGTGTGTGTCCGTGCAATGTTTAGGATTAATGGATTAGTGACCTCCCACAGGCAAAGATTCTTATTCCTGGATCAGTTTCCTACTGTTCCTAATATCTGCTTTTATTGATGTTATCTTTTGTTTTTTTTGCGAGCCTTTTTGTGAGCCTTGCTTTACGTATAAAGAATAATACTGTATATTGGTGTGTAATGTTGCCAAAAGTTTTAAGGTCCTCTAAAGTTCTCAAGTTAATCGTTTTCCTCATTTTAGCATACAGTCATGGTCAAAAGACTTACTGAAGTCCAAACTCAGCATCAGAATGGGGGAGAAAACAGATTTAAGTGACTGTGAATGTAGGTGTGGGTATTGGTAACAGACAGGCTGGTTTTAGTTTGTCAGAAACTACTGATCTACTTGGAGTTTCACACATATTCATCTCTAAGTTTTTCAGAGAATGGTCTGTAAAAGAAAAAAAATATTCAATGAGAAGCAGTTGTCTGACAGAAAAGGCCTTGTTGATGTCAGAGGAGAATCTGCAGATTATTTCGAGGTGGAAGAGGCAATAGTATCTCAAATAATTAGCGGTTACAACCATGGCCAGCAGAATACCGTCTCTGAATGCACAACACATTGAATTGGCCACAGCAGCAGAAGACCCCACCAGGTGCCACTCCCGTCAGCTAAGAGCTGGAAACTAAGGCTACAATTGTTAAACAAAATTGGACAATATGAGATGGGAAAAACTTTTTCTGGCCTGATGAATCTCCATTTCAGACTATTACCTGCAAATGGGTCAGAATTAGGTGTAAACAAGAAAGCACAGATCCTCCTAATTTGTATCAACAGCTAAGACATCTGGCGGTGGAAACATGAGGGGATATTTTTTGCCACACTTTGGATGCCTTAGTACCAATCAAGTATTGTTAAATGAGCATCATCACATCCTATCTAAATATTGTTGATGACCATGTCCATCCCTTTATGACCACAGCGTACCATCTTCTGAGGGCTATTTCCAGTAGGATAATGCACCATATCACTCAAAGTTCAAATAATCTCTATTTGGTGTCTTGAACATGGCAATGAGTTGACTGTCCTCCATTGGCCTCCACAGTCACCAGATCTCAATTCAGTAGAGCAGCTTTGAGATGTAATGGAACTGGAGATTCTCATCATGGATGTGCAGCAACTGTGTGATGCTATCATGTCAATATGGAGCAAAATCTCTGGGAATCTTTTACCTTGTTGAATCCATAACAAATAATTCAAGCAGTTCTAAGGGGAAAAGGTATTTATTACAGTAGTAAAAAGTCGTCCCTCCTAAAGTGACCAGTGAGTGTATATATAATAAAATAAATCAAAATAACATAGTTCTTTACAATGACAAAGCAAAGACAGAGGTTTGGTGCTTTGATGGTTTTGTTAATTTCCAAAGATAAATGGCACAAATGTCCTATTTACAAAAGTTATCAGACCCTTTGGGATGGTGGAGAGGGTGAATTTCAGGGCCACCCATTCAGTAAGTAGTCATTATGAACCTTTTACAACAGAAATGGAGTCCCGCTATGCCTAATTGAATAAATTGAACACAATTAAGAAAGTACAAGACTGTCTATATAAGGTCTCGAAGTTGATGGTGTATGTCAGACAGAAAATCAAGCTGTGAAGTGGAGAGAATTGCCTGCAGACCTGTGTGACAAGTTTCTGTCAAAGCATAGATTTGGGGTCGGATACAAGGAAATGTCCAAAAGCACTGTATCAAAGAGGTTTGAGGCCGGTGTCTTTGTAAATTTCTCGCTCTTTGTATCAAGATGAATGTGGCTGTGAATGCAGCATTGTGTAGTATTGTTGTTCAGGCCAAAATATCTTTTCAAGGACACTAAAGTTAATCCTGTCTTAATTGTCCATGTGAACAAACTATTCATTGGGGTCCTTTATGGGAGGAGGTCAGCATTGACAGGCCACTATCAATTTGCAAAAGTGTAACATAATGAAAAATTATTAGGCAAGGATTACCAACAGGAAACAAGGTATTGAGTCTCACTTCATTACAATAATCCCAAAAGTAAACAAACAATGCCGTGGGGATAGTTTTCTATCACTGGAGCGATCCAGAGTGAAAACTTTGGATGTTTCTGTTTTGACCTTCAGTTTTGGCTGATTCAAATAAATGAATGGAATTCATTTTAAGAAAAGATGAGGGAAACTTAAGAGGATCTAAAACGCTGTTTTATTATATTTAAGTTTGATATAATGTTTTGCAATAATGAGAGAAAAAAAAAGTAGAGATAACAGAACAAAAGAAAAAAATAAAAAGAATTTTCAGTCACAGATTTGCTGCAAATTATACTTTTCCAGTAGAGAAGTTGTGTTGATTCAGTGGTTTCTCTGGCTCTGTTTTTGCACTTCAAATAAATATGTAAATGCATAATTGTCTGAGCAACCTTGAATAATGATCCCATTAGCCTTTTTAAAAAAATAATTGTTAGTGGACCATTAGTGTTTTATTGCTTTTCTTTTCTTTTCTTTTTTTTTTTTTGAGGGTACAGTAATTTGCATATCTAGCGTAATGTTTGGGGAAATGAACTTAATCACCAATGATTCTGCCTAATGTTTGAGTAACTTAAAGTGCATGCTTACATGCTAATGAAGAGTTTTCATCGAACAAATAACACACACATATAGTCAGAAAAAGAAGGAAAAGATTAAGAAGGCCACAAACTATTCTTACTCACTGCTTATAATCCTTCCAGGCACTGAGTTTGATAAAAAGTTTATGATGTATGAGCCCATTTATATACAAATAATGGGTGAAATAAGAGGATACGGGAGGGAAAAAAAATCACCTTGGCTTTTTGTTCTGCAGGGGACATAAAGCGAGGTATGCTTTCCTGGTCTTGCAGGAAATAAATGCGTTCGGGATTTATCGACACACTGGCGGTTATAAGCCTACTGTCACAGTCCAGCGGTTACCCATGGCAGATTTAAGACTCAGGGAAGAAGAAACACTCATAGTCTCCATCTCAGTCTCGTTTTCCTTTTCTTTTGCAGTCTGCTCCAAGTATGCTTACACCACTGCAGCCAATTCTCACTCAAATGTGATCAAGTGAAAATGGACGGGAATTAAAGCACACAAAATTTTGGCCAAGTTTTTTTTTGTTTGTTTTTTTTTATAAAAGAAAAATGCATTTGTGCCAGCACCCTCGGCAATCCTGATCTATAATTTGTGTTAATAGCACTGCACTTGGCACAGAACAGTAGCTCATCCTCTGTCTGTCACTTGTGCACAGCTGCTTCAGATTTTTTTTTGATTTTATGATGGTAAAATATTCACAGAAAAAATAGCTGTGAAAGCTGTCTATATAATCCCCCATAAACTGATATCTAAATCCATCACACGCATGTGTGCCCACACAAGCGTATATCCGTGCAATGAGAGCTGACACCCTCAAGGGCACTGGGAAATGAATGACAGCAGCACCTGCAGGTTTTTGTCCTGGGTGCCAAACATCTTGCTCAGACACCAACAGATATGCAAGCGTAGACTCCCATGGCGTGTATGTACTCACACACATACCCACCCGCACACACAGAGCTACCAGACTAATGCTGCGGTTTGGGAGTTAGTATTGATCGCCACTCGTCAGCATGTCCTCTATAACAAGCACTGTCCCCAAAAGGACTGCAGCAAGCCTGTCAAGGAAAGAAGCGAGAGAGATTACAAGGGACAGGTAAAATCACCAAGAATCATCCAGAAAATATGTCTCTCTGGAGAGTCGCATTCAGAGGTGGCTGCATTGCCTAATTCCTTCAAGAGTTTTAGTGTTTTAATGTTTCTGTGTCCTCTGTGAAGACCACGTGAAGATTAGGAGCAAGGGCAGAGTGGTTGGGACCGAAGCACGGGCCTGATGGTAATGATGAAGCATCTCGCCACACGGCTAACGAGAGCCCAGATCTGCCCGGAGTCTGCCTGCTATGCAAATTTTCTTCACACCAGCAATGAATCAAAGGCATTGCTAACCAATGTTTCTTTTCGCAGCACTTTAGCAAAGCCATCATTCACAAAGGACATGCCAAAGGCACCCGCACATACACACACCAAGTTCACAAACTTCATCCCGCTCACATCAGCCTCACAACTACTTTTGATTTGATGTTGCTATGGAAATTTTTAAAAAAAGAAAGAAAAAAAAAAAGATGCTAAAACCTCTATCAGTACTTGTTTTAGCAAATTGAATCTAAAAATATGAGTGTGTGGGTTCATGCTTTTTCTATTGGTGTGACACTTCAGAGGACAATGGCCTCGAACACTGAGTCAACAATAACAAGGCTCCGGAGACAAATTCCTCTAAGTTGATGTTCACACGCAGCAACATAAGACGGATCTCTTCTCTCTCTCGACATCTCTGACCTCATGGCATCTCGTTGTTCCCTCAGCATGGATTTTTAATGCCCAACAAATAAATTGATTCTTTGTTGCCAAGATGAAAAGTGGGAGGGGTCACAGAGTCGAGGCTTTAATTGATGGATAGAGGCATAAGTGCACACAGACAAAAACGTTTTCATGGCAGCGGATGTCCTTCGTTCTTACATCCCTTTATGTGCCTCTCTGTCTCTGTCTTGGTTCTCTCATTATCTTGTGGCTCTGTCAGACTTGTAGGTTTGCCTCTGGGGGCTGAACTGGCAGAAGTAACAGTATTACAGTAATTTGCTCAAACGGAAGGTTAGACAGGCTCACCTTTCTTTTTAAAATGGGACAATTGAGCGAAAAAGGTACATCTTTGGCACCCCAGCTAATTATGCAACACCTGTAGAGAGAATTCACCTGTTTCTCTAAATAAATTTATGCTATTACTGGATGTTTGCAGAGCAACTTTGCACTCATTCATATATGCAGATCAAGAAACAAAAACAAACTGGTGCATGTTCAAGCAAAGGCATATACGTGTGAACTTGTAAACTGAAGACACTAAGCACCAGCATCCATGTGCTTACATGTCATAGCAGTGTGGACACACTAACAGATGTGGCAGGCTTTTAAGCCTTTGTCAGATTAATAGCCACTTTCTTTCTGTGGTCAATAAATGCTTTAGGGAGTTCCCTAAAGGCTAAAGGAAAGATCGCAGTGTGTGTGTGTGTGTGTGTGGACATCTAACAGGCCTCATGGGTCAAACTGTCAACACGAAGATGGTTAAGCAGTTACTTGGCCAGCGGGAATCACTGCAAGGTGATGAGGCTGCTGTGTGTGTGTATTGGTCTGTGTATTTTTTATGTGCAACATACATGTCTTTGTGCTTAAACTTTATTTACACTGAGGGAAAAGGTTGAGAAACCCTGGTATTGAGGTGACAGCCGTAAATCAGTTCTAGCCAACAGTCTTATAAACACACAAAAACAGCATCTCCTTTTCTAATTTTTACCATTTTATTCAAACTTGATCTAAATTCTTTGCAGATATAAAGTATCATGAACAGTAAGCTCATTAGCAAAGAAAACTAGGATCCAGATGTCACAATGTGGAGGTGGAAAACTGTGGAACTTCAGCCACTAACACCCACACTGTGAAGCTCCATTCCTTTGATGTTTGAAAGCAGTGGACCTGGAGGGGGGGTTGAGGGGTCAGGGTGCTGGCTTTGAGACATGTGGCTGGGTTCTGCTACAAATGTGGGCTGGAGATTGCAAGACTGGAGAGTGCTGAAGCTGCTCTGACATTCCCTGCGCTTCAGGGAATGTTGGAGCTCCAGCTCGAGTTTCCGCTAGTGAACCCTGGTTGTTTAAACTAGCCCCAGCGGTCCTCATTACCCTCTCGCCGGGCACGTTCACATGCACAAGATGCACACACACCATCACGAGCGCACAGTAGCACTTGTGAATGTAAAGGGAAAGAAGTGCTTGCACGCAGACAGCTATTGTTTAAATGAAGTGTAACAGAACTGTTTGCTTTTCATGGGACGCTGCTACATCCCTTTTGAACCTCATGGCTTGAGGGGTTGTTACCACGGTGATGGTTCTAATGATGCCTAAACTGCCCAAGGGGTTGCCACGCCAACACTCCATCTACAAATCCTTTTAAAGCTTTTAAAGCTGATATTCATTCCACAATATCATGTCTCAATTGATAAAAAATTAAATAATCAAAACAAACTCAGCTCCACTCAGTCAGGCATGGTAATTGCACATGATGATTTCAGCTGCAACTTATGTGTGTGTCTGTATTCATTTATTTTTTTTAAACAAGCATCATTACAGCACATTCAGTGTTTTAAGTACTTAAGTGCAGCTATTTGAGATCACTACACCCTCAGCCTCCAGAGTGTGTAATCGCTGCTTTAGGTGAGCTTAGTTAAGCATGTGTCTTCTCTTCACCTCAGCCTCCCACCAGTTTCTTTTTCTGACTGTTCTACTTCTTCCATTTTTCTCCAAGTTTTTTTTTTCTTTTTTTTAATCACAGGCACTGTACTAAGTCTTGTAACTGAAATTCTTCCCTTGATGAGAAAAAACACACACTTAACCCATAAACGCCCGACCCATTAAAAAAATGTTAAGAAAAGTATTTTTTTTAAAGATGAGGTCTTTATTTGGCTCTTTAACAAAATGTAACCAAAAAAATTAACATTATATTACCATGTAATATATTAAAAATATTATAATATGGTTTTCTGCTTCTGGGTATCTATTAGGGGACAGAAGACAAGTATCAGATTGTGTTAAACATGATTTTAAGTAAAGTTTATGCCATAAATTGAAGCAAAATGTCTCAGAAACTATATGTGACAAATATGTCACGTTGGGCTCTTATGGGTTAAAATGTATGTGTTGCTTCAGATACTCAATTTCTTGTGGTTTAGTCTCAAAGATGGCAGCTAATGTTGGAAATATTAGTGAAAATAATAATAATAATAATAATAATAACCTAATTTTGAAATATTTTTAAACTTCTCTGTTTTTTTCTTTCTAAATGGCAATGGGAGGTCTAAATTAGTGAAAAGCCATAATGCACCAAAGTTAATCAATGTGATTAAAAGGGATATTACTTTTTCTGTTTACTGGCTAAAATCAATGTCTGCATATATATATATATATATATATATATGTGTGTGTGTTACCAGTGGTGTATAATGTTTGCTAATGATCTGACACATTCTCATAAGTGAAGAATTTCACATTTGTTTATATTAAGGGTGAGACTCAATTATATATATATATATATATATATATATATATATAAATCTAATTAATTACAGGCTTTGTAAATAATATTTCCCAATTAACGCATTTTAATCGCATAACATCATTTACACTAAAATAGTTTAATTTAAATAAATTTTAGAGGACAACTGAATCAAATAATAGACACAGATATTAATATTGTAAACTCAAGCTCTAGTGATGTCTGGAAAAAATATCCTTGGCCAACATTGATTAGACCTAAAGTTATAGTGTCATTTTAGGTACGTTGACTAACATTAAAAACGAAAAAAGATGCAGTTAAAAAAGAAAAAAGAAAATGAGAAAGGGCACTTAAAATGCAGCGTAACCAGACAAACAAAAAAGGAGGATCGGCATTGGTCCAGCCCTCTCTAGGTAGAAGGAGCTCAAGAAGGATTTTAAAAGGGATACAGAAGTTGTTAGGCTTTCTCCTTGACATGTCAGTCAACAGTGCTGCCTAAATTAGCCTAAAGCCATTTTTTTTTATTCGATTTTCTTAGACAGTGTTTCTTGTTACCATGGGCATCATACCAGTAGATCCTGCTAAAAAGAAACACCAGCCTCTTTACAGAAATGTATGCTTAGGAGCTTTCAGTCACTTTCATGGTCATGGTAAACAATGGCTTTCAGTCGCTGTGAAGCCCGACTAAGAGCCGGTAGGAAGACTTTATAAGTTGGTTTTTACTGTGACAAAAAGCCTGTGCTGTGTTGAGGCCAGGTTCCTCGTCGAGATCTGTTAGCCCTGTGAGAACCAATCTTCCCTCTAAACACGGAGAATCCATATCTGAGAGTTTGATGGGATGCAGTTTGCAATATTTGTGAAGTCCCAAACATCTTTACCTAAATGAACTCCATGAACTATCAAATGACATGCTTTCATCAGTGATGTCGAGGCTTTTTGAGACACGGAGGCTACCGTTGTTGCAATACGTGTTTGAGAAAGTGAGATGCTAGAGTGGGATTCACGACTCCGACGTCAGATGGAATAATTCTTACACAATGTGCCTTTAAAGCTATTAGTAACTGAGCACACTTTAAGCTAGCACAGATACTTTTAGAGAAAAATGTATAGATGCTGAAACAGAGGAAAAAGATTGCTGTAGAGTTGTTTGAGAAAGTCTGTAAACATAAGCTGAAATAATTGAGGGTTCAGGAGGTTTGAAAGGTTGTTTTCAAAGAAAAAAAAAAACAAACCTGCAATTTTTAATCACTGTCACATCTTAAACCACCAGAGCAAATATCTTGCTGAAGCTGAATGTAACAGTCTGCGCGTCAATCTGATTTTCACAGCTAATCAAAACACATATACCAAGTATACATCTACACTTACATTCACAAACATGTCAATCATGGGCAAAAAGAAAAAAATAAAACAAAACAACAAAAAAAAAAAAAAATTCTGTTGACATGACAGTGGGATGGGGGTTAGAAGGAACAGATTGTGCTACAATAAAGAAGGCAGATTCGTATTTATCCCAGGCAGTGGTATGCATTTTCATGATGATGATGATGCAATGTGGTGATGGCAAGCTCACCAGCTTGCATCTCCCCAATTCCCAGCTGTGCTTAACACATCATTAAAAGAAATAAAACAGACTGTTCACATGGTATTACAGTAGATGACAGCCACAAGCACACACACTGAAAATGATATTAGCTCAGACTTTCTTACTGTTTTACGTTAGCCAGTTCTCCCTGACAGTACAGCAACATATTTTTTCTTTTTTTTCTTGAGAAGTGGTTGTTTATCTTACCTTACAGTTGTTTTTGTTATTCCTATAATTATGCCTCATCGGTGGAATCTATCGGAGACCATAAAGCAAAGCTAATTTTATAATGCTTGACTGTGAAGTGGTTTGTTGTTATGATAAATCATCATAAATCATTTCTCTTCATTCTCATTTCTCATTCATTGGTTATTATATTCTTGTTTTCTTTTCTTTTGTCTTCCAAAAAACCTTTTTTGTCTCATTTTTTATAACCATGAAGGTATTTCTGTTCAAACTTGAAAGGGTTTGGTAAAACTTGCTCTGTGCTTTGATTTGACTAAAGATGCAAACTAATTTGGGTTGTTTTGCAATTCACTGTGATATGCACTTTCATCTATCTAAATATGAAAAGGCATGTGCCTTTATTTGTGCTATGTACCAAAACTAGTCTGATGTGCAGCCTTGTGACAGTTTCTTGCAAAGTTCTTTTTCATAATGGTTTTGGAGTGGGACACATGGAGTTAAGTGTAGACACATGAGGAAAAGATGAGGTAAGAACAGAGAAAGGAGAAAGAAATAATTGAATTCTTTTTTTAACTTTAGTCTTGCTGAAAGGTGACAGAAGAGGAGCATAATTGACAGGTGATGGGGTAAAGAAGAAAAGCAGCAGGTCAAGAGGGCTGAGTGGTCTGAAGGTCATGAAAGTGAGGAAAATAAAAAAAAAAACAGAAAGTGGAGTGTGTAGCAAGCAGGCCTGAGAGTCACTGGTCATGACTGAGAGAAATTGTGGTTGAGGTGGCATTTTTTATGCCTTAAAGGAACAACAGTGTAAAAGCTGACTCCTGATTCTTTTTATATATTTTTTTTCTATAAAGCAGGAAAGGAGCTAGAAATAATGGGTGAACAAGGCTAATTTCTGCATAATGATGTAGTATCAACTGAATAAAAGACAAAAGCAAGAGGAGCAAAACAAAAGGAAGAGAGATAAATCAACACACAGCTGCACAATAATTACCTCATACTGTTATTGCCAGATCTGTTCATCTAATCCCTGTCAAATTTTGTTCTTATGTACAATTAAACCACAAGGAAATGAAAATAAAGACAGCCTTCATATGGGGCGAGGCGGGGGGAGGGGATACAGCTCATACAGTGTATCCATACGGCACGTAATCATGCAGCTAAGTGAGTAGCGGATGGAGCTCACTCCGCAGGACTGAGGGTTTGCCTCCCACTGGGACTTGCTGAAATAGTCTTGTGGTAACACAAGGTATTGTGGTAGAGAGGAAAACTAAATATCTTTGATATTTGTGCTTTAGAATGAGTCTCATTCCCACAGGACTTCTGTATTCTGGAAAAAAAATAGTTTGTGACAGTAGTTTGTGAAGCATTTGAGTCTGCAGACTTCTGCAGTGTTTACGTTTTTTTTGCTGGATTATATAGTGTTACAGCAAAAGAGTGAATAGGATGCTCAGTGTTTGTATCAGAATGTTGGTATATTATCTAGAAATAAATTGATATCAGAACTGAGAGAGTTACCTGTATTAGGTTATGCTCTCTTTGCTAATTTCTTGCTTGACAAGTTGGTTTAGCGAAGTTATGTTACTTCAATTTAGAACAGAGTTGCTTGAGAAAATTAAATGAAATTAGATTTAAAAAATAAATCAAACCCTGGCAGGAAATTATAATATTGTAGGGGTTTGTGTGTGTGTGAGTGTGTGTGTTGATTTTAGTTTTGTTTTAGTGTTTCTGTTACTGTAGTCCTTTATGTTCAACTTCTTCTCTGAATAGTCTACTCAAGCACCGCCAGTTCAGTCCCAAACACAGAGCCAGCCTTCTAGATCTTCTAGAGCTCACTGCTAACAGTGCAATGCCCTGTGTGCAGATGTTTTCCTTTACTGTGACACGTACTGCATTGCAAGACCTCCTCCCTTTAGGTCTCTGCTAACTTCGTTGTTGTTTGTACACTCTCAAACATGCATTTAAACCAGGGCCCTTGTCATTCCTGGTACAGACACATTTGAGTCCAGGATATATTTCTGCAGTCATGTTTTGGTGAAACACAAAATACTGCATTCTCTGTATTAATTCTGTATACTCTTACTATCTCCTGTAGAGTGGCAGTTTGCTAGACTGCCATGTACCTTTTGTTCTTGAACACAACTCTTTTTTGTTTATTTACATGGGCACAAAAAGGGTTTTGATAACCTTTTTGTCAGGCTTAGCCATTGGTTTGAACATTAAGAAGTACTTTAAATTAAGCAAAATCCCATGTTTTGCTCTAAAATAGAGCTGGACCCATATGTTTGACTATTGACATGTTTTAGAGATATATGGTTTGGATGGTATTTGTCAAAATTGAATTTACCATTAGCTTATGAAACTTATGAATGTCACACTTCATTCCCTCTCATCACTCTTTGTTTTTTTTTTGTTTGTTTTGACTGATCTAGTAACCTTTTGGTTGAACAGCTGGCAATATGACATCGTGAGAGCGAGGCATTCTGACTCCAAACACAAAGAAACATCCTACCAATATACATTTTACTGAAAGTCATGTTGGATTTTAACTGGGGTTGGGGGGCAGTGGGTGTGAGGAAGATGTGACGTTCTGTACGTTTGAATTCTCTAGGCAGCAGCCCAAAGTTTAACTATATATGAAAGAGAAATGTTGTTACTCAGCCATATTTAAAACAACATTTCCCAGTGTGGGTTGTTTCTGGGTCAGGACCTTGATTCTCAGAGGGATCGGCAATGCAGCATTGTCAGACGATGTTACATGATTCATTTCATGATGGAGCGCTTATCTAACTAGCATTTAAAAACGGATGCAAGGAGGAACACATTTTAAAAGCACAAATGTGCAAATAAAAGTTTATTTAATTTTGATCATGTTTCACAACAGATCTCACCAGAGAATAAATGCTTCACATCTTGCACTTTCAAACACACACACACCCACACATGTCAATGTGTTTGCACAAGAAACAACACAATTACATAAAAAAAAACCACCTCAGATAGAGTTTTATATAGACTAATTAAAGCAGGATCACTTAGCTAGTAATCCTGTTGGCAAAATTAGAGGTATTAGAATTTCCCTTAGTTATTAAGATGTTACAATTTGGACCATTTGTCCATTGGGGGGGGGGGGGGGGGGGGGGGGGGGGGGTTAATGGGGGGGGGCAAAAAAAAGCTTCAGAACTTGATCTCAATAGTTATTATAAAGACTTACCAAAGGAACAAGCCTCCCTGATGCTGCATGAATGCTCAGCTCACTTGATTAGCCTTGTGGCCTGGCTGATCTCAGCTATTTATCCAGGCACTCATTCCACACAACAGCTTTTTTCTCCTTGGAACAAATTGCCTGGAACATTTTGGAGCAGGGCAGAAGAAGGAAAGGAGGATCATAGAGGCCTCGTGCTGATCAGAACCTAACAGTCCTTGAGCCCTTTAAAAAGAAAGATTGTTCTCACTGCAAGCTTTATCTGCTTGTGTGTGTTTGTTGCAGATAGAAATATTTCACTATTTCACTCTGGGTAAAAGCCATAGTCCTGACTCTAATACTAAAGACTAGAGGGTGCAGGACATCATGAGGTGTTGAGAGGATTAAAGGGATGATAAGCGGTTGTTTGGCTTATTGAAATGCATACCATGTATTTTGGCTGGAATATTTTACTCAGAGGGATACAAAAGAATTCTTGGACAACAGCCCAGACCTAAGTTTTCAGGTTGTTTGCACCACATTTTGAGTGACAGCATTCACATAAGCTCCACCAAAAAATAACACTGCTAAATACACCCAAGATTTATCTGTTTGTGCTAAAATTCTTATTTTGTCTGCCATTTTTATTTCTACTCCCGTGTGTCAGCATTATATCTACATCATAAGTCATCCCTTCCTTTTTTTCTTAAAAACCTCAAAAGCTAATATGGCTCAAAGCTGCAGCTGCAGTTTTAAAGAATACTGTCCTCTGCAGGAACAATGATTCTCTCTACTGCACCATGGGGAAAAGTTGGCAGCTGACAGAGTCAAAGTCACGTATGTTAACACCAGATAATAATCCCCTTCGCTTGAGAAATGAGAATTATTCTGAATGAGTGCTTCTGTGATTTACAGCTCGCATTATGGAGCATCTTCGACCTTACCCAGCAGATATCTCAGAGATAATAACGCATTAGAGGCTCAAAGTCCACCCTAAGCAAGAAAACTGTATTTTAGAGTGTGGATTTAAAGCAAGATACCAAACAGACAATTCAAGCTGAAGCACAGTATCCCACTCCCAGTCTTTGTTTTTATTTCTTGAAACTACAGTTTTGAAGTATTTTAGTTTTATAGCTTTAGCCTAGGTGCATATGACCTAAGTTAGCCATGATAGCCATACGCTGTTCTAACACTAAGGATTTTCAATTTGTTCTGTGGATATGGCCATGCGAAATAAAAGTAACAGACTAGTCCTCAACAAAAGGCTACAGTGCAAAAGGACATCAGAACAACTGCTGTGCTTTGCTTGAAGTGGAGCCATTTAAGCGTTAGTGGAAGGAGATCTTGTTGCTAAATTAGAATAATGGACTGCAAGGCAGGTGCTTATCATTTGAGGGCATGCAGAGCTACAGCCACATAATGGTAATATGGTAAGCGGCGATTCAGTTACAGTATATGAATATAGAAAAGCCTGACCTGCCAGTTCAGAAGCAGTAAGGTCTGTATGGGAGAAAAGACTCCTTTAATATTAATGCATGGCTTTGTCACTTTTCAAAAGTGTCTTTTTACGTAACAAAAAATTTGGCACAATAAAGCAAAATTAAGACCAAGTGAAAGTATGGTCTTCTTGAGACCTGATGAAACATGGGCATCTATTCATCCCTAACGAATCTAGATAATGGCACCACATTGACTTGTGAAAAAGAAATGTAATGACTTGGGTCCAATCCCATTTTATGCCAACTAGTCATATCTCTGTTTTTGCTAATTCAGACCAAAGTTTTAACATGATTCATTCTGGGATGGATGGGGAGGACTTACTGATCAAACTGAGATTTTTCACAGGCACAATTTAAGCTGAGTTTATGAGGAATTTCTACTCTCCTCATTGTGAGATGGATTTCATCTCAGTGTTTACTGAAATTTCCCTGTCTGAGATTAAAAAAGTAAGTGATTCTGATTGAAGAACTAGTACACAGTTCAATGAAATAATCATGTTAGCACAAGCTAATTCAACATAAACCGGCCTTACAAATGGTACACATGCTAATAAGCATAGGATTAACATCTACAAAATATCATACACTGCAAAATGAGCCACAGTTTTCAGATACTGAAAACATATTTTGACATTTCTTATTTACTGCAGACAACTGTCAAAAATACCATTAACCCAATCATCTGTGAGATACAGTGTCATGACTCATCACTTCTGTTGTAATAGTACACAGTATGTCTCATGGGATTAAATAGTAATGTTTGGATGGGATTTACTGGTTATTATTAAAAAAATAAAGAATAACTTCAGTCTGAATATTTTTTAAATTCAGCTTCTCTGTTTTTCTTTCTAAGTGACAAAGGAAGGTCAACATTTGGCAGTCTGGGACTGCTGAAATGACTAACCACACATAGATGTGCCACATGACCCATTCCGCTTTTAGAAGTCAAACAAAAGCGTTTACCCTTCTATGAAGTTTATTGGAATGCCATAATGTGCCAAAGTCAATCAATGTGACTTGAAGCTATTAGTATCTGAGTGATTAAATTAACACTTTTTAATGTAGTACATAAAATTTGGGAGAAAAATGTATGAATACAGAACCAGAGGAAGAAGATTGCTGTAGAGCTGTATGAGAAATTCTGTAAATATAACCTGCAGGAGGGTGCAGGAGGTTTGGAGGCTTGTTTTCAAAGAAAAAAAAAACAACAAACCTTCAAATTTTAATCACCGTCACATCTTAAACCATCAAAACAAATGTCTTCCTGCAGCTGAATGTCAGTCTGCTTTCCACAGCTAAACAAAACACATACACAGAGTATACATGTACACATTCACAAACAAGTCAATCATGACATATTTTTGCTAAGGGTCTAAAATTAAAAAGGTAGAGCCAATAGTCATTTTAAGTGATTTCAGAAGTTGACTAGTCAGGCCTTTCATGATACTGTATCATCGTGACGTCACCAATAATGCAATGAAAAGAAATACTTCGTCTCCGAATGTATATGTATAAACATTTGTATATTGTGTGTGGTCCACAAAAAGTGTTATTTACATGATTTTTTCTATTATACTTTTAACCTTGAGTGGGCTCTAGTGTCCTTTGTTCAGCAGGTAGATGAGAAAGTGGGTCAGGAGAATGCTGGGATCAAACCCGGTTAGCTGGTTTATATGGCGTCTGCTATGCTATATGTGCTAAACTGCATAATAAGCCCTTCAATACACTTTTCTCTACTCTTTATTAAATATATTTTACATATTTCTTATTTATTCATTGTCCCTGTTGCTCTGTCAAGTGAAGTTGAGTGCTTGTGGGTTGGAGGGCAGGGTGACCATTGGACCATTCTGCATCCATGGGTTATTGCTTGATTGTAGCCAGCTGTGAGAGAATCGGGGAGGCTTCGTAGCATGAGCAGGGAGAAGGACAACCCCAAATATGCAAGTACATGCAAGAAAACAAGCTCAAAAACTTGCAACCCCATCAAATATCTGATGTTATTTGCAGGCAACTTTTCAGAAAAACAAGCCCAAATTCGCTTACAACAGGCGGACTGGGCAACACTGCTGTCTTTCTCTGGCCCTGTCATCTGTATCTCTCCCTTTGTTCTATCTCGCTGGCTGTCTTTCTCCTTCTACCATCTTGTTACCTGCCTCCTGAATGCTCATCTGTCTGCGCTGTAGTGCCACAAAGTTTGCTGCTGGGAGCTTCAGACTTAATTGGCTGAGTGTATCACGCGGGATGGCTTCAGTCACATGCGATTGGTCTGCGTGTTTCCTGACCGCTACTGTAAAGATTACAAAAGTTGCACCAGTTAAAATAAAAGCACCCCATCAGATTTTATGTTTTAGGTCCAGGTCCATGTGGGAGAATTTCTGGGTCTGGATCTGGACCGCGACCCACTTTTGGCAACCCCTAAATTGCTAAATACTTAGTAGATGACATGGTAAGCTTTCAGTCACTTATTTGTACACAATGATTGTTCAAGACTCACATATAAGAGGCTGTTCTCTGCAACCAAAAACACCATAGAACTATCCTAAAACATTTTTGTCACTTCCTGGTTGGGTTTGGGGACCCTCATAGACATCATTTTGCATGTTGCCAAGCAAGGTTACATGTAATGACTGAACACAATACCTAATGTGAAGCATTGTCATTTCCTGGCAACTATCATATACAGCTGTTCTGACACCCACACAAGGTCAAATGCACTTCAAATGGAGCTATAGGTCACAATGGCCTGAACAAATAAATGCTGAATGAGGATCTCCTTGCCATCTACAGTGATAATACTGTGATAAATGTAAAAGTCTTACAAGGTAGAATGTAACAATAACAGTATTAGACTGTTAATGGTTTTTATAGCATTAATCTACAACTAGAGCATGTCCTTGGACAAGAAGAACCTTTATTGGTGAAAATTTAGTATATTCAATATCGTGGATATTTTTTTATTCAAATGAACAGGTAAATCTACCAAGATAAAAATCCTTGATGTAAAACCTGCAGAAAGAAGATAGTAAGGGACCTCTCGGTTTTATTTTCCATTTTAAAAAGTTTTTTTCATAACAGCAATAGAAAGGTACTTAAATATATAGATTACTCGCTTCAATAAAAGAAATAGAATTGTGTCATGAGTTATTGTATCTTTAAAGAATAACTAATACTTTTCAACCTATTAAATTTTCTTATTAACCTTCCCAAAACTGTTAATTGTTATTGGCTAATGTAAGTACAACGTCAGCACTGTGTCTCAGCTAAAACACCCTTTTTTCCTGCAAAGAAGATTGTGAGAGCTTTTAGGTTAAGTAGTTGGTGGTATTTGCCTTAGCTTTGCAGATTCTCAGTACTGGCCATGGAAGCCAAACTGATGGTCACTTAAGGCAGTTCTCCACATCTGATTCCTGAGCACAGGCTGCTGCGATCACTCTCCAGTAATAAGCAGCGTGTGGGTGGATATGAGTGAGTGAGCATAAGCCTTTACAGGAGCATGAACTCATGGCTGTGTCTTTTTTAGTGTGAATGGGTACAGACAGACTGCATTGAGGGTTTGGAAAACATGTTGTTCAAAAATGTTTAGCTTTTACCAGAAAATTACAGGCATTGAGAAAAATGACACGTTGCGGCAGTTATATTATGGAGGCCAGCAGGGCTAGAATGAAGAGCGTTTATAACTAAAGGGTAGTGAAAGAAACACTGGACCAAAAAGAATAAGAACACACTATAACCAACTGTCAGGAGATCATCCAGTATGAAAACAAATACATAACAGCTTGTTAAGGCAATAGCAAAGTTTTTTTGGATAAATCAAAAATTTCATTTGGAACAAGTTGACTTAAGTTGTCTTTCCATTAAAATCAAATAAAAGTGATTGAGATTCTATATTTGAAAGAAGCTCAATGATGTTTTACAAGAAGGTGAATTTTTGAGGTTAGACTAAATAAATTATTTACATTGAATCAAAACAAAAATATTAGGTGTGACAGATTACCTTCATTTTTCAATGATTTTTAAATCCTATTTTCCTTGAAGAAATTATTTAGATGTTTACACTTTTTCCTCCGTGTAATTTTTTTTGCTATGTAGTTTTTACCCAAACACAAGTCCGGCTCAGATCGCTTTTAGTGCCATCATATATCAAAATGTCTTCATTGATTTATTCCAGCAAGGACTATTATGTTTGTCCTTTTCAGAAAGACATACCACGTTTTTGTCACTTGTTGATCTTTGGCTGCTCCTGATTAGACAGTATTGTAAATTTAAGCAATCAAATTGGACAAAAGTTTGACAGGAAGTAGCTTCAACATCCGAGTCAAAATAAAGATCTTTTAGCAACATAGTAACAGCAATATATTTTTGATTATGAAAATATGATACAGTAAATAATCGCGTGGATCTTTCATCCACATAGATTTTGAATAAACATGAGCCTAGATTTAAAGCTGGATTGTAAACCTCCTGGACAAGAGTTAAAGCCTGAAAAAGCTATTAATCACAATTTACTCCTAATGTCTCTGAAATTTTTCAAAAATATCAGTGATAGCTCTTTAGCAATCTAACAGGGTTTTAAAGGTTAAAAACAAAGTAACACAAAAGGTGACATAAATGAACAACAAGTAAAGAGGGACCGAAACGTCAACTAGAAATCTAGGACATTATCTTATTTTGATGATTCATGGGAGGGCTGTCAGTGCCTGTCTGTGTCACAGAAGCATTAAGCTGCTCTTTTTTCTCCTCTGTTTGGATTTCACCTCTATTTTCTGCTGCCTTATCATTTCTCTCACCTGGGTTCATCCTTCTATCTTTAAAAAGAAAAAAGAAGAAAACAAAACACAAAAAAACACAGAGGATAGGAACGACTTAGCTCCCTGTCTTGCTGCAGACTGGAGCAATATCTTGCTACTGCTGAGCCAAACTAAGCATGGGGAGGGGGTCTGTGTGCACTGAGCACGATGGGCCTCAAATGTTGTCCCTCTATCCTGATGAAAGGTGAGAGTTTGTGTACACAAGAAATAGGTTGAGGGCAAAAGTCAAAGTCCAAGTATCTTTTTTTTTTTCTCTTCTACCCAACTGAGAACTAATGTCTGGCTATTTTCAACCACATGCTGTTCTATTGTGATGCATGAAAACCACCTGCCACACTGCTCCAGGTTGTCAGGCCTCTGAATTAAGTTCCCATGTAGATAAGGTTATAGGTGTAAACATGCATCGGTGTATATATTTATGAAACGATACATGCTCTAATGCATTTCAGTGTGCAGACTGATGTGGCTAATTTCTCTAAGCTGTCATGGTCTGCACAGTTTTCTTATTAGCAAGATACACAGACTGCTTCCATTGTTGATTACCACAGGGAGGATGCAACGCCATGCATGAATGAACACATGAGCAACATTAACAGCACCTATACATAAGGGACTTGTTTATAGACATGAAGGGATTAATACATGTCCAAAGATGTTCTATTAGTTTTGTTGTCAAATCAGTGTCCAAAGCAAAATGTATGAAAAATATAAAATAAAGCAAAACTGAAAAACTCAAAAATGATGACATAATTAAAAGGAAGAACAAAGCACATTTAATACACTAAGTAATAAACAGAGATAAAAAAAATAAAACTAAAACAATAAATTATTATTTACAGAAAAGCAAAGCATTTTAAAATGGAAAAGACAAAAAGAGGAAGATATGAGTCATAGCAGCAGCCCTTCATTGCAGTCGAGAACAATCATCTCTTGAATTCGTTCATTTCTCAGAAGCAGGTCTGGTGACTGAGTTTTGACTTTGATTTATAATCCACTTCTTTCCTTCCACCCCCTATAAAAAGCCCCCTACCCTTGCCCTCAAGCATGTGTCCCCTTCATTCTTTTACGGCAACAGCATGACAGTGTTGCTACGGCAACAACATGCCACTGCAGAAGGCAATGTGAGCTGTAAATGATCTTTTCTTGCGACTGCATCATCCACATACATATCAGTAATGTCATGTAAAAGAAAGGTCCACAGTAAAAAGCCAAGTTCGGCATGATGGACGACTTTAAGTGATGGTTTTGGCAGATGTATGTCAGAGAGAATAAAGCAGTGAAAAAAAATTTAAAGCAGGGAAGGTAAGATGACATGTGACAAAGATTGTGTATCGTCAGCTGGGTTTATGATTGAGCTCTTTTCTCTCAGCTATATGTTGAAAAATGCTCTCTACCTTGAGCATAATAAACCTTTCCGAAAACACTGTCAAACCAAATAAAACATGCTAAAAACTAAAGTTTTGGACAAAAACAAGGAAAAACACAACCCTTATTAAACGTAGCATTTAAATCAGATTTTTGAAAGTATTTTTTTCTAATAAATACACTAAAAGTTGGAAGTACAGTCTGCTAAGCATTAGCATGCTAGCATTTTCATTATTTACAAGTTAGCACCAACAATTAGCACAAAGCCCAGTTCTGAATCAAACACACAAAGGCTAAAGCATCCCTTGTAGACATGTTAATCATCATCTACTACTGGTACCAGTCTTGTCAGTTGTATATTAATTCAGTTTTATTCTCTTTCATGACATGATTTAAGCCAGCATTAACAAAACGTTCGTTATACACAATTATAGGACAGAAGAGATCATATTTATCAGAACTGGAAAAATTCAGTTCACCAACTTTTGAGACTCCAATAGTCAAATGATTATATTTAGCGCAGTTCCACCAGAAATTATGTAATATGTACAGTAAATATACCTTTTTGTTAAAACAAGGTTATGGTTATTGCTGTAAGATGATGTTTTCTATAGGACAAGAATCACAAGGCATGAAGTGAAAATTGTTTAAACTTTAATGATATTTGTAGCTGTCTAGTCATTTAGCATAAACATAATGATTTATATTAATTCTAACCCTATTTGCTTGTTCAGTGCAGAATAAAAGTGACAGATTGTAAACAGGATTATATAAATTAGAAAAGCACAATTCTAATAATAAAGTTTTGTGTTTAATTGGTTTCAAACCAGCCATCTCTTGGTTTACAAAAGTCCAAGTATTAGCAGATTTCGCCATCCCCTCCAACCTCCTCATCCCACCACACCCAAGAAATAATGAGCTGAAAATTATATTTTTTTTAATCTAAAATATATATTTGGCCCTTTAACAAAAAAAATATATATATATATAAAAAATCATTATCGGATTGTGTAAAACAGGGTTTTGATTAAAGTTGTTTTCCTTTAAGTGATGCAATAGGTCTCAAATGATAAGATATATTTGGTATCAAGGGGTTGAGAGCAGATGTAGCCAATTAAACAAGAACAGCAAAAATCTACAAGTAGATGTTATCCTCACATATGGACACGCATGGAATCGTATCGTGTACTGGCAAACTAAGAAGCTATATCTGTGTAGACAACACAGGCAGGATAAAGTTAGCAATTGTACAGTTTTTCAACCTATATTTTGAAACTGCATCTTTTTGCATTGTGGATGTAGATATACATTTTGGAAGTCTGCCACTCCCATTAAACTGACTAAGGATGAATGAATGTTCAATTAGCTCATGACACAGAAATTCTGGACACATGCTGTCCAACCATCAGTGTTGCTACTGTAATATTTTATAGATTAATAGAAATATAGAACTAGTCTTTGCTTCAAGTTCACCAGGAGTTTAAGTTCATTTTCAACTGATCCATTTAACATGTCTATAGTCATGATGGTAACCATTACACTGGCCTATTATTAAACCATTGTATAGAGATTCCTGCACAAACATGCCAAGCCATTGTCTGTAACTGATGAGACCAGTGAAATCCAGCAATCTCTCTTGCCCTGCTCTAAATGAATTGTTGCTGTTCTTATCGCCATCACTGCATTGATTGCTGCTAGATTGTAGCTTTGCTGCATTACTCAGTTTGCTGCAACTACATGTAAATTCTCATCTTGTTATGGAAGTGAGAGAGGAAAAAAAAAAAAAACACCACAGCAGAGGATGGAGAGAGATATGCTTAATCTGTGATTACATTTTTATAACATTATAGAAAAAGAATAATTGCATAGAGAGGGCAATTACAGTTTAAAAATCTGGACATTTTTCTATTATAAAGTTGTTATTTGGCATATATATATGTATATGTAATATAGTGTTCTTATATATGTTTGTGTCTGGGTGTGCAAAATAAAATAGCAGTCACCCTGTGGGGTTGAGTAAACTAAATTCTGAATCCATTTTAAAGGTACAGTGACCTTAAGAGCCCCACAGTCAGCCAGACACTATCCTGAACCAACTAGATTTTACTTCTCTCTTCATATCTGCTGCTGAGAGGGAAAAAGGTTAGAATAGAGTGAGAAAGAGCAAAAGATGGAGTGGGTCTGTCTGTCCAGTAGCTTATAAAAAGTCCATTATGGTGTGCTTCTATCAGTTTGGGCTCTCCCAGATGGACCCTGGAGTAAGTGGACAGCACCAGAGCTATAAGCTCAGATTTGATATACAGCTGAGAAATAGCTCTGTGTGTGTTCATGTGATTGTATGCGTTCAGAGAGTGTGCATTCAATCTTATACGCTGCAGAAAAAGACCTAAAGGCAGTCAGCAGCAAACATTTTCTTTTCCATTTTGTTTTCGTGCATGCCACTTACTTAACCCAACTCTTTTACAATATTATTGTATGCTTGCCCCAGTCACACACACAAATACACACATGCATAGTCTTCCCAGCAGGCTTAAATCCCGGCTCAGTCTGACAAAGGAGCCTGTGGCTCTAACTGGCTCTGGCCCAATCCCCATCCCCATCCCCAGCCTGCTGCTTTATACTGATTCAAAAAGGCTTTGCTGCATGAGGTTTATTTATTAGCTGTATTTATTTCCTATTATGCTGCATGTGTGTCTCAGAGTGTGTGTGCCACATCCAGGTATCTTTAAGCTTTGGAAGTTGGCCCATATGTTTGGATGCATTGTGCACAAGTGCTTGTGTTCGTGTATGCTTGTTGGAGGTTTTTTTTTTTTTGTTTTCTTAACTGCTCTGAATTTAGTTGAAGGAGGTAGCAAGAGCCTCCACATACTGAGTGATGTAAATGGGAAATGTACGTCTACTGGTCCATCAAAGAGGTGGCAAGAATTGTTGAGAACCATTGCATGATTCTTCTCACTTTGTGAGCAGTTCAAGGGGTTATCCTCAAGTATCCAGCTAGCTGCAGTGCTTTGAATATTTTGGTCTTTCCACACATGAAAAAATGGACCAGGTCTTAGACCACCGGCATGATGTCTTTGAGCTTCAACCTTATTTTTAATTAGCTTTTATTAACAAATTAGATTTTTCCCCTTTCTTAAGTTCATTCAACAAAAAGAAATAGAGGGAGAAATTATATATTAAAAAGAAAAAATGTACATCTGTTATTGCTACTGTGACTAGATGAGATGTTAAGTATTGCAATATCAGTGGTGCTACTGTGATCAGTGATCAGTTTGTTAAATAAGTTAAAATTACTCAAGTCAAGTCTCATGTAATTTGATGGTGCCGGAGTATATGTTCTTAGTCAATTTACAAATTTGTAGTCAGCTGTCAACACAAGGTAATGCATTTTCTGTTTTCTGTTTGGAGAAGATTTTAATCTGCTGTATATGTAAATTTAACTTTATAATGTTAATTTAAGTTTAAAGATGATTTGATTATTTTGTTATTTAGCATTGGCTAAATTTGATGGCTAACCTGTCAAAACACACCACTTGTTGCTCCAGACCTTATGGGAATTTGTAATTGGAAACTATTTTGAAAAGACAGGAATTTCTATTCAAGATTTAAACTGATCGAATCTGAGGATATTTTTTTTTTCTTTTTTTTTTTCTTTATTTTAAAATGCATTTAACAAACTGAACAAAGATCACTAATCACAGTAGCATAAATTGCCCTGGAGATGCAGGGACAGCTATATTTGCTAGTTAAAAGGTAGGCATAAAGGGGGCAGAACGATTTGATGAAGTGTGCGATGATGTGCCCATTAAAGTGCAGTCCAGAACATTAAACAGTATGGTGAGGTTTGTAAAGGTCAGTGCTCGAAAGGGTTTATCAATATTGATCTCCGTTTTCGGTTGCTCTGGACTCCGCACTGGTGTCCATCTAAATCCACTTCTGCGCTGCAGAGAGAATCCTACAAACAGAGACTGAGAGAAAAGGAGAAACAGAAACAATGAGATGGAAAAATAGTTCTCTCTGGTCATTTTATATGAGACATTACTTGCCTGTACTGCTTCACTGAACTCCATCTCTTGGGAGTGTAGAGTATACCCTGCAGAAAGACTTAATTTGTGCCAGCAACAGAATGATTCAGTAACTCTGTGATCAAGAAAGTGGACAATGAACAAGTTTTTTATTATTTTTAAATATATTTTCACAGTCAATGTTAAAAAAAAAAAAAAAAAACATTTTTCTGATACTCACATAAAAACGTTGTTTTTCTCTATTTACAAGTTTTTTTATTTTTTTTTTATTTTACCAGACTACAACATGATGCAACAGTAATTGACTCTAATGTGTTAGACACAGCTCTAAGACATCAGACATATAAAGCAGCACCAACTAAAGTTCCACTGCAAAACTGTATCTATTTAGCTTAATTCAGTTTATTCTTCCATCACCAATTCTCTGCTGAAATAATCCCATGGCACTTTGAGGGTACAACTAAATACAAGTCTGATTTATTCCAAATTTACTCTGTATCATTAGCCAGCAATAAACACAGGTTTGAACAAAGGAATTTTCTTTCCATTTATTCATTTCAGTTTAAATACTATGCCAAAATGGAAAGTGAAAGCCAACTTGAAGTCTTTAAAAACAGCACGAAAAGCTATATTTCTAGGTAAAAAACAAATTTAGTAGACTTTAATAATATCCTTATAATCATGGGAGTCTCAAAATGAAATACTTTCCTCATTCTCAATAAAAACCCAGAATTTTGAGTGTGCACTCTGGTAAGATCATCAGTACAATGTCTGTATATTACAGTAGTTGTTTGTTGCTTAACATATATATTGAAATTTTAAGATATCAAATAATTTTTTACATTTGTTTTCATTTTAAAGCGGCACTACCAAACTTTGATTGATTTTTGCACTTTGGCGCCTCCTAATGGAGGCTAATTCAGCATCTATCTTGGATCCTGACTCTTCTTTGCGCTTCTTCAAACCAATAAAAGCCAGTCTGATGTTTACTTTTGTCTTATGTCTTGCACGGTCTCTTTCTGTTCCTTGCTTCCTCTGATGATGCCCTATTCAATTTCTTTGCTGAATCAGCCATGGTGTGTGTCCAAAATGGCCACTGTGTGCTTTCTCAACCCCAGGATGCCACAGGATAATGACAGGCCCAGAAATATGCAGAATGAATGTGAGCGTGCCATTGAAGTGAATCAGAAACACAGTTTCAAGGTTGAAGCTTTACATTGGTTTAAGCTTAAAATTATATTGCGTGGAATTGAAGGGAGTCTATAGACAGAATTTAAAAACCATTCCAATTATTTTGAGTTGTTTAGCACAGAATTATGACAATACAATTTGTCTGTTTTTATTAGCTTAAAACAATATATTTAAATCTACACATTTGTCCTATCTCATGCTATATTAGCATGTGTCTAAAGCGGCCCAGATTTGACCAACCAGACTGTAACTCTGGTGATGGCCTTTTTGGCAGCTGCTGTTTTGCTGTTAGGTGTCTGGTCAATGTTAGTAAATTAATAAAAACTACAATAAATGCTGCTCCTTTTAAGTACAAACACTGATTTCATTTATGAGCTTTAGCTCCACGTGCAGAGCACTCCTCCAGCTCATCGATAATGGAATTTGATTTCTCATCTTAGCCTGTCTAGATAACAAAGTACTGATTTAAGTGGTGTGTCACATACTTAATTGTGGGTCCCCCTACTTCTAAAAATCAGTTACCCTTAGTTAAGTTTATAAATAGAATGATTATATGAATAAACCATGATGAGGAACATTAACATCACTCATGTTATATAATCTGAGGTAATGGAAATGGGTCCTTCTTTTGTTTGACTTATTATAGGAATGTATTTTGTACAAAAAAAGAACTTTAAACCCCTTTTTTTAATGTAAAAATTGCATAAGACCTTGATCCCAGCTGACTGAAGGTTGATTGAGAAGTATCCATTATGCATTGTTAGAATAAGAGGCTGTGGAAGTGGATCTGCACTGTGAGCTCAGTTCTGCATGTGCTTGTTTAATAAAATAAAACTCAAATAAAAATACTTCATCAATCCCCAAAGGGAAATTCTAAATAAAAACTTGTTTTTGTAATGAAAATTTGTTCTCATGGCTGCTGGCAGGCACATCTGTACTTCACACTAGATTGTCACATCTGATGCAATAAATTCCTGTCATTTTCAAGAAAATGAGGCAATTAGGAACAACTGAACATCTGAAATCTGTTTTCTGTCTTGTAAATTACTTTCAGATTCCGTGGTTTATCATTTTAATTCAGGTTGTTCTAAAGCAGAGGGAGACCAGCAGCCCACACACATACACACATAGTGGTTATTTCTTTCAGACAGAGTTGCAGCCAGCTGTGGGCAGCACACAAACACAATTATTCCATTGTTCCTGTGGTAACATAGTCTTCTTCGGCCTGGTTGTCCTGCTGAGAACAAAGTAAAAATTAAGAAAATGGAAGAGAAAGATAGAGATTATAAATAAAGAATATAAATATTTTATTTTCCTGAAAGAGAAAGAGGTTTATGGTGAGTATTTGTGGCAACACACTGACTTGGCATTCATGCTTGGATGTGTTGTATGTTAATGTTTGTTAGGGCAACTCCTACATAGAAGACAATTTTCTCTCTTAATCATTTATGCATTAAGTTATCAACACGCAAGCACACAATGGCCTTCTTTGTAGATAATGCACCTTAAACAAGCCGTATGTCCCTGTTTTCTTTCATAAATGCAACTTCTGCTAAAGATCCCACAGGCAAGAATTACCAAAGTGAAAAATATCTGCTAAATCCAAGATTGTTTCCCCTGCTGTGGGAGCTGATTGCATCTTAAGTTGAGGAAACTAAGTCCACAAATCAGTTTGTGCCAGCCAGATCAATCTGATCTCATGCTTCCATATGTTTGCACCAACTGAGATAAAGCTATCATTTTCCTCTTTCCATGTGTTTGTTAGGTAATTCTTTCCACAAATGCCCATAACTTAAACCCCTGCAAGTATATCGGAGTCAAGCTTTTCATCATGTTTTTACAATCTGAATTGTACGGTTTTAAAACCATGCCAAAATTTGTATTGTGTTCTCTATCTACAGTTTCCCCAGAAAGCTGCCCACTATGTGCGTTTCATGCTTTCTCTCTAAGCTAATGAGCTAGTCGAAATAAATTATCCTTCTGATTCTCTGAGCTTATACAGATTGACATTCTGTTATTTGTTCCTGCATGTTGTGTGCTCAACTGTATCAGTGTGTTCTTTAAATATTCTGCAACAACGGAGCAAGCCAAGGCATTGTGGGCGTTCACATTTTCATTTTGCCAAGTCGTGATTTGGATGTACTGAAACATACTGAAACTGGCCTTTTTTTCTAACTCCTGACTGTGGAAAAAGTTTCTGTAGATGCTGATGAAGACGTATTTGCTAAAGCCTTTACCTATTTCTTTTAATATGGTAAACAAACTGGTCGGATCACCTCACATCACCTCTTTTAACAAAAGGCTGTATTGTAGAAAGAAACATTTAATCATCAAGTAAAAAACTTCTTCTTCTTGTGTGTTTTAGACCCATATGATGATGATCTGAAGGTGAAGACCCAAAGACCACGATCAGCTGACCAGCCAGGTGTGTTTCAGGCACAAACAGGTGAGTGTTGGGAGTGTGATGCAGAGTTCAGTTCCTGGAACAAATGAGAGCAGCTTGACCTCCACAGGCTGTGTATGTATCTGAAAATAGTGAGTTACTCATAAATAATTGAACCTTGTGAAGCTTTGAAGAAACTCAGGGCAGCTACGGTCGTTGATGAGTCACATGTTGGAAAATGTGAGAATGTGTGAAATAGCGACTGTGACTTTAACATTGTTTATAATTAATAAGATCGGATAAAGGCTGTTTGAATTTTTCATAATATGATATTTTGAACATATGATGAATATCACGTGTACACATGAAGAGAAAGCAAACGTTTACATCTAGAAAGATACATGCTGCCCATTAAAGCTAAACTTGAATGGGTCAAATCGGAGTTTTGCCAACAATCATATGAATGCGCATATGTTTCCATTTTCACAGCTACCACAGTGTGGAGGAAGGCCCTACCAGGAGGGAAACCCCTGGCTCCTTCTTGCCCTTCTCCTTTGCTCCCCCTCCTTTCTAGCTTCTCCCCATTCTTCCATTCCTCTAGGCATGTGTGATGAGCTTAAGCCCTGACTCACGGCTTGTTAATGAAGATGTAATGCGATTAACGGACATGCAATTAATTTGATTTCCTTCTGTGCCATGTGATGATGCCTCAATCAAAGGACATGGAGCTCATAAACAATTTAAAAAGAGAATTGTAAAGACTTGACTTGTAGTTTTCAAGGGCGTAACTGAAAGGGAACAATGGGATGCTCTCTATAACTGCCTGGAGAGCTCCAAATCTGCCCATGTATGAGTGCTTACATGCATGAGGCAGCCTCGGTAATGATATCAGATCTGTTCCCATAATTCCATTAATATTTTCTACATCACAATCCAGTGCATTTCTTTGCATGTCTTTTATGTTCAAGCAAGATCTACAGTATTTATTTTAAGAGGCTTAAATGCATTAATGACCTCCACAGATCATTTATTGCCCATATTTATGGCTTTCATACATATTTGGATACAACGTCAAAGCCTCCAGGCTTTTTTCTGCTCTTGGGGGATTATTATGTTCAACATTAAGCATATTTGGTATGTTTTATTTCACAGAACTAAAAAAAAAAGAAAAAAGCAGAAGGAATCGGTCCTATTCATAGCAGTAGTAAACATAAACAGATAATTTGGTTGTTGTGCTTATCCGCTATGGTGGTGGGGAGAAAGAGACATGGAGCACTTGTATCTTTCATTTTATGCAATTATTTTTACATGTCGTGAGTATGATAATTAATTTATAATATCATGAAAGGATGATTTTTTTCCTAATAGGTTTCAGTTTTTAGCAATTTGATAGAAACACTAGCTAAGACCAGAAAAAGAAAAAAATAAAACTATTAACTTTCTAACTCTAGATGCTTATTAGCTTAAGAAGCCCATTGCACATAGTAAGATCACTTATTTCTTCCCTCCATACTTAGGTAGGTAGTCTTCTTTATAATCTTGACCATGTGTTTGTATTTATGTTCATGCACTGAGCTGTTGATTTTACAGCTTCTTTTTCAAAGATCAGCTGCCTCCAGCTCCATTATTTCTACATGCTGGAGCAGGAAGCAGCTGAGCTTGTCCTGCTATTTACCACTGCAATTAAACAACAGAAACAACTCAATGGCCTGTTGCTGGATAGTAAAACTGCAATTAAATCATACTGTTAAAACCACTGGGAGAGTCCAGTACAGCCAGATTCTGCATAGTAGATTTTATGCTCAGACCCAGTAAAGACAGGAGTAAAATCCTGCAACTGTAGTGGGAGAAGTCATGATAGTTGGGAGATGAAGACTTTTTTTTATTTTTTTGTTGATAAACAGTTAATAAATTCATTCAGAAATAACGTGTATTGGCTTTGTTCTCAATTCTTTTGGTTAAAGCCTGTTGTGGGGAAAACCCTGAAGTTAATACAAAATTTAGTCACTATGTAAAAAATACTTTAAACTGCACTAGCAAAGTTGTCTTATATAAACAGATATAATGAAATTTACAATGTCTTACTTTGGTTTGGTTTGGTTTCTGCAGCAACAATGCCCTTTTATCTTTTTTATGGATTTTGTAAAATCAAATTGTTTTAGGTTTTTGTAGTCTTTCTGCCCTTCATGTCACATAGTCTTAATGCCATGTTTTGTAGTCTTCATGTCATGTTTTTCAGTTAATGTTAGTAAAACCTTTCAACTTCTGCAAAAGTCTGCCTCTTCAAGCCCACATTTGGGTCCACACCTCCCCCTCGCAACCCTGACAATTCTGTTTGTCTTTTGTTTCACTATTGTAACTAAAATAAAAGAAAAAAGTGTAGATATTATATGAATGTGCAAATCAATAAATATAAATAAAATCTGAAGATATGATATGAATATATATATATATATATCAAAGGGAATACCTAACAACAGTATTAAGGGAAACATGGTTTAATACTCGTGGTTTTGTTAGAAATGTATTGGAGCATTAATACAAGATTTGTTCTATATCTCCAGCAACAATTACATTTTTGTTCTTAATCACTTTCTATGGATATATAATTATATACAATATAATACAACAGTATATTTAGTCCCATTCAAATTTATGAACATGTTTTAACAACATCTTTGTAATTATGGAAGACTTTTGTTTTTTTTTCAGAAACCATATAAGCCACTTTTTTTGCTCTACCTTAAGGACAAAGGAGAAACATTAGATTTATATACCTACCACTAGGATCATGAAATAAAGAACTATTTTTTTCTCACCTTGTCCATCCTGCTCCTCAGGTGACCCTGCAGCAGAGGAGTGGTCACAGTGGAGTGTATGTTCTCTCACATGCGGACAAGGCTGGCAAGTGAGGACCCGATCATGTGTTTCTTCTCCCTATGGGACACTGTGCAGTGGTGCCCTGCGGGAAACGCGCATGTGCAACAATACAGCTTCCTGTCCAGGGGAACCCGGAATCATAAGTTCAGGTATGTTGGACAAATTGTCCATTGGCTATCTTTGATCAGGTTGAGACCTGATCTGACAACTTGCAGCATTAACGTAAGAAAAAAAGAAATTGTGTGAATGCCCATCGTTTTTAAGAAAAGTAAATGGGTGCACATACCCAATATATCATTTTAATACAGTGTAGCAAAAAACATTTCAGCTCACTCTGCTGTCCATCTGAGAAAGATAAAGACCGACACCTGAGTTTGATGTCAGTAAGTCTATTAGACCTGCCACAGCTCTGACGCTCATTCTTCCTGGTCTCTATATTAAACTCCCTTCAGCTCTTTCACTCTAAGCATTTTTCTCATTTTCCTTTCCTTGTTTATATGTGTCATTCTGATTACTTATGTTTCCGGAAAAAAATGAGTTGGGAATTAATCTGTTAGAGAATAATAAACAGATAAATGTCTAAATATGCACTTATACAAGGATGCTTCTTTTTTCCTCATTTTTAGCTTCAGCTTTAGTGCATTCAGTCTCATTTTAGATGCAATGAAAGCTCAAAATTATTTTTAACCAGTCTCGTAAAATTTTTATTTGCATACATGCTCTGCCAATCAAGCTGAGTGCAGTTAACCATATCTTCTTTCTCCTTTGTTTTTGGATTTTTTTGCTTTCTGCTTCAGCACGCACACAACAACAACACAATCAAGTCATTGAGGGGAGTTTTCCTGCATAATGCCAGATCTGCTACGCTTTGATTGCCAGTACAGGCCAGACTAGATGAAATGCTGAAGTGCTTTCTGTCCGCCACTTGTTTGATTGGCCTGATTGCAATGGAGGTGAAATTCTGTATGGTCCTGACCTCCATAGATGGAAAAAAAAGTTAAGTTCTTGATTAAAAGAAAGAAAGATATACAGTCAATCCATTGCCCTTGCAGACTTTTTCTTGTCTCCAATATTTGTCCTTGCGTCTTAGAATGTTGACATAGGCGATTTGTCATGTTTTACTCTGATCGCCTTGGACATTTTTTGTGCTATTAGTGGTGTATTTTATTATCTAAGGAATTAAGACGTAGTGGTCAAAAAGATCTAACAAAAGTGGTACAAACAAGCAGTAACCTCTTACCTACACTGGGTGTGGTAAAGGATTTAGGTCCAATCTGTGATGAGAGAAAGCATTTGGCATAAATATGTGTTGGCCACAGATTTGCTATTTCTTTGTAGCTTAAAAAAAAAAAAAAAAAAAAAAAAAGCATATATTTTTCTACATTAATTTAGCACCTGGAAGGCATGAACACAGCGCTTTTTTCCCCTAGCAAATTAAAAGGGAGTTCTCTTGACTGAGCAAAAATCCATTGAACACAGTATTTTAAAGAATACAGTGATTTACTTTGCACTTGTACTTTAAATGCTAAATGTGTCCTGATTGACTTAAGTAGAAGTAGTAATGCAATACCCACAGAACCAAATTATTTTGGAGCTCTTTATTTGTTCTGTCTGAATTGGTCGGCAATACTTTGTAGCAGGGGATGCCACTGTCCACATGTTCAAGTTAGCTGGACTTATACTTGTACAGTGTTTACGTAAGGTCGGTTTTGGCATCACCGTATAAGTCCACAGAGGCTTGACGCACACTCCTTCCAGCAGTGTAGCAGGAGTGCTACCTGCTACACAGAATCGTAGCACTATATGTCGTCCGCTATTGTTGGACATGAAATAAACTATCTAAAGAACTCCGAGCTGTGGAGTTTTCCGGCCGATGCTACTACCACCTTCAGATTCAGAAGAGAAACTGAAACACAACGCGATGACCTTACGCTCAAGTGCGAGAGCACATTATACCAGCGTCATCTATGCCGGCTCAATTGTGCACCACATGACTATAAATCCAGCTTTAGTCTTACAAGAGTGCAGAGGATGTAACATCATCAGACAGTAAAGAGGTAGATTTATATTCAAACATCTTATTTTTTCTATAACACTACCTGTTTATCATATATCTGGGGTTAGCTGTAAGCTGTGGTGATCGAAGGCTGTTCAGTCAGTAGGAATGTTTTTTTTTTTTTTTCATATTTTTAATTTTTTTAGCTGTGAGGCTTTAATGTAGTTACACTGATTAAAATAGTTTCTAATGTTGAGACAACAAGAAACAAGATGTGCCTGTGTTCTTGATGACCTGTCTTGATTATCAACAAGTCAGGTTGTTTTTATTTCTGTGCCTCTTCTGACTGTTTTTTGTCAATTTTGCAAAGACTGCTTGTGCTTTTTGTCTGTGTTTGTACATCACCTTTAGTTTGAAACCAGATGCAGGGAACTGAACCTGTTGGTAACGTTAATGATTGCCAGCCAGTTGCTAATTGCCCAGTTTAGTAAATCTGGATTTGCTGTACTGGGCTTGCAGAGCAGTTTGCTAGCTTCCCAATATTGTGCCTATCCAGTGAGGGGGTTGCTATTTTCCTAAAAATATTACTGCTAATCACTGTTCTATTGTAGAAAGAGGGGCAATGTAATTTAGGATATACATAGTAGTGATCATCCTCTAGAATCAAGACAGTCTAGGCAAATGCAGTGTCAAGCTAACTGACAGTAGCCCTGTCTACCGAGCACATAAAAAGAAACAAAAACAAGAACAGAACTGTCTTTCATCGGTCTGGCAGGAAGATAATAAGGCCTTTCTCTCATGCTAAAAGGAAAAGTTCTAGGTTAACCTCTCTGAACCCAATGACAGGTAAGAGATTGGATCACAGGGATATGGGATTGGTGTCCTCTATAAACAGCAGTATAACAATCCAAGTGAATGATGGAGGGATGTGCCCATCAAGCTAGGGCAACTACTAATGTTGTTATGTCAGTGTCACAACATGGAGTATAGTCATTGGGTTCTAGCTACCAGGTCTACAGCTCTGCATTATTTAGCCGTGCCTTCCAGAGGCTGCTGAACACTCATTAGATGAGACAGGGCTGAAATAGGCTTTCCTGATTCACCATTTACATACATGTAAATACAAGCACACAGGGGCAGGAATGTAAGTCACTTTGAGCCTATGACCGTGTAGTAAAGTCCTTCCTTGTTGAACAAGGGTCAGATTAGAAACCTTTTTTTGTTGTGGTATTGCTATTCAGTGTTTAAATAGTTCTCCATTAATTTTGCTGTAAGACCACATAAAGTATGTGTTTAGTGAAAGAAGACTAAACATCTCCATTTGTACTGTTCTATGCATATGTACTGTGCTACCTATTTGGCACAAGTCCCCCCAAAGTGTTTGTGTATATTTGATGAGTGTACACACATTTGTGACATACATGTTTGTGTATGTGTGCATGTGTTATAGTGTGGATGTTATTTTGAGACTGTTTTGGCGTCGCTAGCTATTTCAAGGGATGGTTTTTGGTAAGTAAGGTTGTTTTCCAAAATGTATTTCTGCACTTTATCAGAGTTTTGCATGTGAGTGTTTACTGATTCCAGCAGTTCGCTCATAAAAAAACTAAATGGAAAAAAAAAAAGGAATATTTTCATTCCCTGTCAGTGGATATGCTAATCTTGTCTTTATGCAAATGTGCCAGCCGATTTGTATGTCTAAGCGGCTCATTTTCCATTCCGTGTCGATATTAATATCCTCAGCTGCTCCTTTGATGGGATATTGGTTGCTGTGTTATGTTCCATTTATTATTTAATTTCACCCTCCACTCCTCTGATGTTTTCTGACGTGGTTCTACAGGGGTTTAGGGGCACTCAAGGGAATGCCTGAATGTGATCACACCAAATTTAAGTAGACTGGGACTGTGGGGGTGGTAGCAAAGAGACATAGAAGTCTTTAATGAACTTGTGATTGACTTTTTTTTTTTAAAGTAAAAAAACATGGTAGATTCTACATACTTGCTTGATTTGTTAATCCCTTTAATACCTCACTGCATGTCTCTCTGTTCTGATGAGGAGTCATAAACAAATATGTGATGCCATGCACAGAGGGAGACACGTGCACAGACATGCTGATCAAGACCGCAGTAAATTGAATGTTGAATGAAGTTGCTGAAATTGCAATTTAAGACTTAAAGTCAACATTTAATATGCTTTTAACAACCATAGTCCATCAGCTAAAAAAGCTTAAAGTCACCCCACTAAATGGATTAAATGGGCACCTTTACCCCTAAATATGGCAAGTAGGTGACCTTATCTACTGCCGCACAAAATTTGTTAGTCTCATAATGTCCATTTTGATCACTGGCTACCAGAAAGCAAATTACACATGTAAGTGCATGTAAAATGCTGCTGGTGTCTTTTTGAAAAGGTAGCCACGTGACCCCGAACACAATCTTTTCCTAATCCTAACAAATTTTTTTTTATACCTAAAACGGAGCAAGTTTTGTTGCCAAAGCCTGATGAAACAGTATTGAGTGGAATTCAAATAATAATGAGCCACCTGCTCCTAGAAAGTGGCTAAATTCCTTCAGGGGTCAGTTATGATCTGATATACGACTTGAACTCCAGTCCCATGGAGACGGTCTTTCAGCTGATTAACACTGCCACCAGCTTCTCTACATCCAGATATGGACTTTTTCCACTATGCTTATTATCACTAGGTAATGCTGGCTCAATTTGCCTCTTGGAGGCAGTAAAAGGTCTCTTAATGGTCATATAATTTGGAATGGTAACAAGTGATCAAACTCATTTAATAGGCAGGCACCATTCAAAACAAACACAGATTCATAACAGAAAACCCTCAAAAATTAATCTTTTAGTTTTATTCGAAAACAGAATTCTATATACACAAGAACAGCTTATGTTGCCCACGTGAGTTTTGCCTTTCAAGCCTGCTGTTTACGAAAAAAAAAAACATCCATCCTCCTGTTTAAAATTAGGAAATGAAATGATGTTAACTAACATCCTTTACTATGTTTAGTATCTAGAAACAAGCAAAGCACACAGGCAGTGAGTACATACACTCAGTCTCTTGCAGAGTTCTTTCTTTCTTTGACTCATTTGTGTTAGCAGTTTGGACCAAAAGCCAGTTCACTGAAAATCAACATATTTCCTTGCTTCTTTTCATGTCCTAAATTCCTAAAAATAATATCATGCAGATAATAACGTGGTAGTGAAGAGTAAACTCAAAACTTGGCCAAAACTAATCCAAAATTTGTCCAACAATGTGACAAAGTCTATAGCTTGCATTCCTCAAAGCATGCAATGCGGAGTAGTTCCAGTAGTTATGTTCTGTGAAGCTTCAGCTAATTTACCATAAATTCAGTGACATTTAAAACATGGGGTGGAATCTTAGTGTATCACGAATACAATCTGAGTGGGTCAGTGCAAAGTTAAATGGTTTACCACCACTCAACAATCATTCAAGCAGGAGATCGAGGGTTCATCCAAGGATGCAGCAGTGCACGCATGGCAGATTTATTAAGATAGCACACACACTTATAATAATGCACTCAGACTTCTTTACAGCATTTTTTTTAAAATAGCCATGCTGTTGTCTGATACACAAAATTGAAGGTAATTAATTATCTGGATCAATATAACAGCATGTACGTATCAATGGAAGAAATGAGAAATTAGACACAGATATGTTTATACAACACATACACTCCACACACACACACACACACACACACACACACAGGTGCATTTAGTTAAATTTATTTAAAAGTCATTCTCCTTAAACATGGGTAAATTCAGCTTCTTGTGTGAATTTGTAATCTGGAGATTTAATTTGCATGCATTATCTTTAGAAATCTAGCTAAAAAAAAAAAAAAACAATCTTGCAGTTAATGAACTGGATTTATTTTATTTATAATTATTTATTTTGACCGAACATTGACCTAGATGTTTTGCTCTTTTCTTGATCAGCAGTAGCCATTGTACTTTTTATTTTTTAATTTCTTTTAACTCAACATCGCTCCACGACTGCAACACTGATGGTATTATATCTTCTGTCAATGGACAAAGCTGATCACAGGCCGGCTGTGTTTTTTTTTTTTTTTTTTTTTATTAGTGATTACATATTGCAACTCCTGTTTTTAAGGTTAAAATTGTGTTTTCATGGCATAAAACAGTAACATCTTAAGTGGTTGAGTACAGCTGTAATTCCAGAATGTGAGGATATTAGCCTATCTTTACAGCTTACAGCTTTCACGCTGCCAGGCTTCAGATGCAGTTTGGGAGATTCAGTCCAGAGAAATAATGTCTTATGTTCAATCTTGTGGTGTAACACCAAAATAAATACTATGCCTCACAAATTTTCTTTTTTTTCTTTTGATTTTCCCTGCTTGTTGTTGTAATGAGTTCCTGTTTCATGTTTGATATTATTTAGCCTAACATATATTGAAATACTCCTACCTTTCAAATCAATCACACACCTGTAGCATTGTTAGTTTGTTGGAGTATGCTGCGGTTTTAAAGCTTGAAAATCCCTGTAAATCGTCTTAAATGGTGCATTTTGAGGAAGAAATAAACAAGACTGAGATTTACAGAATATGATGTAGAAATTCCACTTAAAATTACAACTTAAAACTGGGCTGTAGCAGCTGTTTTAAAATCGATCCTTATGCAGCTTTTATACATGCACAAGAGTGAAAAATGGCCGTATGAGGCCGAAAGCAAGTCACCCCTGCAGACTCCCGTAAGAGGTCTAATTGCAGATAATAAGTTATAATAAGGTGTTTATCTTAATCTACTGTAATGAAAAGCAGCTTTGGACTCTGTTATTTCCCATTCCCATGTTATGTATTGTCTGTATTACATTTATTATTTATTTAGAGGTTTGCATCAGAAAGATCCCTCTGTCTACATTTTATAAGATGCAGAGCAGAATGAGTTCACAGAAAGACAGAAAGTACAGTTTGTCTGCCTATGTAGTCATAGCCTTGAAAAGGTTTGTTTTTGTTTTATAGTTTGTTTTTTGCATTGCAATAATATATATTTAGCCTTTCAGTACTACTGTAAATATCGGTATTTGCAAAGCTTAACATCATGAACCACGTGGCCTTCAGTTTCAGACACCGCAGCAGCAGGTCCATCATCATGTCCTGATGATCCACTAAGGATGTGAGACAAATTCAATACTGTTTTCTCAACACATTTGTTCTAATCCATTTTCAACAACAGGTAAATGAAATTAAAATATGAGTAAAGTCTGAACATTTTATTATGCTGGCAATCACACATTCATTAAAAATAGACATTAAATTAAGAATTATTCATTATCTTTAGTGCAAGTTCATGCTTCTCTCGAACTAGTAAAAAGTTATGTTCCAGCAGGTTAAAATGAATAGTTCACATTCATGGTTCCCTATTTTAATTTTAAACTAGTTCAAAGTTCAGTTCATTTACATTTTTGTGGGTTAGAAGTAAGAATGAAAGACTGAACTTGAGAAAGAAGATGAATTATAGTACTGTGTTTTGCAATAAAAAAAAAAAATTCTAGACCTTAAATTATATCACATAAAACAGATGTAAAAAGATTCGTAGACAAAGGTTTGTATTTTTTGATCGATTTTTCAGAATAACCTTTTTTTAGTGACATGTCATATTTGACAAAAGCTATTTTTTGCTAACCTTTTCCCTAAATATTAAAGCAAGTTTATGGGCAGCATGTAGCTCAACTGGTTGTGCCACCTCCCCATGTACAGAGACTACAATTCCTCAGTGCAGCCAGCCAAGTTCGAGTCCTGGCGTGGGGCCCTTTGCTGCATGTCATTCCCTGCTCTCTATGACCCCCTTCTCTGTCAAACTACTGTCAAATAAAAGCAGCTAGAGCCCAAATTATTAACCAAAGCTGACATTCTGAATAATTTTTTGAGCACAGGTGGAAGTAATTTGCACAAAAAACTTTAGATTTAATTTTCGACCTCACATAATCAGAACAAGTTCACATTCAAGTTCTTTATTTGCAAATATGTTTCATTCAGTTCAACATTCACTGGAAAACAAACGTGTTCAATAAACAGACGTTCCAGTTTCCTGTTCTCATAATGGTCCCTCTTAAGTATTTCAAGTATTTAATACGCAAAAGTTACAGCAGTGTTGTAGCAAAAGCTGTGTTCATCAGTGAATTATGCGATTGATTGTTCGTGCACTACGGACGCATCTGTGTTTGTGTGACATTATGTCACTGTTACGTCGGAGGAAATGACAACACAGCAGACAGGAGACCGAACAGAGAGAAAAGTCTAACGAGTCTTAAATCACTCGTCTGAGTCGAGTCTCAGGTCTTTTGATTGCAAGTCCAAGTCAAATCTCAAGTCACTGGAAATGCGACTATACAAATTAACTTAAATTTTCTGGCAAAAGACATCTGACCTTTACAGACAAGTTTGATTCAACATTTAAAAAAGAAGCACCAATGAATCCTTTTCATAAACAAGCAAGATGGCTGCCAGTGATGTGTAACAGTCTCTTGGATTGACTTTGGTCTAAACATTTTTGGAGGAACAGGGTGGTTAAAAGATTCAGAAGGACAGACATGCTGTGGTTTTTTAACTTGTATTTTTCCATTTCTTGAGGCTAATGAAGCCTGTTGGAAAAAAAAAGAGTTTCCAGACCTATGCTTGTTTTTTCAGCTTTGCAATGGCAGACTAAAACTTTCTACTTTCAGCAGATAAACTGAATGCAGCCTTCTAACATACCCATGTTCAAACACATGAGAGAAGAAATATTTACCAAAACACACTAGTGGAATCAGCTTCCATTCACCCTTCCCACAAAGTGAAATAACTTTAAAAAGGGTGTCATTAAATGTGTAGTAAGAGAAGCTCCAATGCTTTCCAAAGCCATATACAACCCCTACAACATATAGTCTTTTGGTACCACAACACAGAGATACACTGATACCATGTTTTTCTGAATTTAATTTTTGCATCTTACTATTTACTAGCTCTTCATATCTCCACACTTTTTCAGACATCTTCTCCCTCTCTCCGCCTTCCACTGTCGCTCCTCTGAGCCTTTCTTCACAGAGTAGATTTAATTATTTATTGCCATGATTTATTTAGCTTTGCTCAACACAGAACCAGCAATCTCCATCCTCCTGTCTCTAACTTTCTCTCGCTCCCACCCTCTGGCCCTCCCCTTCTCTATATCCTGCTTTCTGTCTCACTAACTCCCTCTCCAGCATCTTTCAGATTCTGCTCTTCTCTCTTTCTTCCACCTCTTCGCAGCACAGTTCAGCATCCTCTGGTCTGTTGCTGAATATTTCAAAATATCTTCCTTCTTTTTTTTACTTTAGTCTTCTTTTTTCTTCTTCCATAGCTGTTCCAACTTTATGAGCCAATGGTTTTATGTTCTTTCAATGTCTCGTATCATCACTCTTTTTTAATGTTCTTATTCTGTCCATTTATCACATTCATTAATCAGTTCTGTCATCCATTGTTTCCTTATTTGGCATAGCCATTATTTTTTGCATTCTTTGCCCATTAATATCAGCATTTCCACCATTATTCCATCCAATTATAGGAAGCCATCCTCAAATAATTTTAGCAATTATTACTTTGAATGTGGGCTTGAAAGAGTGTGTGTGTGTGTTTCCCTACATATACATGGCAGAATCTGCCAGAAACATGGATCAAGAAGATAAATTCCTGCAAGAACTGTCGCTCAGTCGAGCAGCATCTGAGGTTCCTGAACTACAAAGTTCACCCCAGAGCTCATTTATTCTGTTTCTGTTTATTTCTACTTCATCTGTTACTAAAATGGGATAAAAAAAATAATAAAATAAAAAGGGAAAAAAGGAGGAGATGCATTTTAATGCTTAAGTGACTGAAGCTTCTTATTTCAGAGGCAAACTTTCTACATTCATTTCATTGTCTTAATTTGAGCTGCAGAAGTGCATGAATTCAAATATCAATGCCCATTCTTCATTTTCTTTCATGTAATATCATGTAAGTGCGGTCTCATGTTCTTTGTTCTTTGTTTCCTTTTGTAACTGGAATGTACTCCGGAGGTCAGAAGGTCACCTCCATCCTGTATTTTAAGGAATGTTCTCATACTCATAAATTCTAACATCTTTCTCATTTTCTAACCTTCCTGCCTGCCATGGGGTGCTACATCCTCTCCCCCTCCCTTCCTCTCTCATTCCTCATCCCCATGTTGTGTGTGTGTGTTTGTGCGTCATGTTTATGGGTGTTTGCAGTGCATGGGCAGTGGGAGGAGTGGTCGTCATGGAGTTTGTGCTCTGTGACCTGTGGGCGGGGGTCCAGGACGCGAGCCAGGAAGTGTATGGATGAAGGCGAGGCTATGGCTTGCGGACGGCCCGAGATTCAGACCAAACTCTGCAACATAGCGGTGTGTCCCGGTCAGTACCATCCCCATTAACATGATACACCACGTCTCTCTCTTTCTCTTTAAAGCATGACCTTGTCCTCATTTTCCTCCAAGTCACAATAACTCAAAAACATGTCATGTATGTATGTACAAACATTTGTAATATTTTGTGCTCTTCCATTACAGCTTCGTTACTAACTATAAAAATCCCTCTCACTGTTTCACCTCTGTCAGAATCCAGTCAAAGGCTGATTTTATATTTTAGAATCAAAACAGGGAATCATGCTGAGTCAAACACTTTCATCCAGACTGAAATAGCTCAAGAAACATTGAAAGGATTGTTTTAAAATTTGATTACAGTTTGACTTTTGTAAAAATCTTTTTACATTTGGGAAAATACCTACAAGAAATTGTCACTTGTGAACTTGGGCAGAAATGCTGACAAGAATAGGTTGCACATTTGGTAAAGACACCTTGTCTCTCTCAGGATGCATTATAATCAGTCTGTTGATTCAGAACTTTTTCATTGTAGAGAAACTTTAATAAAATTTTATGTTTATTATAGAGTTAGCATAGTAGATCATAGTTTGGGATTTGCAGCAATGTTTTTAGTTTTGGTTGTACACGTACAAGAAATGACAAAGGCAAAATTTGACACTTAATGTAAGTTAAGAATTGTGATTAATAATAAAGGACAACAATTTAACAACACCTAGTCACACCCCAAAAAATCTGTAACACCTCTTTTCCTGTTAATAATATGCTAGTTATTTGGTCTTTGTAATTAGCTAGCATTAGCATGCTAACACCTCTGATGATCTGTGTTGCTATGGTCTAAAATCAATTAGTGGTCTGCTTTCATCCTTATATTGTCACAGCAGACATGGCCCTAATGAAGACCTTGTTGGTCCTAACGCCTTAATTTTTAAACATTATTGTCAAAATTCTAATATGCCTTTAATTATGTTTGTTGGCCATTTGCACTTTCAAAAGACGCATTGCTTCTTTTTTTGTTTTGTTTTGTTTTGTTTTGCTCAAATCATTAAGCTCTGTATTAATTTAAAAAGAAGTCAACACACCTGTATTAAAAGAACTTCTATATAAAATTTTCATATGGACCCAGAAGTGCTTCCAAAACCATGGTTTTCTATCTTTATATTGTCATTTGCATCTGCTTTCCTATATTTACAGACTGCCATAATATAGGATGTGTAGCATGATTAAAACACATTTTATTTTTAATTTATGTTGTAACCTGTAACTACAACAATTTGTTAGAGTAATTTAAACTAATATGAGAACTTGCCAGTCAGAATACAGGCCATTTTTTTTCCAACTTTTTTTTCCCCCAAGCCATGGGATTATTGCTGATTTTAGAACTTGCCTTCACCTGTATAATGGTAGCCTAGCAAATAGGCTGGACCTGCATGCTTTCTTCCATGGCTTACTTGGTATAGATTGCCGAGCAGTCCTGCCACAAAGCACCTCAATTATTGTCTCTGAGATTACCTATTAAGACTTTACCTCGTCAAGAACAGCAATGAGTCTCAGGGTGCAGCCCTATCTAATTCTGCTGTCAAGGCTACTGCAGGACTGTCCCAGACTGTCCAGTTGAACATCGGGCTGAAATGGGATAGGACTCAGGAGTAACTGCGATAAAGTTTTGATGACGCAGTCTTTGTGAAGAAACAGTTGGACAACATATGATATGAATCAGTGCAGCTTACCACTGAACAATTTTCCAGATTCCATTTGGCTTAGATATAAAAATAAATAAATAAACATTAGCATCAACTGCATTTTTTTCTCTCTGTGAGATTTAAAGTATATATATATATATATATATATATATATATATATATATGCATTGGCTCTGCCTTTTTAATTTTAGACCCTAAACATAACAAGAGCATATTTATTTTAGTCATTTGAATAGCTCTGGCTGTCTGTGTTGTCAGATTATAAATGAATTTTATGTTGGAATAAAGATGTTAATGCACACACAGATATTAAAACAGCACACAGTTTATATGAAAATTGGTTGCTGCTTCGTGATTAATGGACTTTTTTTTCTCCTGAATTGGTTTCAGTCTGAATGTGTTTGCTTAGTGTGTAATCACTCACAGCCTGAGAAATTATCACAGAGTAAGTGGTTTTATTTGGTAAGACTGAGGCAAATAATTCTCTTTCATTTTCCACCGGACTGTGTATGCTACCGAAGCCTGAAAGGGGGATAAAATGCAGCAGCCCCCGTTGCCGAACAAAAGGACTGCAAAATTGTCTCGTTTCGTGTTTTGCCCTACTGAAAATGCTGGGATCTCCTTCCAGCATTTCCTTTAAGGGAATCTATGTATTTGCATCTGAGTGTGTGACTGTGCAAAAGAGAGACTAGAATCAGGTGTTAAATTTTTATATATAGTACTTTGGTGTGTAAAGTCTTGATTTACAGTAAATTTATGAGCAAATGCAACATTCCTTGATAAAGTTTTTTTTTCTTAAGATTTTAAATTAGCAAAATAACAACAAAGGAAAATAACCTATGACCCTCTGTATGAATGCACATGTAGAAATATCCTTGTTGTCAAGTACTGCACTTCAAATCCTTTTTGAAGGATCAAATGTGCACTTGGGCAATTATATTTTGTTCCTCCAGCAAAAGGCTTTTAGTTCTGTAAGATTCTTGGATCATCGTATATGTGCTGATCTTTAAGGTCCTTTTTTTTTTTTTTTTTGAGTGATGGCCAATGTAGGGGAATTTAGGGATTTCATCTTGCTTTAGAAGCACATTCACTCTCCTAACCTCGCTCACAGTTCATTCTGTTCATCCTCTCACCATCACAGTCTTGCTTTAACTTGTAGCAGCACAGTATGTGTCACACACAGCGTGAGTGACCGCATTATCAAGGAGAGCTGGCAATGCCTTCCAACTTGAGAGAACCACAGAAATATATCTGTGGAAGTATATTTTTGTGGCTCTTTACTGCCTTTGTCTCTGGAATGTGCTTCAATCCCCCGTGCAAAGCTAAAATAAAAAGAATTGTCTATTCTTGTTAATGAAGAGACAAATTGACCCCTACTTGAAACAGATCAAAAACTTTTCCTGGGCAGTATAAAAAGACAGTTTTGTGACTTTAATATTTTGTTAAAAGTTTAATAATTGAAATTAACTACTTACATCAGCGATCACATCAGTGTTTGCTGTAAATGTCTATTGTACCGGAGTTTAAAAATGAATTAATTAAGGATTAAGCAAGAATAAGTACATTTTAGGTATTAGAAAGGATTTAAAGCTTTAAGCATCTTGAAGGTCTGTAATATAACACCCATAGCAGCTTGTAAAATACTTTTGATTCATGTCTAAGTATATTTGTCTATTCTTGCAAATGGTCTTTACTTTGAATTTTTTGGGCTATCTTTCATGCACTGGTCATCGAAGATTGGAAGATTGTGAGGACCATGGCAAACCTTTAGTCTGTGGCTCTTCAGGTGATTCATTGAAAATTTTGAGGTATATCAAGGATATTAAATTCTTCCCTCTGCTAGTGGTCTGTTCACCTACCAGCTGCAGCTGAGACACAAGTACAATCGATCTAGTCTAATTCTTAATAGGCAGGGGTTCTTTTTATAAAATTCTGAGCACCTTTCTAATTTAAGCCAGATTCTATCCAGAAGACTCATTTCCAGAAAATATTAGGTTTATGTTTACTAGCAAACGTCTGATGCTGAATTGCAGATGATTATTCTATGTCCACATTTTATTGTCAAACAGGGCGCAACTATTGCTCGTCTTGCACATAAAAGAGAGTCTGACTTGTCTTTTGAGCAATCTTACATGTGGTTATTCAATTTCTTATGGTCATTTAAATTGTATTTTGACCTCGATTGTTAATTTCTACTAGTATACATTAATAAAGAGGACCCTTAGAAAATAACATCTAAAATCTTGGCAAAAGGAAGAAGAACACTTCCCTTCAGTGCCTAACTCCATGTGAAGTTTATTTATTGGTCAGTAGACACTAAATACTACCACATCATTTTGCTTGGCTAAACTTAAGATCCCATTAGAGTAATCAAAATACACAATAGTACTCAATATTCTTAACTTGACAAATGTTGTATGAAAAGTGATGCTTGTGGTGGCGAGTCCACAAGAAACCCTGCCTTGGCTTGTTTAATTCTTCTTTTTTTTTTACAGCTTTATTCAGCAGTTTGAATAGAAACACATTGATTAACTGGCAACACTACTTGCTTAGCACCAAGAAGCAGTACCCAAAGATAGCATCAATCTGTTGCAGAAGTGAGAAGCAGCTCAATGATACCTGTTGGCAGCAATGTCGAGCTTAAAAGACTGTTTGAATCATGCTGTGGCGAGAAACCCCAAACTGTTAATTTGGTCATCAGTCTCCTTGATTTGTAAATAGCTCACTGCTTGATTACATTTAGTACCTTGTCAATCTCCTAAATTGATATCGTGCTGTGTATATAGCTTGTTTTAATGCCCAGAATTGGCTATAAAAGTAATCAGAGGAACTTGAGTTATCTTTTTGTTGGCAACTTTTAAATCATCACACTTACATCAGAGTTGAAAACCAAACAAAATCAAAACTTTAACCTCTTAATGATTCCAGCTGGAGACACAGACAAGTTGTATCATTTTAAAAACAACTTGTGTGTGTTCTCCAGACATTATTTGACCTTTATTTGCCTTTAATTCTTGTCTTTAGGAATGTGTGCTCAAATGAAACTAGGTATGGTGCTAAAACTATTATTAACCAATCATTTAAAATGCTGTTTTTTTTCTTATTCACCAGGTTTTGGTGGTCTATGACAGGACTACAGTCCTCTTTCAAGCATGTTGTGTTTGTTGTAACCAGTTTGAGGGGCTGGAATTTGCCACTCCTCCCCACTTTCTGTGTCGGGAAAGTTTAGTTTGTGCATGAACTAATTCAACATTCAGTTCACACATTTTAAAATGAACTAGTTCAGTTTATAGTTCATAATTCAAATTTTTAACTAAGTTGTCAATTATAAACATGAACTAGTTCATAGTAAATTTTTCCCAGTATGTTGCTGTGAATTATTACCCTCAGAATAATGGCCTTTTCCCATTTCTACCCATTCAGTCCATGCTCGTAGCCAACTGCAGCTTTCACTCTTACAGTATAAAAACATGAGGAAAAACTTGCTTGAATGGTCTTTTTGAAATGAGGAATTATTAAACTATCTGAGGTAGGAACCAGGCTTGGGTAAGAAACAAAGGATGTACCTCAAAGTGCAATATTTAAAGTGCTTAATATTTCATTAAACCACCTATAAACTTTTTTGTGAATGTATTTTTTCTGAAAGTTCTAGCATTTGTGCCATAAAAGTGCAATATTCAGCCCAAATTAATAAGTAATAAACAAAACAAAACAAACAAAAAAGACATGCAAGACCATATGTCTTGCATTTTTCAAGTTTATGAAAGATGAGGGTTCCTCTTTCCTGGCTGCAGGTCTCTGACATTATCCTGCAAAAAGTTTTCCAGCTGCAGCTGGGAGATTAAGACTATGGAGCTGCTGCTACTCTACGATGTTATTTAGTTTGGGTGGTAGAGGATCTGCTTAAGCATGCCATTGTCAAGTATTGAGATTGTTTTTAGTGACATTTAGTTCACATACCTTGGAAGGCTAGCCGGGTGCTTTATTTCAAAATGCCGTTTCTGGTTTGCTGTTCACGTACGGAGTTGCTTCTTGACACCCTGTGGGCAAAGTTTACACAAAAATGCAAGATTTTTCCCTCCTGGATCATCACTGACCTTTTCAAAAAATTATTTTAAGTCATAATACAAAGATGCTGTAGTGATCATTGAGGCAGAGGTGGTGCTTCTGCCTTAATTGGATTTTGCGCAGCACGGTGTAATGATTTTCACCTATTTATTAAGGCCTGTTTACTTTGTGTTTTAGCCGAAATTTTGCCTGGAAGGCTCCATGGAAAACTGGCACTCTCCTGAACAAAGTTCAACTGTGAGAGAATGCTGTTCACAAACGCCACAATGAGTGCACTCACAATGACATTCATCAGGCAGAAATACAGTTCCTTAGTTTGTTCAGTTCATGTTCATCCAAATATGAACAAGTTCATGAACAATCGTTCAATGAACTCATTCACAGCTCACTTTTCCATTGGGCTTAACTAGTTTGAGATTTGTGTGCAGATTTGTGCCTAAATAGTTTTTCTTATATATATATATATATATATATATATATATATATATATATATATATATATATATACCAGGTTTCATTGTCAAGCTGCATCCAATAGTAAATGGCTGAAAGCAGTCAATGAAAATGCCAACACAAAGTCAAATTTGCTATTTAGGATTTAAAACCAAGTGCTTGTTTAATACTATTAGGTAATTTATTCTAATGATAATACTGCATTCACTGTACCTTGGAAGTGGGATTGTGAGCTCCTTGAATCTTGCTGGTTACTATTAGGCTAACACTTATTCACATTGTTAGTTGTATAGTTAAGTAAAGAAAAAAAAAGATAAAAATGATCCACCAGTACTTTCTTTAATTGCATTTAACCTGATAAGAAAATGTGGTCCCCAGTTGTTGTTTGTACAGATGTTACCAGTGTGTTAGAAATTCCAATTTCCCATTCCTTAGGTGAATGCAACGACCATTAAAGAAAGAATGAACTACTGGCCACTTAATAATTTAGGCTAATAAAAACTTTATCAACACACATAAGGGTTGATATAAGTAAAGTCTGGGGTTTATTAGGGGTGGCTGTAGCTTAGGAGGAAGAGGAGCCGTCCTTTCCCTGCCTACATGTCCACACCCACCCCTAGGTTGCTTCCTGATGTGCCTATCGGGGTATGAGTGAGTGTGAGTGTGTGTGTGTGTGGTTGTGTGTGTGTGAATAGGTGGATGTGACAAGTAGTGTAATGCGCTTTGAGTGGTCTAGCTGACTGACTGGAAAAGCGCTATATAAATACAAGTCCCTTTACCATTAACTGGTCAGTGGCCATGCAAACGACCCACAACGCGACTGTGACCAAGGGAGGGATTGGTGGTCTACCACCATCCATGCTTCAAATGCAGATCAGAGAAATGTAAGCATTTACATGGAGCTCATTGAACATTTTTCTACTGCTGTTACTGCTCTAATATGTCTTGAAAATAACATTCTACATATGCTAGGCTATTGACTGATGTCAACAGAAGGCGTCCTTCCTCCCTGAGGAAGAAAAAGACAAGTGGAGTCATGGGTCGCTCCATGCCATAAAAAATAATCCATGTGAATAGAGGTGTGAATTATTGGGGGAGAAAATTAGCTGCTGCGCTGTCTCTTATTTTGTCATCTCTTTTAAGTTTCGGGAACTTTACAAATACAAAGGAGATATTTTTCTTCCAGATTTTCAGTTGGTTGCCAGTTCAGACAAACAAAATTATACTTTTTTTTCCTCTTTAATATCACATTTACAATTGTGTGAACCAAACACAACAGGTGCAATATTGTTGTGATACAGCGCTGTAATCATCAAGCTGCTTTGTTTTTTTTTTAATGTTACTGACAAAAAAGAAAAAGAAAAATCACATACATATCATTTAAAGTTGTGTGGGTTGAGAACAGAAATAACAGGAAAAAAAAAAAAAAAGCTTTTTATTTATTTATTTAATCCACTAACACCCAGATGCTTTGATTGCACGGATGAATACAATCCAGCTTTAGTTAAATTCTTCAGTATTCATTTATTGTCTGACTGCTGGACCGGTGTTGTATTTAAATGTTTTATATTGTTATCATTATTCTTATTAAACTGTGTGCAACACCATTGAAGAGATAAGGCATGGTGCCTTTCTAAGAACACTAAAGAAAATTCAAATGAATATACTCAGTGTGAACTCTTGCAAATGAGTCATGAAAGGAATTTGTAATCCACTATTTCATAAAAGATTGAAATATTAAAATTGTTCATAAACCTTAGAATTTTGTTGTTGCTATTTATGGAAAAAAACAAATAGCCAAAATATATTTATTCTCCATCGTAGCTCAGTTTATCTTTTTTTTTTTTTTTAATGTAACCTAGTAAATGTCTCTGCCTTCCTTTCCGCCTTTGCCCTTTCACTTACATTTGCTTTCAAAACGATGCATCACGTTTCTCTGATCTCCCTTATGTCTCCTTACTCTCATCTACCCCTCTGTTTCTTTTCACCCACCTCCATCTCTCTACTGCTGTCCAGTGGAAGGCCAGTGGTTGGAGTGGGGACCCTGGTCCAGGTGCAGCGTGACTTGTAATATGGGAACCCAGCAGAGGCAGAGGCGTTGTAGTTCGTCTGTGCACAGCTGGGCTGAGTGTCAGGGTCCCCATCAGGAGAGCAGAAACTGCACCAACCCTTCATGCAGCGGTAAGGCATACAAATGAGTGCTCAGTATTCACACTCACATGCCTCCAAACCCCATTATGCAAACATAGACCATGCATTATCTAAAGGCATGCACATGCTTGTCTCTAATTCAAGTTCCACATATGAGTAATTTGTGGGTTGGGACCCAATTTGGCAAGTCTGTTTTCAAGAGGCCCTGGAGGACAAAAATACTTGGGTGTTTTAATGAGCAGTGCCCCAACTTACTCTCGAGTTGACTTTATTTCTGAATTCACAGTGAAAAGTAATACATTTTTAAAACACTCTTCCATCCATCTCCCTGATCTTCACTGACAAAGCTTTGCTTATGCTTTAGGTGGAGGTAACTGGGGCAACTGGAACCACTGGAGTCTCTGCAGCAAGACCTGTGACTCCGGGTGGCAGCGGCGCTTCAGGATGTGTGAGGGCACTGGAATACAAGGTTATCCCTGCGATGGGTCGGGAGAGGAGGTCCAGTCCTGTAATGAGAAGAAGTGCCCTGGTCAGTGGCTCAGAAGTGTTATCCTATGCAAATGTGTTTAAGAGAAAAAGCAGAAATAAAAATGAGAACTATTTTATGTATCGTAGTAATGTACTGCATGTATTATTTATGCCTTCAAGAGCCGTGCAACTCCACATATCTCCATGTCTCACATGTTGTGTTTTTCAGTTTGAAAGAAATGTGTCGGTACCTTATTTGCACATGCATCGTGTTTGTCAGGCAGAATGGAAGTAATTCCCTGTGGTTCAGACCACAGCCAAAGACTTCAATTGCAGTTTTATAACTGTGCTTCTAATCTTCATCTTTATTTCGCTTCTCTATTCTTATTCCAGTCCATCTTTACTCCTTCATTGATTTTACATCTTCATGGCTTTGTTTTTTTTCTTTTAATCCTGTCTGTTTACTTGTGATTTACTCCATTTCCCTTCATATGTTTCCTCTTTAATATTGTTTTGATGTGCTTATCTACTCTGCCTTCTCTAGCATGCTGTATTTCTTTCTGTCTCTCTCCCTACTTGAGGACATGATGTTCAATGGTCCATTTAGAACTGTTTTACAGTGTCTTTACTGAAACTGTTTGAATGCTAGTGTATTTTTGGTATATATTCAAATACCTTATATGTACATGCTTGCTTTGAGCTACTGTAAATGATCAACGTCTGAGTGCAGCCGCGACCATCACTTCTTTGTTTTCAGAGGTCTAAAGCCTCTAAAAGATCTTGTCTGTTGGCATTGCAGGGGAACATCATATCATATTTTCACTCTTTCCGTCTTTGCTCTTCACTCTATGTCCCTCTTCATCTCTCTGTATCTGCCTCTGCCACCCCCCCACACACACACCACAACCACCACTCCTCTTGGAATATCTTCAGAGCACTCTCTTCTGTTTTTTCATCAGGGTTACGAAGGCAAGGGAAGGGATAGGGGGAGAAAATAGATGAATATAAAGAGGGGATAAGATGAAGAGGGAATGAGATACTGCACTGAGGCAATGTCACTGACAGAGCACTGAAAAATGTACAAGGGAATAAGATTGGGAGCTGCTGCAGAAGAGTATAGATTTGAATCTTGTTTTTGGGGCTTTTCTGTCTCTCCATCCCCCCTTTTTTTTTTCGTTTTTCTTTTTTTTTGTGTCTGTGTGACTGTGGAAATTTTTTTTATTTGTCTGCTAGGCTGTGCAGCATTTTACTTTTCATGTGTGTTTCTTAACCACAGCTCCCCATGAGATATGCAAAGATGAGCATCTCCTTTCTATGTCATGGAAGAGAGCCTCAGCTGGAGAAACTGTCTTCAACAAGTGTCCAATAAATGCCACTGGTAAGTCACATCATCTGCATTAAGTTGATGATGCTATCAGTTCATCAATCTCGTTTTAATTAGTACATAGGGTGTTTATGGGGCGATTATTAGCCCTAAAGGTTTGTCAAAGAAAAGAGCTTATGAAAAGATTTTCTTAACTATTGAACTATACTCAAAACCAAATTTTTTGACCCATAAAAACAATGTGATCATTTTATTAGGTTTAGAAGAATGTTAACTCTATAGTGATAAGTTAATGCTTAACAAGCTAGTTAGCATGGCCCATGTCAAGCAATGCCGATAGCTAACATTGAGAAAGAAAGAACATATTAAAACTAATAGTCTGCTAAATAAAAATGAATAAATAAAGGAATACATTATAACTTTGATAGTACCACAAAGGGACCGTTTGAAAGAAAGAGCCTACTTGATTTAAACTTTTCATATAAAACTTCTAGAACATTGTTAGCACTTGTTAGGCTACTTAGCATGGCTAGTTCACAGTAGCTACAGTAAATAAAAAACTATCGTAATTTATTGCCTATAGCGGAAGCTAGTTAGCCCATAACTTTTAGCACATAAGATATATTTTAGAGGGGAAAATACACAATTAAATAATAAACTTATTAAAAAAGTTAAATAAAAAAAGTTAAAATGATTTGCTATCCCTATGAACCATAGGGACACTATTACAGATTTGGACAATGTTGGCATGGGAATTTGAACATGGCAAGCAGGAGCTGCAGATCACGTGTTTTACTCTATGATTCCACATACCAGTGGATACATACATGAGCAAAACTAGCTCTGAGAGATTCTAATTATCACTGATTTAAAGGCTCATAAAACCAATGTCTCTAAATGGCATTCCTGTAGTCACAATAGCATTATTAACACATGCATTATCCATTACCTGCCATAAATGTACTGCTTGAACACAGTCAAGCTGTATGGGTATTACTCATCCTTGTAGTTTTAATCTGCCAGACCTTTCTTTTAACTTCCTGGGTCAAGTCAAGATGAGATGAGGTTCAAATGATCTATTATACGAACATGTGCTCTGCCATTGACTTCATCATCAAAAAATGCCTGACTGAATTAGACAGCCAGACAGAATACAATTATAGCTTAAAGAATTACGTTTGATATTAAATTAAGTGTAACATTTCATTAAGAAACTTACTTGACACTTAATTGTTCTATCATGCATTGACTGATTAAAAAATATTGTTAATGATTATGTATTTTCTTTCACTTCACTGATAAATTTCCTGCCTGTCAGGTGAAGATAGTTTGCATGTGTTGTATTGAGTTTGCAAAAGTAATGTGCTAGCTTTACTTTGCACTGAGCATGACAGAATGTTTCATGAAATGGCAAATGAACAGTAAACAGTGGTTCGTCTAGATCTGTTGAGTAAACATATATTGTTGAAACATTGTAATTACATGTACAAAGACATTTAGTTTTTAGAATTTTTTTGTTTGAATATAGGCAGTGATCCATTTTAGCATAGAATACAGGCTGTAAATATATTTGCAAAAATTTAGATTGGTAAAGTGTAACAGCTGAAACATTTCAGTATGTTTATTATATGTTAATGAAGGAAAACAGTCTAAGAAAGAGGGTCTCCAACTTGTATCTTCTGTTTCAACATTTTTTGTATAAAACATGTTGATGAATGTTACCACAGAACATATATTGTGCATTACATCTTAAATTCACAAGGAAGTGCATCATCAAACATCATTTGTATGAAAGCAGCTTGCTCTGCTGTATTTCTGAGTGCACAGACTCGTCACACTAGCGTGAAATTTCCAGCTGTCTCATTGCATTAGCAGACAGTGCACACACTGTTTGCGCCACCAAGCTGAACATCAGCGCTTTCAGACAGAATCTCCATCTTATTTTAGTCTTCCCAAAATAATGATTCTACTTGATTTTTGGGTGTGCATTGTGACTTTGCAAGTCACGTGCATGTACATATATGTCACTGCACTGCAGCGTGGTCAAAAACAAAACAATTCTGCTACTATTTTATGTAACTGATGAAAAAGAGAAACATCTCATATAGAGAAAAAGTTTGTTTGATAACCACAAAAAGCAGCTAATGAAGAACATAATAAACAATGCTGCTGCCAGAAGTGGACTATTTTTAGTGCTCCCCTTTTGTCTTTTCAGGGGAGCCGAGCTGTCCATAGTTCCCCTATAATTCAAACCCTGATACCACCACAGTGGTAATTGCCCAGTGTGAAGGCTATCACTAAAATCAGTGAAAGGCTCTTTGTGCTTGGTCAGGATCTGTACCACTATAAATGATGCTGCGTTCGATACGCTTTGCTGTCTTCATAGCTTTTGTTTAGTGAACAGAGAGTGTAGTTCTTCTACCCTCTCTTTATGGGACCTTTTCCTGATGTAAAGTCCCAGGAGAAATTGCTGTGAACTTTGGTGAAAATCTCACTCTACGTTGCATCTTTTACCGAGTATGATGCTCCCGCCATGGATCAGACACATATTGTCATTCAGTTTTGTGAAGCAGAAGTCCATCCCCACTCCTCATGGGAATAATTTTTTTTTTTTTTTGCCTTTTGGTGGCTTGCCTACACTCTGCTGATGTCACTGTTGCTAATAACCTGGCATCTGGTCGACCTGCTCCTTCCCTCTGCCCTGCTCCAGTGACAAACATCAGCACGGCTCACATGTTCTACTGGCTGCCAGTTGACAAATAACCATTCCATCTTGAGAAGGGGACAGCACAGGCGAAACTTAGTTTTTCAAAAAAAATGTTCAACTTTGATCTCAAGATTCAAAAGGCTGTAGCTTCGATGTCGTTAGCGGTAAAGGCATACAGCAGGGGTGCCCAAGTTCGGTCCTCGAGATCTACAATCCTGCAACTTTTAGATGCAACCCTTCTCCAACACACTTGAATCAGATGTCATCTGCATGTCATTCAGCTCTGCAGCGGCCTGCTAATGAGCCTGTCATTTGATTCAGTTGTGTTGGAGAAAGGTTGCATCTAAAAGTTGCAGGATGGTAGATCTCGAGGACCGGACTTGGGCACCTCTGGCATACAGTAAATGAGCAGTGAAAGTATTTTGTGTGCATTCTGTCATCTACTCTGCACTGACAATGAGCGCATTCTCAAACTCAGATTTCCTCATAAACTTTTAATACAAAAAGTACAATAAGCACATCTCTTTACAGTTGAAAAAATATATGAATGTCTTTTGTAGTATTTGTAGACATGCATTTATTGCACCAATGTTAAATGTTTGTGTCTCTTTTCTTCTTAGGAACTGTTAGTCGTCGTTGTATGCTGGACAATAACGGAGTTGCTTTCTGGGGTCCTCCGAGCTTCGCCAGATGCGTCTCACTTGATTATAAAAATTTACATATATCTGTAAGTTCCCTTCTATCAAGTAAGTATTTTTAATCTGAGAACCTCTTTTGGCTGATCTTTTTTCAGGGTCTCAACCAACAAGAAGAAAACAGCTGTGTTTGATCAGGTGACATCATTTGAGCCAGATAGCCGCTGCATCGCTCTACATCATTACTCAGCTCCATCAAATCTGTGTCTGTTTAATATTTGTTTTTAAATGTTGTGCTTTGCCTTAATATTACCTTTTCAGCCATCAAGTTTACTCAAAATAGAATTGGACTAATGTCCGTACTAAAGGCTTGCCCCTATCTCTAATTAGGTTTTCCAGAGCGTTGCACTCACACTTATCAATTAATGAACATAGCTAATGAATGTGTTCATCAGGGAGACTCTTTTCCTGCTCTATGAACTTCAACCTTTTCTATCTATTCGATAATGGCAGAAGGAGATAGGGGTCAGGAATTGTGTGTGACAGAGCTGATTGCTCTCCTAGCTTCTGTTCCAACCTTTCATTAACATGTGGAGTCAATAATTAATTTTCTTTGATTCCTGTTATCTTTAGTTCTTCCAGTAACTCTCTCTTGCTCTTTTACCTTCTCTTTAGATTTAACATGCAGTCATTGGTATTTTATTTCTTTTTGTTCCCACTGTCAAAAACCTATTTTTTAATGTTTTTTTTTTTTTTTTTACCTTTCTATTTATTTTGAGATTATATTTTTTATGAAGCAAACGTTTGTTTTATTATTGCTTGATATTGGACTTCAACTGGAAACAGCTAAATAATAATGTGCCAAATGTATTCAGTAAATGGAAAGTCTACACTGCTCTGGATGGAGCCTTGTTGTTGTAACACATGCAAGATGTATTAGTGACAGAAGCAACAATGAAAAGTCTGTAATCTGGATGCTCTAAAATTCAACATTAATCATGCCCTAACAGATCTGTACACCTGTAAGATGCCCGTGCCATGTGCCCTTATGTTCCTCCATAGCATTACAAATGCTTGCTGTTCAGCCATGTGTTGGTAACAAGCCAGATGGTCCTTCTCCTCTTTAGCCTAAAGTCCAAGTTTTGATTCACTGGACCACAAGACAGTTTTTCTTTTTGCCCCAGTCCAGTATGGACTTGGGTTCAGAGAAAAATTGTGTTGCTGGATTTTGTTTACACACAGAACTGGTTAAAAGTTTGGATACATTTGTGTATTCATTTTAAATGCATGGGTGTGTCCATTTCTTTAACTTCTATGGTGCATATTTCTTATGCTCTTTTTATTCTTCTTTATTTTCTGAGCATAGTTTAAACCTATGCTTGTGGATGCAATGATGAACTGTGTTCAGTGACAGTAGTTTTCATGACTTTTTTGAAGTGCTGGTTGCAATAAAGGTAATCCCATTTTATTGACAGAAATATTATCAATTATTATGTTTAGGTTCTTACCATTAGAGCCCACAAATATTCATTTCTATGTTTACATTATGCCACCTTTCTATTCTAAATAATGGCATAAAAATAATAATTGACATGTTTTAGTTACCTTGAAATAGGCAGTTTATATTTAAAAAAAGTATATATCAGAGTCTCTCTCTTGTGTTTATACAGTAGCCCACATATTTTTGGGGTGGTGAATACTTGGTTGCAATTGGCAAGTTGTGCCTCTAGGTGTCACTAGTCCTGAAATAATGGATCTCTAAAGTGTTACACAACTTGCAAAGTGGATTCTTCCCTTCTTTGCTTTAAGATATTCTGCCTCTTTAGGATGATCCTGGAAAGTAAATAAGCTTCTAAAACTAAATGCTTTTCTCTTTTTCAGCAGTCCAAGTGTTGTATTTGTGACATTTCAACATACAAATACGGATAAATAATTTCCAAACATTGCATTCTACTCCATATAAAACAGCTTCCCAATAAATTTCAGGGAAACAAAATATAGAAAAGAAACCATCAGCTTCTTTAAATGTCTCTGTTTCTCGACATATTGTAGTTACGAGAGCATCTCGCGAAGGGTCAGAGGACCCTGGCCGGGGAGGGCATGTCTCAGATCGTACGGCGTCTCCTGGAACTCTTGCAGAGAAGGAGCTACTTCAGTGGCGACCTTCTCTTCTCCACGGAGATCCTGCGAAATGTGACGGACACCTTCAAAAGAGCAACCTACATCCCAGCTCCCGACGACGTGCAGGTGGGCAGAGCCTTAAAGCTTTCTCTTGTGATCCTCTTTGGTCATAAATTTTACAAAACATGCCATTTGCAACATTTTTAAACACACAGTTATACCAAAACTCAATTTTATTTCCTAAAGAGTGTGCATAACAATATACTTATATATCTTTTACCTTTTACGATATGTTTGTGTACATGGGACTTCTGAGGTAGTCATGACAGAAAACAAACTGGAATTTCTCTGCAGAACTAACTGCCAGTGGATTAGGGGTGGCTATATGATGTGGGATAAGTTTGTGAGCATCGATTAAACACTTTTTTTCTCCTGCATATAGAAATTCTTCCAGATTGTCAGCCACATGTTGGACTTAGAAAATCTTGAAAAATGGGAGGACATCCATCAGGTAACCCCTTGTGTGGTATGACTGTTTGGTAATGTGTGGACACCTGGGTGTGTTTGGCTATGTATACCTCTTTCATTTCAAGTATCTTGAATGGGTGTTTGGATATTTGTGTGAGAAGGTGGAAGTGACTTCATCCTATATTAATTTTCATTGTTAATCATAAAAGCACACCTGTTTATAGAGCACAATGGCTACCTGTTAATTATCCCACATGTTAATGCGTACATGTCTGTGTGCTTTTGTGTGTGACCCATTCATTTGCCCTTGAGTGTTGGTGTATTTAATTGCCATCTGGACATATTAAACAAGCATGTTGAGAGGATATTTTCTCCCGCATGGCCACACTTTACAGCCCTGGAACACACTGAGTGAACTAGCTAAGGAATAAGAATTTTTATTGGGGAGGGTGTGTGATATCAGCGGCTGGCTTTGGATTTTTAATCGTGACATCATCACTTGTTTTTTCTATCCTTCCATCTGCAGTTCGCTCCCGGTGCTGCTTTGTTGATGAAGATATTAGAAGATTTTATTCACTTCATTGGAGAATCTCAGAAGCCTTTTCAGAGTTTTCTAGTGGTCACAAACAATCTTAGTAAGTCACTGTGAATCGGACACTAATTTAGATTTTCTTGGAATTTATGTAAGACTTTGAGGGTGAATTTAGGAATGTTTTTTTTTTCTTCATTACCAAATAATTTTTGCTTAAACTGTAATCATGACAGTTTAACTCTGAAAGTTTAACAATAAGTACTTTCTTACTTTAATTGTTTTGTCTCGCCTTTCTTTATTTAAGCCTCAGTTTTGCACTGCAGAGTTTGAACCTTTTTTGTCTTTCTTTCTTTTTTTTTTGCCATCTCATGTTTGCTTAGTGATAACCATACAGAGAGAGCCAGTTTCCGCAGTTTCCAGTGATATCAACTTCCCCATGAAGGGCCGGAGAGGGATGAAGGACTGGGCAAGAACAGCAGAGGATAAGCTTTACATCCCTAAAGAGGTCTTCACCATCCCAGCTGAGGGTAAGAGATACAAGATAAATATCAGTTGCCCAACTGGTTCAAATTTGACAGGGTGCTGTAATAATCAGTGCTACACATTGTGTTAGACAACCAGGACCAGGCTATACTTGGTTACATTTGTTAGATTGGTATTTCTAGAAACTGTCACCACTTTTACTTGTAAGCGAGGGCAAGATGCAAGGACTGATACTAGGACTAGAACATGTCCCTCCCTCCAGACTGCTGAATCCAACTTTATACAGTTTAATGAACTATCTGGCATTGTCCTATGAAACAGTTTCCCTCCTAAATATTTTTTGTCCAATGTTTGTGGTTGAATGATTACTGTTTGCTAATTAGCCTAATGGGCTGGACGAGGGGTGCTGTGTAGCTATCAAGAATAATAAGTGTTTTAGCAGAGTGAGATATCAATATCTTGTTGGCAATACACCTATGATATTGTGGGTTAGTTGTATCTAATAAAATCAAAACATTGTTAATTGCAATTCTTTTTTTTATCCTTAAATTTTTCTAACTTATTTTGAGTAGCAATCCCCAGTAAATGTGTAGTGAAAATACGTTAACATGACTATCGCATAATTGGGGTTATGTTCATTTTTTTTTTAAGCTTGACTACTTTATCTTTGTCCATTGCCTTGCTTCACTCCCATAAGCCCAGCTACAGTGGGACATTGACATGGCTGTGCAACCCCCCCCCCCCCCCCCCATTTTTTGGGATTATTTAGAAATTATGCAATATTAGACGGAAGTTAAAAACAGAGTGTAATAAGTTGTCAAATGTCATTTTCATAGAGCATCATTCTTCAATCTTTTTTCTTCAACCAAAGTTCCAAATCTTTGAAGCTATTACAGAATAAACATAACCCTCCTTTTCTCACTCTTCTAGATGCAGAATCAAATAGGAGCTGTTGATTAGTGGATCTAAGACATCTAGTTGGGTTATATGGGCAGAGTTCAACAGTGTACGGTGGAGCTGCATCTTCTAGACCTTTAAAAACAAAAGAATCTCAAACTCAGACCAATATTTTACTGGAAACTAGTGCAAAGACATAAGGACAGGCGTCTCTTCCCTCTGTTCCAGTTATGAATCTAACTGCAGCATTTTGTACTATCTTCAGATGAGACAGAGCAGACTGAGAAACACCTGCATATTTGGAGTTACAGAAATCAAGTCTTGGGGATATGAGTGCTGAGGTAACTGATGGGGTATGGCTTAATTTTGGCCACTCTTCTTAACTGAAAGAAACAAAATTTCACTATTATTATCAAATGCTAAGTTAGAGTCAAAAATAATTCTAAGATTTCTGGCCTGTTGGTGGATATGAACGGACAGAGATCCCAGGTGACCTATTTGCTCAGTGAGAACAGGTGAACCAAAAATAATAACTTCCTTTTTATCCATATTTAATGGAAGTTTATTGTTTGCCATCTTATGTTTGACCTCAAGATGGCATGCAGTAATTGATTTGACGGAATAAGTGTTTTCTGGATTTAAAGGGAGATATAGTTTTGTGTCATCAGTGTAACAATAAGATGAAATATTGTGCTTTCTAAAAATAGAACCAAACCATAACATGTACAGGGTGAATAAGATTGAGCCTTGAGGAACTCCACAGTTTAGAGGGGCAGATGAGGAGACAGAGAAAGATCTGTTTCTAAGATAAGAAGCAAACCTCTTCAAAGCAGTGCCCTGAATACAAACCAGGCGGTGTAAACAATTTAAAAGACTGGTGTGAGCCACAGCATCAAAATTATAATGTCCTTGGAGGGCTTCTCAAGACCATAGAAGTCTTTTATTAATAGTGGTTTCCTAAATTACCCTGAGAGCTTCAAGTTCTTAACCAGTTTTAAAAGATGGCAGTTCTGTCTGAGCAAAACAAAAATGTTTAAAGCTGTTAGTCAAAGCTGCTCTCAATTGTTCTCCATGTGGTTTCAGTTTAACCCAAGAATCATGAAAAATGTCTGAATGCATTCCAAGAAATTGAGAAAGATAACTAACCTGATAAAAATTAATTAAGAAAAAAAGAGAAAAGAAGAAGAAATCAGGAAGAATTGAAGTTGACGTTATAAAGGTAAAAGGATAAGGGTGCAAGAGAGTGGGAAGAACATGGTTTACACTAGATAAGAGAATTGCTGTGGCAGATGGGATCCACTACCAGCAAAGGCAAAGGTCACATCCCACAGGAAATTACACTGGCAGACTTTCTGTCTGCCACCCCATCCCCCTTGCCAAATTAAAGTTCAGAGGACTGCAGGCCAAAAGAGTAGAGCTTCTCTGGCCTCCAACTCACACAGATGAAACTCTTTGATTGGCATTTAAGACATCCTGGGACGCCTCACTGATCTCACCTACTTCCTGTGTCCTTATTATGCATATGTATGTATGTTGGGCTTATTCTAAACCACTAGTCATTTACTATCTGTGTATACCTTTTAATCACTTTGTCATTGATTTAATTCAGCATTTTATGAAAGAAAATTAGAACTTTGTAGTGCTATTCAATTGCCATGTTTTCTTTGATTTTTTTGAAGTCACTTCATGATTTATTTTGCTGCTGTTTATGCTAATATTGTTGTCTGTTTTCAAATGTTGACGTGGTAAATATTTACTTTACGCAGTGCTTGTTGTGCAGTAAAACTGACCAACTGTATCACATTTACACTTTGACTTACTCAAATGCCATTCAGCACCTACCTCTGCCATTTTAGCATACAAAATTAGGTAAATTGCATCATCCAAACTGTAGCCTTTTCAGTTAGGACGTTATTGGTACTCTTTGCCCCTGTGGGAATGTTGATTCTTCCCATGTGCGGCTATGAGCTGAGGTCTTCAGCTGATTTCTATTGGTTTGCTTGGTTCATTTACCCAGTAATGAAAGCCCATTTCAGATGGACAGCTTAAACATGCTCATAAAGGCCAGTTGGCGCATTTGTGTGGTGCACATGCGCACACTGGGATCCATACACACAGCCAATTGATAGGTTCATGAACCGCTTCAGTAAGCAAAGGCTGGGACAGCTCTTTTCTGATTTTGGATGTAACAATCTCCTTCTCCCTTCGGTTTCTTCCTTTTCTTTTGCCAACACATATGCAGAGAGCATGCCCTATGCTATATGCAAACAGGGGGATATAATGCTGCAACTTAGAAATGACTTCATATTTCAAAAACCCTATTATTGTAACATGCTAATGGTTATGCCTGCATATAATTAAGGTTTTAATATTACTAATGCAGGAGCACAAACCACCTAACTTCCACTAATGATTCATGCATGAGTCTTTTAGTTATAAGTGTTTGAATATTACTGTTATTTTTATTTTGGGTCAGCAAGAGGTGCTAAAAATGAAATTTTAAGATGAAGTGGATTTGTATGTCTATGCATTAAATGATCATGTTGGATGAAAGGGTATCTTCATTTCATCTTGTAATAATGGGGTATAAATGACCAAAACCAAATAATATACATTTCCAGGGTTTCCCCCAGGATTTTTTTAAACTGTGGAGGAGGGCTTTACAACCCCCCTCCCCATTTATTTATTTATTGTTACATATTTTCTATTTCTGACCAGGATATCTTTCTAATGGTGTCTTTTAGATAGCATTTTTGCATTTTTTTCATCTGTCATTTATTGATGCAGCTATAACATTAATAAAGTTTGTCTAATTCAGACTCTAAAGAGCTGTAGACTCTACTGTACTGTGCAGCCTGTCCAGAAAATCGGCCACAGCTGCTGCTCTCTCCTGCAACACTCCTGCTCTGCCTCCACTTTTCGCTCCTTTTATGAGAATTCTTTAATGAACAGCTGATCGAAATGCAGAAAAAATACGAAAATGTTTACATCGCATTTGGCATTTAAAGACATTGAAACTGCCGCATACACAACCCTGCCCTGCCATGGACGAATTGTCATGTTTAAATATGAAATCCAGGTCAATTGTTTATTGCACATAAAGATCCCTACAAACTCCTAAATACCAGACAGCTTCATGACTGCCAGACAAATACACGGTGGCTGGTTGGGAGGAAAGGAACAGGAGGTACTCCTGGGTCCATCATCCAGACCTTTTGAGGGAACACCCTCCGTCAGCAACCAATCCCTGAAGACCAGCCAGAGCGCGCATCAATCCCGGCCCGAGAGCTCAGTAGTATCACTTAGCAGCAGACATAACAATATGGATCCATTCATACAATATAATTTACCTTTGCAACATCTAAAAGAAAAAAAATGTTAATTCTTAAGACATGGCAGCTTTTATTTTGCTGAGGCGATGTGCCACGATCATTTACATGTTGCGAAAACCCCCATTTCATCTCCTTTTCCTTTCCAAGCAAACATCACTTTTACATAACTCATTTAATTCTTGCCTCTGAGTGTGAACGATGGTTCAAAATGTCATTCCCTGGAACTGACATTATACACACTGCATTAGGGGTTTACAAGGAAACTCAATAAGCTAATTGTTATGGCAGATTACGGCATGGATCATTTTGAGAATGGGAGATTTAACTTTTAATGGTCAACAGTATTTGTCCAAACTACTTTAAACAGACAAAGGGCTTTACTAAAGATGGAAACACAGGGCATTAAGGTAAAGACAAAAAGGCTTGATCCATACAGAGGAATGCATTTTTGGGAAACTGTTGATCTCTAACTGTTGATTGAGGGAGAAAATAGAGACCTGTCAATTCCACATTTCAACCCAGTATTACTGATGCAACACATGTGTAAGCCTGTTCCCATGTCTGGAAGAGGCCTGAGGTCTTAATGAGTTTCAAGTGATTCCAGCATTGAAAATGTCAAAATGTATTGTGTAACTCTCATAACTCGCTTCACCAAGACAAATTCTGAATTTCACCAATTTATGAACGTGATTCAGATCTTAACCAAAATATATATATATATATATATATATATATATATATTATAATATATGTATATTATATGTGTATGTATATGTATATTATTATGAAATTACTTGTTGTTACCTTAGTTGTTATAGTTGTTTTTTTTTGTGTGTGTGTGTGTTTGTTTTAAATTTTGCAGTTTCTACCCCAAAAAATACAGCACCCCCCAGTCAAGTTGCGCCCTCACTGTAACGAAAGCAGGCTTTTCATCATTTTTATGGCAGCCATAGATTAGGCGTAGGTGGGGAGCATTCAGTTTGTTGAAGCTTGCAAATTGAGCAGCTAAATGTAACTACAGCCCGTAGACTGGCCCTTGAAATTGTCTTATATGTAACTCTTTTCATTTGCAGCATTTAGTATTCACAGATTTGTGACACATTAGCCAAACCTGCCTCTTCAATTTGTCTGGTTTGAGCTGGTCTGTTGGCTCTGGTTATATACTTGACTCTTTTGCTTATTTTTTTCATCAAAAACCAAATAATTTAACACACACAAGCAGTATGGGCTTTTGGAGGATGGTGACAAGTTGTTTTTTATAATGTTCTGGCAGATCATGTGCACTGACATCAATCACACATTATAAAAATCTCTATATTTTTGTAAAAGGTTATTGTCTGTGGTCAGGTAGTGCCACAATCTCACTAATATAGAACTCCAGATTTTCTGATGCAGTTTTGCCAGAGCAGCAAAGCATACCATGAGTTTTAGGTTGTTAAAGCAGTCTGCTCTCTTTGAAACACATTCCACTAACTAAAGTAGTAAATTTACCACAAAGCACACAGCAATTTGATAATATTCTGCTATCTTCATAACCCACTTTATTTATCTACCTATTTTTATTTTTATTAATTTAAAAAAATACCAAAATAAAAATAAATACTACACCTATAAATACCAAAATATTATATTTATTTATTTTTATTTATTTTGGTAACTTTAAAACCTTAAACATTATCTTAAATATTATCTTAAAATTTAAATGAAACACCTTCCTGGCTTTATAATCTCCTAGCATATTTGCTAAGATAAGATAAAAAAAAAAAATTGAGAATGGTATTACGTAATAGACCTTTTTATTTTTATAATTGTCAGTTTTACATTTTATATGTTGTATACAAAAGCAAAAAAGTGTCAGTGCAAAAAAAAAAAAAAAAAAAAAGAGATACGTGTACAACAGAGTAACTAACAAGTGGCTTTTAGGATGAGGCTTCCGAACATTAATTAAAATAGTAAATTCTGGCTTAGCATCAACCCTGAGCATATCTTTTCCTGATAAATGGCATATTAAAGTTCACAGCTGGTGACTGGTGGTTTGCCAATTTGCTGGATTACAGCTGACCACCAATCATTCAAATGTTCAGCAATGGGAGAGTGACAAAATGTGTTCGTGAGAAATTAGAGTTTTGTGATTGAGTGCTTTTGTGGAATTAATCATCCCAGAGTGTAGGAGTGCCACCCCCTCACATACTGATTTACCATTTACCCATAATAAACTCTCTCATTTGCATGCCTTTGCAGACACTGTCCAATTAAGTTCCATCAAACTCACAGGCTTTCTCATGCCGACTTTGATCTAGTTTTGCCTCCTTATATTCTCACAATTGCATTTTCTTTTTTTCTTTTGCCACTTTTGAGATCTTTGTCTCTTCCTCTTTCCTCATCTGTCTTGCATAGCTATCTTTCTTTCTAAGCATTACCTCTAAGGCAGCAGGCAGACAGATTTTGGATGAGTCACCCAGTATGTCTGATTGTATCAGCCCCCTCCGTCTCCTCCTGTTTCCCCTCTCCCTCTCTCTGCTGATGCTCCTCCATCGTTTCTCTCATCCTAAAAGGGCAAAGGAAGGAGTGGCATCTCTCAACATGAACTCTTTCCTTGTACTTTTGCTGTCTGCTTCCTTCAGCCTCCCCTCACTCGAGACAAAATGACATTTACAAAGGGACACTCCATCTCCTTAGGAGTTGCTCCTTTTGGCGATGGCCAGGAGAAAAGAAGCATCACCAACAAAAAGGGGGGGGGGGGGGGGGGGGGTTGATGAAAAGCAATAGTAACGATCTAGAAAAAACAAAAGATGCCTCAAACACTAATTTCACTTTAATTGACACAATTTTGGTGCACTTTAGTCGTATGAAGTTTTTGTATTGCACTAGGTCAAACTGAGCAATAATCAGAGGCTAACAAATTAACACGAAACATTATTTCTACCCACCCGGAGTTTAAAATCTGATTTTTATGCACTTTACTGACTTTTCTCAGAAAGATAATTACTCCAAATGGATAATATGTAGCTGTGAAATTTTTCAGCAGGCCGAGATTTGACATTTCTCAATGTGATGTATTCAACAAAGCATTTGTCAGCGACACCTTAAGAACACATGTAAATGAAGCTAAGAATTGCAGGTTTATGAGACAGGTGCAATTTCTGCTTTATTTCTCAGCTAATAGAAAATAGCATTTACAGAGCAACACTCACATTTTTCATGTTTCATGTTAAACTCTACCTCCTGTATTAATTCCATAAATAAATACATAGCAACACTCACTTACCTTGAGCAAGAGTTTTAAAGATGTTTCTTCTATCAAAACTCCAAATGAATGATTTTTTTGTTTATCTTAAGCATTTCTCACTGTCCAACAAACATTATCGTTCTTTTTAATCCCTTGCTTTACACAGAAAAGCAAGGGTTTCTCTAACTGCACAGATTAATGATTTTTGAAGGTGTTTAAATACAAATGATAGTATTTCCATGTACTGACTGGTTGGAAAATATTTTTTATCTTTCAGAGACGGAAACTGATTCAGAATCCACAATACACTATGTCATCGGTGCAATCTTGTACAGGACGCTGGGGATCATCTTACCCCCACCGATGTGAGTGTTTTCTTATTCTAATAAATTATACACTATACATCACCTTCCTCATATTGCTCTGTCCTTTCTCTTACCTCTGCACAACTCAATTTTTATTTCTTTGCTAGACTTTTCATCTCTCTTTTGTATTGTATTGTCTTTTTTTTACCTTTCTATTCTTGCTACCTTCCTATCTCTGCATCCCCTCGTCTGTCACTCTTCTCTTCTATTCAATTTCAACCTCCAATTCGCCGACTGTCTCAGTTCCCTCTCCTTCTTCCCCGTGTCTGCATCAGACAAAAATCTAAATTTTCTTTTTTCTTTTGCAAATTCTGTGCTTTGTTTTTCTTTTTCTTCTTCTTCTTCTTTTTTTTTTTTGGGAAGTTTGCAACAAGCTGTAAATGTGTGCATATCTAATGGGTCTTAACAATTTTAACTACAACTTGCATAAAAACAAAAGTTATAGGAAACCAGGAAGCCTCTTTGATATGGTTTTTGTTGATGCCCCCAGGCCCTTTTATTCAGGTCAGCGCTCTTGGTTGTGGATGAGCTTGATCTGTTAAAACTACTTTCTCTCTAGCTCTGCTGAATAGGTGCAGCATTTTGTTTTTACTGGGACACTCTCCTCTGCTTTTCTGCTCTCCCACCAGGTTTTTTTTTTTTAATGTAATTTTTGCAAAGTCACTTAAAACCCTCAAAAGCATGAGTGTGAACTGGGCATATACCTTTGTATGACAACTCATCTCTATCGTTTGCACTTGTATGTGTGTTTGTACTTCTGCAGCCCCCCTACGGTGATAAACTCCAAGATCCTGACAGTGACAGTTCGACCAGAACCGCAGCCCAGCGAACCCATGGTGGTGGTGGAGCTGTCACCGCTTTTAAATGTAAGCCAGAAAACAGAACCGCAGTTCTCATGCAATGCAAACACTGGCAACTATCCTGAATAACTTAGCTTTTGCTGACCATTGAGAATATTGTAGGAATTCACACTTTGGGGGAGAATTATTCAAAGAGAATAATAAAAATCCAATAAGTTTATTTTCTTTTTTCATCTCAAAGTGCAACAAAAATTTAACTTATTCCATATGTTGCACTTTCTAATGCAAGAGTTTGCTTTTTTTCTACTTGTGGATGGAGCAGCTTTTGGCCGTGGAAATTAATTTGTGTAAGACTTTACAGGAGTGGTCTCCTCCCAGCTGACCCATGTTGACTTAATTTAGGGCAAATGGAAATTGCTGCATACTATAAAGCGCCATAGTGCTGACTGAACTGCTTGAATAAATGCAGACCTTTTTTTGACTTTCTTATATTGCAGAGTCTCCTGATGCCTATTCAGTTTATATTACAGTGGAGTGCATTATTGTAAATGACTTGTCTTCAGTGGAAATGACTGAGGGCTAGTTTAATGAGAGGCCCACTGTAACGGTTCAGCAAGCTGGACCACAAAAAGATCAGGACAGAGGGTTGGATAAGAAAACAGGTTTATTATAAGGGACTGAATACTGCTCAGGAAATCCGGGTCTGGAGACGTCACCCACTGGCCTGTGAGAATAGGAGATCCAGGTGAGCAAAAGCGTGGCAAAAATGGGGATGTAAGAATAATGACGTCTTACGTACCGGCCAAGGAGAGGAAGGACGCAGGGGGACTCGCTGTACTGGGAGGGCGGTGAGAGATCCACTGGGGCTGTGGTGATGTGAAGAGTGAGACAAGGCTGGTGGCAAAACTGAAGGGGAAAAACAGTTAGTTTGGCCTAAGAGCCCTGAGGTCCACTGAATCCTCTGGGGAGGAGATAGAGGACAGGTAATGTTAGGGGGGAATCTCCAAGATCACATCCACATCCAGATCCAAGTCCGAAGTCCTGTATCCAATATCCAAACAAGTAATCCAGTTATCCAAATCCAATAATCAAATCCAAAGACAGTCCAAGGGTCAATGCACAGACAGGTTCCAAACAATAGACAGCAAAGTTACCAGACAGGGGGCAGGCAGGATCAGGTATTCCAGGTCAGAAAACGGGTCGGAGATCAGAACACAGGCAGGCAATAATGGCTGGAAACGTGCAGGGTAAACCGAGACGATCTGGCAAAGGAGTGGTGCTGTGCACTGGTAAATAAAGCAAGCAGCGCAGGTGGAGCGCATCAACAATCAGGAGCGCACCGGAGGAAAGATGCCTTCAGGGATAGCTGGGAGAATCTAACCACAGGCAACCTCCGTGACAGTACCCCCCCCCCTAAGGGGCGGCCCACGACGCCCCACCAGGCTGATCAGGGTGACCCCGATGGAAACGGGACAGAAGGGTCCGATCCACCACAAAGCGGGCCGGAACCCAGGAGCGCTCCTCAGGGCCGTAGCCCTCCCAATCCACCAGGTACTGCAGGGAGCGACCAGAGCGACGAGAGCGCAGGATGCGGCGCACAGTGTAGACAGGACCGCCACCCACGACCCGGGCGGGCGGCGGGGGCCTGGAGGCGGGCACCAAGGGACAGGTGAGTTCAGGCTTCACTCTGGACACGTGGAACGTGGGATGAACCCGGAGAGCCCTGGGAAGGCGCAGGCGAACGGCAACCGGATTTATCACTTTGGCAATAGGGAACGGGCCCACGAACCGAGGCGCCAGCTTACGACACTCCAGGTGCAAAGGGAGATCCCTCGCGGCCAACCAGACGCGTTGACCCACACGGTAGGAGGGAGCCGCGGAGCGGCGGCGATTGGCGGCTGCCTGATACCTCCGGGAGGAACGCAGCAGCGCAGCACGGGCCCGCCTCCAAACCCGATGGCAGCGGCGCACCGCCGCGTGAGCGGAGGGAACCCGCACCTCCTCCTCCTGGGGCGAGAACAACGGAGGCTGAAAACCCTGGACGACCTGGAACGGGGAAAGCCCAGTAGAGGAAGACGGCAGGGAATTATGGGCGTACTCCACCCAGGACAGGTTCCGGGCCCAGCTGGACGGGGTGTCGGAACACAGACAGCGCAGGCAGGTTTCCAAACTTTGATTCATCCGCTCTGACTGCCCGTCCGACTGGGGATGGAAGCCAGACGAGAGGCTAATCTTAACCCCCAGCAGCCTGCAGAACTCGGCCCAGTACCGGGAAGTGAACTGGGGGCCCCGGTCCGACACAATATCCTGGGGAAGCCCGTGCAGTCGAAACACATGATCAGTTAAATGAGTCGCCATCTCCTTAGCTGAGGGCAGCTTGGGGAGCGCCACAAAGTGGGCCATCTTGGAAAAGCGATCCACTATTGTCAAGATAACTGTTTTGCCGTCCGAGGGAGGAAGACCAGTGATAAAGTCCATGGAAACGTGAGACCAGGGCCGGTGAGGAATGGACAAGGGATGAAGCAGTCCAGCCGGGCGTTGGCGGGACGTCTTGGAGCGGGCACAAACAGGACAGGCCGCCACAAAGCTCCGGATGTCCTGGCGGCAAGCGGGCCACCAAAACCGCTGGGACAGCAGATGGAACGTTCTCGCCACACCAGGGTGGCAGGCCAACCGCGAGGAATGGCAAAAAACGAGGACCTTGGACCGAAGCGGGGGCGGAACGTAGAGGCGGCCATCTGGACAGCCTGCGGGCACCATGGTGGAGCGGTGCGCTCGGCTGACCTCAGCTTCCAGGTGGACACGGCTCACCCCCAGCCTGACGTGAGAAGGAAGGATGTATTTATCTTCGTCGTCAGCATCAGCCCCCTGGGGGGTAGCCTGTCGAGAAAGAGCATCAGGTTTAGCGTTCTTGTGGCCAGGACGGTAAGCCAGTGAAAAATTAAACCTATGAAAAAACAAAGCCCAACGGGCTTGACGAGGATTAAGTCTCTTGGCCGATTTCAGGTACTCGAGATTACGGTGGTCTGTCCAGACGATGAAAGGATGCGAGGCCCCCTCCAGCCAGTGTCTCCACTCCTCCAGAGCCAACTTAACTGCTAGGAGCTCACGGTCTCCGACATTGTAATTCCGTTCTGCTGATGACAGGCCTCTGGAAAAGAAAGCACATGGGTGAATGCGCATATCCTCCGAACTCCGTTGCGATAAAACTGCACCCACGCCATAATCCGACGCATCCACCTCCACGATGAACTGTCTGGTTGGATCTGGCATGCTGAGAACAGGAGCTGATGTGAAGCGTTGTTTCAGCAGCGTAAAGGCGGCTTCGGCCTCAGCAGTCCAGGCGAATGGTGTTTTCACAGAAGTTAACCGGTGGAGAGGAGCAGAGACGGAGCTGTAGTTCTTTATGAATTTTCTGTAGAAGTTGGCGAACCCCAGGAATTGTTGGAGCTGCTTGCGGCTCGTTGGGGAGGCCCAGTCCCGCACAGCAGACACCTTGGAGGGGTCCATCTGGACTCTTCCAGCGGTAATAACATGTCCCAAGAAGGAGACAGTGGAGCTGTGGAACTCGCATTTTTCAGCCTTTATGAATAACTGGTTCTGAAGGAGACGCTGAAGAACGGTTCGCACGTGAAGATAGTGTTCATCAGAGTCCTGAGAGAAAATAAGGATATCATCTAAGTAGACAAAAACGAATTTATTAAGCATATCCCTCAGAACATCATTTACTAGGGCTTGAAAAACCGCAGGAGCGTTAGTTAATCCAAAAGGCATTACTAGATATTCATAATGGCCCGTTGGTGTATTAAAGGCCGTCTTCCATTCATCCCCCTCCCGTATGCGTACAAGATGATAAGCGTTCCGTAGGTCTAATTTGGTGAAAACAGTAGCATTTTGTAACAGATCCAGGGCAGTGGACATGAGCGGGAGAGGATAACGATTCTTGATTGTGATGTCATTTAAACCTCGGTAATCAATACATGGGCGGAGAGAGCCGTCTTTCTTGTCAACAAAAAAGAATCCTGCTCCGGCAGGTGATGAAGAAGCCCGGATAAGGCCAGAAGAGAGGGATTCAGAAATATAATTGTCCATAGCCTCTTTCTCTGGAGCAGACAGGGAATATATACCACCACGGGGTGGCATGGTGCCTGGCAGGAGGTCGATTGCGCAATCATAGGGACGATGCGGGGGCAGCGCAGTGGCACGAACCTTATTAAACACTTCCTTCAGGTCATGATATTCAGGAGGAACCTGGGAAAGACTGGGATAGTCGGATTCTGTGCTGTCCAGCCGTGGAGTCACAGTAACTGGAAGAGAACGCAGACAGGTTGTTAAACAGTTCACGCTCCAATTAATTATTTTACCCTCACGCCAATCGATGTGTGGATTGTGGGCCTGGAGCCAGGTCATGCCCAAAATGACGGGCAACTGTGGACTGTCGATGACATAGAAACTGATTGTTTCATGATGATGAGAAAAGGAAACTGGAACAGGTTGAGTTTTCTCGGTGACTCTGTGCAGCAGATGGTCATCCAGGGCACGGACAGAGACAGGTTCTGGTAGATGGGAAAAGCTGAGTCCCAGCTGCTTGGCCACCTGTCGATCAATAAAGTCTGCGTCAGCACCAGAATCAATAAAAACTGCCAGGGTGTGTGTGTCGTCAGCGGCTGTCAGTTGCATGTGAAAAACTGGTCGGGAGAGGGAGGAATCCAACAAGGTTCGACTCAACAGGGTCCTCCCGTTCCCTGCTGAGTCCTGCCTTTTACTGTACAATTTCTGACCAGATGTCCATTTTGACCACAATACAAGCACAGTCCATGTGTGATTCTCCGAGTTCTCTCGGCTGATGACAGCTTAGACCGACCGATCTGCATGGGTTCTGGGGCGGAGTGAGAGGAGGATGGAGCTTCCTGACCGGTCTGCACAGGAAAGTGGTCGCTGACTCTGTACCTGCCCCCTTCGCCGCTTCTCCTCTCTCTCCGTCTCTCTCGAAGACGCTGATCAATCCGGGAGGCCACATCCATCAGGGCGTTGAGATCTTTTGGAGGATCTCTGGCAGCTAGTTCATCCTTTACCTGGCCTGATAAACCCTGATAAAAAGCGTCAAATAAGGCGGCCTGGTTCCACGTGCAGTCAGCAGCCAAAATCCGGAATTCAATAATGTAGTCAGTAACTGACCTTCCTGACTGAGTGAGGGAGAACAATCCCCTTGAGGCTTCCCGTTCGGGTCGGAAGGGATCAAACACCCGGCGAAGTTCCTCGGAGAACTCCTGGAACGTAGATAGCGCTGCCGATCCTCTCTCCCATTCAGCGGTGCCCCACAGTCTGGCCTTTCCAGAGAGCAGCGAGATCACGTAGGCCACCTTAGCCTTCTCCGATGGAAACGAGGATGGCTGCAGCTCAAACTGTAACGAGCACTGAGTGAGGAAGGCCCGACACTGACCTGGTTCACCCGCATATCGCTCTGGGGGTGCCACACGGGGCTCGTGGCTCGGATGAACAGAAGAGGGGGAAACCAGGGGCGTCTGAGCGGGCCCGGCGCGGACAAAGGTGGTCATCGCAGATATCAGCTTGGAAAGTTCTTTAACGGTAGATACTAGCTCACCCAGGCCCGTCTCCTGCTGCGCAATTGCGGCCTCTACGCGGGTGCGCCAATCCTCTGATCCTGATGGGTCCATAATGCTGGCCAGATCGTACTGTAACGGTTCAGCAAGCTGGACCACAAAAAGATCAGGACAGAGGGTTGGATAAGAAAACAGGTTTATTATAAGGGACTGAATACTGCTCAGGAAATCCGGGTCTGGAGACGTCACCCACTGGCCTGTGAGAATAGGAGATCCAGGTGAGCAAAAGCGTGGCAAAAATGGGGATGTAAGAATAATGACGTCTTACGTACCGGCCAAGGAGAGGAAGGACGCAGGGGGACTCGCTGTACTGGGAGGGCGGTGAGAGATCCACTGGGGCTGTGGTGATGTGAAGAGTGAGACAAGGCTGGTGGCAAAACTGAAGGGGAAAAACAGTTAGTTTGGCCTAAGAGCCCTGAGGTCCACTGAATCCTCTGGGGAGGAGATAGAGGACAGGTAATGTTAGGGGGGAATCTCCAAGATCACATCCACATCCAGATCCAAGTCCGAAGTCCTGTATCCAATATCCAAACAAGTAATCCAGTTATCCAAATCCAATAATCAAATCCAAAGACAGTCCAAGGGTCAATGCACAGACAGGTTCCAAACAATAGACAGCAAAGTTACCAGACAGGGGGCAGGCAGGATCAGGTATTCCAGGTCAGAAAACGGGTCGGAGATCAGAACACAGGCAGGCAATAATGGCTGGAAACGTGCAGGGTAAACCGAGACGATCTGGCAAAGGAGTGGTGCTGTGCACTGGTAAATAAAGCAAGCAGCGCAGGTGGAGCGCATCAACAATCAGGAGCGCACCGGAGGAAAGATGCCTTCAGGGATAGCTGGGAGAATCTAACCACAGGCAACCTCCGTGACACCCACCTCATGCCCTCAATAAGATGCAGGTTTCATTAGCCATTTTGCTTTGTAAAGGTGGGCACAGAATATGTAATGGTCCTCTGTAGTCAACTCAAACACATGTCTATGTACACATGTCCTAATGAAGTCTGTTTCAGACATTAGAAATTAGAACACTTTATTATCATTATATCTAAGATATAATGAGATTGCAGGTTAGCATCAATCATATCAAGCAGGATCTCGGGTCAAAATCATTGCACAGGCTTTTATTAAAAGTCTGTTTTCATTTCCCATTTTTCAACACTATCGTGCCCTGTTTAAACAGCTGATCTATTACAGTTATGTTATTTCCTTTATATGCTATAATGTAGCCTGCACCTTCCTATTATCCTGCTTTTAAAGACTTTTGGCAAAGTAATGGTACTGCAGGTTCCCTGTCTAGAGGAGGATGTCTTAATGCTGATCCTTACACGCTGTGCTGCACTGCAAACCGGAGGCACCTGCTGAGGACGGGCAGTTCTCTGGCACACGGTGTAGCACCGGGCCAAGGCAGAGTGGGCACAGCAGATGCTCGTATGTACATAACCAGTGGATGAGAGGGCAATGAGATGCTTCTGAGGTCCAGTACTGCAGTGCACTGGCTTTTGGAGAATCAAAAGGGAAAATAAAAGGAAAAAAGGATGCAGCAGAGCTGGAAGTGTCCTGGCTTCTAGGGTTGTCCTATGCTGTAATTTGCTCAACAAAACATTGTTTAAGTTAGCTTATTTCAAGCTACATTGAGCTTGCTTCTCAGTAGATATAGTTAAATTATACATTTTCCTTATCTTTCACTGTGTCCTGTACACTCAAGACGTAGGTAGTGAGACAGTATTGTTTGATGGATGGAGCTTCTTTGGCTATATTGAAGGTAAGCTACTGAAACAGCAAAAGAAGAGGAGAAAAAGAGCGACTCAGCATGCTTATGTGAAAGAAAAAGAAGCATTGCTGTTGTTACTGAAGTTTGAGCAGTTCGTTGGTTGCTTTCTTACATTTATTTATTCATTCATTCATTCATTGTTTTGTTGTTTTTTCTTCATCTGTTATAACATTAGAAAGAGGAAAGAGAAATAACTGTACTTTTTAAGTAAAACATGAGCAGTTGCCAGTGGCCTGGTGATTTGGTTCACTGGAGGAAACTAACGTGGCTTAATGCAAACTGTTGTGCTTTGAATTCTCTCCATTTTCTGTTGAAACATATTCAGAGATGGCGTATCAGCTGGGTGGCCAGTTTAGTGGAAGTAATTTGCAGCGCTGTGCTAAATTAAACACAAAGGTGTCCCTGTTAATCAGCCTCAATGATTGGAATCAGTCAGTCAAAATGTTTCAGCAACACAAACTACAGCCTTCAACAGAAACACAGAGTGGAAGAGCTTTGTAATAATAACTATAAAATAGATAAATGTACATATTAACAGCTTCAGGAAAATCTGGCTTATTGCAAGACTGCTGTATCAGAATGCATTAGTTTTAGTGAAATTTCCCTCCTTAGCTGACAGCAGAAAGTACTATATACTCTATATATGATTTAATCAATTGGCCTTTTTCATACATTGTGGTCGATTAGGTTGCTTGCTTTATGAGATCTGTCAGCACTGCTCAGATCAGGAGATACAGCTAAAATGTAATTTAACTGTTATCAAGAAGAATGTGCGATGTAAAAATGAATTAAAGCTCTGCTGCAAACTAAACATATCTCTATGGTATAGCAGTAACGCAATTACAGAAGAAGCATTAGATTAATTTTAGTTTTTATTTTGTTTTCATTCATTGGGTTTCATTTAAAACATAATCAGCTCAACTTTAATCATAGCTGCACCGTTCTATAATTGTTAGCAGCTTCTACAACCTGAATACAAAACACAGGAGAAATGTGATTGCTTAAAATCTAAAAAAAAACAAAACAATAACAACAAAAAAAATAAGTAAATAACAATGTTGATACGCACCGTAAATTTTTGTTCTCTAAGACAGCAGAATTTAAAGTAGTCTTGAGCTGTTACAGTCGACCTTAGCCAGTGTAGAAACATCCAGATGTTACAGCAGTGGCGTGGTAACAGCTGCCCTGGGCTTTGCTCACAAAGTGGGAGTGTGCAGGGTCATGTCCTCGCTGAGAGGACATCTGCATCAGGCTCCAGTCAACCTCCCTGTCTCCATCCTTGGTGTCCTAATGTGTGTGTGTGTGTCTTTAATAGCGAGCAGAAAGCAAGAGGCCTGAAAGCCCCATTTCCCTACAGAAGGCCAGTACAACATATGCGAGGTGTTAGAGTACTCACACCTTCAGCCATCCTTCATGGAGTCTTTTCAGTTATATAATAAAAGCAAACCTGAGCCTCTCTAGAATCTCCTCCTCACCTAGTAGGCTACTTTTATATACTTTTATTTATGTCAAAAAGCATCATCCTGATTTCTCTGTTTCATTTTCCAAATCTATGATCTTTGTTGTGAAGCACAACGCTATTAAGAATCCCCGAACCAGTGTCGTCAGATTCTCTTATATTATTTCATTTCATTAGATTTATTGTCTTCACAGACAGTGTTCATCACCAAGCGTGACGTTAAATACCTTGAAGAAAATGGCTACTCCTTTGAAGAGACATATGAGACTCCGGCTGTCAGAATCACAGACATGCTCCACTCCCTCTGAGAGCCATCAGCTGAGCAGAAGATGTCATTATGCAAGGTTTCAGTGCTAAAGAGCAGGCAGACATCGTGGGAGTACACAGGTGTCACTCTCACTGTAGTGAACATGACGCTCTGTGATTGATAGCTAAATGCTAACAGAGCTTGCCACGCTAAAGCACGCCCAGGGACATCTAACGCTGGTGATGGTGGTCTGCGTGAGAAGCAGAACAAAGCGCTGTCATCCATCAATCCATGTCACGTAGACCCTGATCTTGTGTGTATGAACATTGCATCATCCTGTCTTTTCAAGTCCAGTCATGAGAGAAGGCATCTGAACTAGTTAAGAGTAGGGATGGATGACCTTTCCTGTAGAGGAGTAAATCCTCACAGTCCTGGCTTCAGTTTGCATCGCCTCCTTTTGCTTATTTACAACAAACAAGTTTGTTATTTAGTCTATACGAATTTAAATTCTTCACAAGCTGCAGTATGGTTTCTTACAGTAGACATATGTCTTTCACAACAGACACACAACACAACAGTGGAAACACCAGCCTGGCTGTTGACTTCCTGCTATATTCCCCTTTGCCATAAGGGGGAGCTCAAAGGCAAAGTGCCTAATGCAGGACTCAGAAGGGATCATCAAACTGAAACAGAGGGAGATCACTTTCCTCTTTTTCAGTCCTGTGGACAAATGGTATTTCAGTTGTGTGTGTTCAGCTACAGCTCCAGTCACTCTCAAGAGTACTGGATAATTGGTGGTCTCAAAATGGGATCAGTTGTTCATTTTGACAGGCTGAGTCTTTTTATTCTTTTGATTTAAAAAAGAAAGGTATGATCTGAGTACCTGATGCAATTCAGAGGTCTACAACGTTCATCATAAGGCTAGAGAGAGCACAGACGATCTATACAGAAGTCATTGGTGCAGTGATCAGTTAAGATTGCCAGTGGAACCAGTTGTGATGAGTCAGTTAAAGGTGTCGATTCCCTGATCAATACACTGATTGAGTCATAGTGAGCCGTCCTTAGCCACCACACGCCACAGGACTTCGATTAGCACATGATTCAGCTACCACTTGACCCTAACGGGATCAGCTTGTAGCTCCAGCAAGTGTAGATAGATTAAGGGTGAGCCAATATCACACCATGTGTTGTCCATTTTTAGGGATTACCACTTTTTTTTTTTTTGTCTTACTTTTTCCTTTTTGTGTGTGTGTGTGTGTGTGGGGGGGGGGTTCAAATGAACCTGTTTACAAACTTCTTAGTGCTTTTTGGTATTGATGCTATAATTAGCAACATTTTGCTACAACACAATATGTTTACTGTGTACATCCATGAAATGGCTCCTTTTGTTTTTTTTGTTTGTTTGTTTTTTTTTTTTTTTTCAGTGCTCTGAATTTACAACTATACCCCCCTCTCATCCAGCAGCTATTCCCTACTCTGTCACATGACAATGACTCTTTCTCTATGTCTTTCTCCTACAGTCTGCCTTCATCATTCTCTTTCATTGTCTGTTTCCATCTCTCCATTGCCCAAGCAGCATCACTCTTTCTCCTCTGGCAGCAAGCTACTCTGTCTTCTCTCTCCACTTTCTCTCTCAGTCATCCTCTCGACTGGCAATAAAAGTTTCTCCCCTCCCTCTTCTTTATCTTGCAGGGCACATCAGATCCTCAGTGCGTTGTCTGGGACTATGGCAACCTGTAAGTTTCTCTGAATGAATGAACTCTCCTGGGTGCGGTGTAGAAATATGTGTCAGTGAGTGTGTTTGTTGATGTTTATCTCATGTGTGCTCAACCACACTCATTTTTTTCTAATGAACCAGGAACATTTTAATGAAGTCCTCAGTAATATTGATTTAATTTATCAGTGAGAAATGCCATTTTATCTTTGCGTCTGTTGAGAGTTTAAAGATCACATCACCCAGAAGTCTTAAGTAGCTTTTCTTTTGTTGTAGTCTTCATTTTAGTGTTTACCTTTTTCACACCATGCGGGCAGTTTAATTCACCGTTCTTTGTTCTGCTGCAAACGTTTAGTTTAATTTGAGCAATCCATTTGTGTTCCATCAGTATCCTGAAGTGTTGGTTTCTTTCTAATGGGTTTTCTTTCATTCGTCTAAGTAGGCCACAGAGGGTTTGACTTTGTTCGCTTTGATTAGTGGACCAGCTAGTGAACAACATAATGTAAACCAGCACAATTGATTGGGCTGTTATCTCCATTAACCCACATAGTGAATGTCCAATTTGTCAATAACAAAGTAAAACTTGTTCAGAACCATTAAACCAGGCTTTGGTTCCAGGCAATAGAGTGCTGCATGTACACAAAGTGCGCCCATCTATTCTTATTCTTCATTTGCATTTGCATGTCCACGAATCCAACAGATTAGACAGTGAATATGTTCTCTGTTGCTCTCTGTCTGCAAAAACAGGTCATTTAAGTTTGTGATGATAGGTTATATTGATGAGGTTGTGGGGAAGTCTGACCTGAATCATGACGCACATGTACAGAATCCTTTGTTGCACTAATGATGGGACAGACACTGTTGTACATCCATTGGAACTGACCTGTTTGGGTTGTATTGATGAATCAGACTTTAAGAAGTACTCTGCTTAGTGATTGCGCACCCTTATATCAGCTCAACCTAATGTACACCTTCGTGACCTCAATAAAATAACCTGTTTGTTAGCTATAAAAATGGCAGAAACTAGAAAGAAAAGCACTCCTAACAGAAAACTTACAACACAAGCCCTAGATTTTCCTCTCTCTGGCCACTTCTTTTAACTCCCCTAGGAAAATCCCAAGGTGTTCCCAGTGCTCAGAAAACCTCCCCAGAGAGGCGTCCAGGTATACAGAAACAAGTGCCTTAAAATGGACACTTTACCAGGAATGACTATGAGTGCATGCAGTTGTCCATGTTCACACAGGTATGAATATCACTGGGGTGAGCCATTAACAAGAATTTGGCCTAAACCGTCCTCACCAAAGTCACCTGCAGCTTAGCCACCATATTGGTTTTCTTCAGTTCATAATGCAAAAACACTCATTTTTTGCATTATAATCTGCATTATGAAATGCATACAGTTCTCTCAGAAGTCAGGCAGCAACCAATGTGTAACTACTACTGACCCATTTCTAAATGAACTAAATTTTGTGGGACAAGAACCTTAAAAACCGGGGGAAAAAAAGCAGAAAGTTCTCAGCTTCCCCAGGCACTGTTCATTCCAGGTCATCATCTCACAGCATTTTAATCACTGCAAAACCACTATCTTTAAATGGCCTGTATTGTGTATAAGTCCCAATAGAACTGTGAATTTACATATATTTACAGCTGGAGCCTAACCCAGTATTTCACAGGTGAGAGGCAGGGTACACCCTGGACAGGTCACCAGTCCATCACAGGGCCAACACAGAGAGACAAACAATCACTCACACTGACTCCTAAGGAAAATTTAGAGTGACCAATTAGAGCAAACCTGAGCACTTCCATCCCCTCTTTTTATGAGGGTGGCCATGGCTCAGGTGCAACAGCTCAGCCCTTTTGGGAGACAGATTGTTCAATCCACAAACCGTTTACATGTAAAATTTACCTTACCAAAACCCTAAACCCTCTCTTCCAAAGTGCTATCACTGATATGGATGTAAAGAAATAAACACAGCAACTGCACAGTAAATGTTACTTTAACTGTGTAATAATAAACTGTATATGAGTGTTTGAGTAAATGAGTGAATGTGAAACAAATTGTAAAACACTTTCCCAAACCTAAATAAGGATAATAAGGCTCTACATAAGTGTGGATCATCTACCATCAACTTTTTCTAGTGCAGTACTTCAAAATGAACTCCTAAAACACTAATGGAAGCATTACTAATAGGGTCGTGATTGTACAGGTTTTAACTTGATCACGTGCTTCTTTTCAGCCAATGATAATCAAACTTTCCATCAGTATGAGCACTTTCAGGCCCTCTCAGCCCATCAGCTTGAATGTTGTGCTTGTTCATAATAATGAAGACTTTACAGTACAGTTACATGCAGATGCTTGATTGGGGTCAAAATCAGAATCATGATGATTTTGGTGGTATAGGCGAATCTTTTGTGACGTCAGTGTTTACCTTTTGCCGCATTGCATCACGGTATTGGGTGGCAAGAAGCTGCATCTGTTAGCTGGATTTCTTTGCGTTTGGAGTTTGAGGGCGATCTACTACATGGTTCACTCGTGTTGTGTGATTGGCTGTACGGCTCGTTGGGGGCCCAACAAAAAGTTTTTCCGCATTCCCACCGAAAAAGACCCCGAAAAAAGAAGGAAATGGTTACGTGCTATGATACGTGCTTTGATACCTGCAAGCCTCACTGGTACACGCAGCTGTTGTGAGTCCTATCCTGACTGCTGTTTCTACTTTAAACATTAAAGCTGCTACATGACTGCATGTTTCTCCTAGACTGGATTTGAAAGAAAAATTTTGTAAGATGTTATTATCGTTTTTCACGATAGACCAAACGCCATTTAAATTATAGTTAACAGGACCAATAAAATTGAAAAACAGTCATTAGATTTAAAATTAAAAATTCAAAGGCACTGATAAATAAAGCCTTACCCGGCTTTGCAGTCGCAGTGACATGTGATTATTTCACCGTTTTCTTGGGCGATCACCCACGGAAGATGCGAATCACGCTGTGACTCTGCTTGGCCGGGTCTGACCTCCGCTTTGAGCACGACCACTGATTTTTGTTTCACCGAAAAGATTGGCCCAACCTTTCTTGAAACAAAATAGTTATAAGCTTCGAGGCTTTTAAAAGCTTTTAACCTCTCGTGGGTGAAGGGTCCAGGGCTTTCAACTAAATAAGAATAAATATCTCCCCAGCACATCTGTGGCCAAGATGCAGGTGAGTCAGACCAGTATTTTTCGTCATCCCAGACTTCATATGGGCTTTGTATTTGTTCGATTTTGTCTGCAACACAAATTTTTAGTTTCTCTCTAAACCTCCTCTGGTCTTCGGAGCTTAGCGTACTTATATAATTTGGATTTCGCCCGCTTACTTTCTTGTTTATGCTAGCAGGTTCCGCCATCTCAACAGGTCTTCTTGCCACCCAACCACACGCGCATGCGCAAAAAGATGTAAACAAAGATTCGCCTATAGACTGGCAACATTTCCAGGATTTATGCATCTCCCACATTAATTGTTGGGATAGACTCCAGCTTCCCTGCAACCTTGAATTCAAATAAGCAAAATGGATGGATGGATGGATGGATGGATGGATGGATGGATGTTGAGATCATGGAAACATAATACATTTATCAAATAAAAAAAATTAACCATTATTTTTTAATTTATTCCTGAAAACTAAAGTGTTTAAATGTTTGAACTGGTTTTTGCCCTTCTTTTATCAAAAGGTCACTTTGGTCGTGTTGTCTTATCGGACTCGTCCCAAGCAGACAGAAAATGAGTTTGGGCTTGTACAGTTGACTGAAAGCACACGAATCATTGTAAAAATGCTGAACGATGCTAGGCTTTATCTCCATTATCATATTTCCGTGAGTAATGAAAGTCAAAATTGTAATTGAAAATGAAATTAGATTTGTTGCACAGTCCTACAGTAAAATGCTCCAGAGCAAGTTAATCAGCGCTGCCTTGAGTAGGGATTGTTTTGTCAGTTGTGCTGCAGTCATGTTAATTAAAAATGCAATCATGGTGATGTTATTTTTCTGGAAAAATATGCTTGCCAATGAGTTATGCATGAACATAACTGTGGAAGACAGATTTAACATGTGATACTTTGACAGAGCTAATGGATTTATTTATTTATTTAATGGAGTTCAATTTGCAGAGAGGGGCCTCCCTGTTTACTGTGACAACAAGATGGTTGGCTGAAAAATTCTGGTCAGGTCATCTCCTACCATGACATCACATGGGTTTATCCAGCTCCAGAGGTTTGGAGGATAAGAAATTGTAAACTTATCAAACTACCTCTTCTCCATCAAGGTGGGAGAGGAACAATGCTGCCCAAAGTCAATTAACTAGCTTGCAGATTACAGCTGCAATCAAATTAAATTCACAGACACGACAAGGGCAGACAGCCAAACGGAATATAAAGTGGCAACAAGGCAGTGATGTCAACCAACCCAACACAACCAACATACAACAGCTGGCAAACATGGACAGATGCAGAGTCGCACACAAACACACACCGAACACACAGTTGATGCAACATATTGTGGCATTTCAAGAGCTTTAGTGCACCGTGTCGCAAGTAAAAAGAATTTATTGCAAAATCTGATAATCAAAAATCTAATAAAGCTCATATGCAAATACAAACAGGTCTCTGCAGGGGAAGGTGGAACTATTTGTATTTCAATCCTCCTCCATTATTTGCCTGTGCAGGCCAGCTAGAGCTTGACTGGAGCTTGGCATGAGTGTGAAGTTGATATGGACAGAGAACATGTTGTACAAAGCTTCCATTTGTTTGCATGAAGAAATCACCTCTCTCAGGCCGACTGTCTCTCTGACTAAGCTGCGGGTTTTGAGGTTGAGCAGGAGGCAGACGAGAGGTGGAGAATGCACAGATAGCGGTGTGGAGGGAGGGCAAAGACAGCAGCAGCTGAGCCAGAGACATTGATGGAGGGGGAAAAAAATGAAGGAAACTTTGATTCTCTGTGAGCTGTATATGGAGACTATTTTTAATGCACACAAATTCATCCACGTGAACCATAGATTTTATTATCCGCTTGTATTTTTTTCCTTTAACTGCTATGAAACACTCATGTTATACACTGTTATATGGAGATTAGGGCTTACACAGAGGCTCAAATCTGCAAAGCCTATTGTCATTCACATCACAATTATATGTTTTTCAGCAATGGTGTTATATTTAGAAGTCTGAAAGCACTTTTAGCGGAAGCACACACTCTCTCTCTCTCTCTCTCTCTCTCTCGCGCTCTCTGTCTCAGCTGGCTACGTTGGCCAACAGTTTGTGGCACTCACAGTTCATCTCAGTATTTATGTGTGAGTGTTTATTTATTTATTTAGCCCCTAACAGGCCCATATGTCGGCACCATCTGCCCACCCAAATCGTTGAGCTTGCCATCCCTCCCCATCTCTCCCCATGTGCCTGCTCCCCTCAACCAACTCTCAACCTGTAGTCATTCACCATGCCAGTTCCAGCGGATGCAGTTATGTTTAGTTCTTATAAAAGTTTTACAAGGTTTAAAGCTGGGAGCTCAGTTTAGCAAAAGTAAAAGAGACTTTGAAAGAGTCTTTTTTTTTCTGATCACACATGGTGGCATCATAGTTAAGTTGCCAGAGGTGGTGGCAGTTCAAGTTTCAGAATCTTGATGCATAACTAAAGTTTTAAAGATCTTTGGAGACCTTGTCAGAAAAATACACCAAACTGTTATTTCTCTTTCTGCGATGATGCATGTTCAAACTTATCTTTCCTGTGGTTCCTGACCTTGCCTCTGGCGTCTTTGACCCTCACACTGCTTCAGAGTGGAATATCTGATTAACCCTCCTCAACCCCCTCCTGATGCTGACACACATACATGTGGTACATACACTCACTACACTGTGCAGCACATATCAGATGTCTGGTGCATTATAGATCACTGTAGCTCTGTTAGAATGTTAGGAGAATTGTTGGCATCCATTAAATATACATTATTGCTCTGCTCAAACATTTATTTATGCATCACTAACGCATTTCTATTTCTCTGATGCTGGAAAAACTTGTGAAAACTGAAAAACTGTGTGCATCACAGTCAACTGTGCAGCCACATTTAAAAGCATACTGTAAATATAAGGAAGCAGTTGGAGATAAATGCAAATTATAGTTTTAGGCGGATGGACGACGGTAAGGCATGTGAAGGGCTGGGGTTCACTTAATCCTCTTTCTAATCCCCGGTGTTGTTCAGCTTGATCAGGGATAAGTAGTTAAAGACCCAGCCTTTCCCCTCCATCGCACATCATTGCTGCAGATTAATCAAGACCTGGTGTGTAGCACAACTAGCTTTCACATCCTCAATTTGACGTGGTTTGCTTTTGGCTCACGCTGGTCTGGTCCTGCTGTCAGCTTTGGCGTTGGCAGGTCTCAACCTGAACTGAGGTAAAAAAGAAATAAATAAAATAGAATAAAATTCTGCATGCTGCCAAAAAAAAAAAAAAAGGCTGAGCACAAATCTGGCCAAATTTTTTAATAGCATTTAGTTTATTAAAAGGCACAGCAGTAAACTGTCTTTCAGTTCCAACTCTCATTTTGTTGCCTGTCAAACACAATGTTTCTCTTGAACAGAACAAACAAGCAAGCAAATAAAATCTATGATTGACAATTGCACGTTTATCTTTTTATTATAAAACTTTCAGAATGTAACCCTTTAATTAAAATGGCTTTAATTTAAAGATAATCAGCTCAGAGAAAGACTCGGAGGGAAAAGGTCTGACAAAAGAATATTAGTCTCTTATCCCAGTCAGAACTCTTCCTAAATCACTCTTCATGCAACTTCATTGCTTCCCCAGGGCTGTCTTCCAAAACAAAAGATTGTAGATGGTAGTGATGGATCCTCCCCTGAGCCCAGACCTCAACATTATAAAAGCCGTGTGAGATCATCCTGACAGAGAACAAAGGCAGCCAACAGCAAAAACAAACGATTCATATTGATTATTTTAAGAAATAACAAGAAAACTTAGGCTAAAAAAATGAAGCTGTGTTGAAAAAAAAAAAAATAAATCATAATAAATAATGACTTTTCAAGTTGTGCAAATGTTTTGCCTTATATATTGTATTTGTATTTATGCTTCTTTCAGTAAATTGTTCCACATATTTTTCTTTTTCCCTGGCAATACACAAAATAATGGGAGGCTTTTTCACTTTCCTGTACACCAACTTAAAAGAATCAAAAAGTGGCTTTTTTTTCCATTTGGTACTGCTACCCTGTTTCATACCAGCATCAATTTAGCTCTAATTTCCAGTGCGTGGGATGTAGTGCAGTCAGTGGTAGATATGTTTCTATACATATGTGTTAGCCCAGTGATTGAGCCCGTTGATAGTGTGTCAACCCACAGAATTCTAGGAGAGTCTGCACGCTGCTGCGACCCTAAGCAGACATTGTAGGCATGTTAATCAATTGGATAGACAGAAATATTGGAAACAAATGGATAATATAGACACTATAATCCCTGAGGAGATGTTTAAATACATTTGTATTTAAAAAAAAAAAAAAAAAAAGCCTGTAGTGAATAAAACGGTGCCAGCCATCAGCCGTTGAGAGGGTATTCTACAAGCCACGAAATGCATTTTAAATGACACAAACTTTCATTCTTTCCTCACATTGCATACTCTTACGCATGCACACATTTGCACAGTGTAGCCACCAGAAGGAGGGGGGTGGACAGCTGATACGGCTTGCTCCACTTTTCCATCTGACAGAACACAAGGGATCAAGACTGTGTCAAACAGCGAGCCTGCCTGGCAAGAGGGAGTGGGCCAGTAGGGCTTATGTGCGCTCTGCCTCTATTGGGCATTATAGACGTGGACAGGCTGATTACAGCTATCACAGCAGTCCGTAGAGAACAGGACAATGTGGTAAATTCAGCTCTCCGTACGTAGGGCTCAGAGACTTAGTGAGGAGTCAAGTTTAGAACAGTTTTGATGCCATTAAGTATTTTTTTACGTATTGAGGAAAATACTAATTAGCCATATGTACAAGTCCGTAGCTATGGATTCTTTCTGCTGCTGCATGGATATATTTAGGTGGCATCTACTTAAGGGAAGTTCTACTGTTGAAGTAGACCAATTGAAGTAATAATGAAAAGCCAGTTGGTAATTGTTATATTTTTAGCATTGAAGCATTATTATTGATTTTATCATCATGTGACCAGAAGAGGAGGAATGAAGCGATCTATCTCACTGTCCACACAGGGGTAGCCCTTAGAAATGAGGTGGTAGTTTTACATGTAGATGTTGGGCATGTGCTAGTTAGTATTTGAAGTTCAGAAGTGGCAAAAAAGAAGAATGGATCTTTGCTGACAGTCGGGATACATTGCCTCTTCACTGCTGGATCTGTAGAACTTGAAAGCCACTTGGTAAGTAACATTTATATGTCTTGAAATCTATTCTATGTCATTTAGTGACACAGCAAACTCATTTACAAGTTTTAAAAAGAGCCTTCTGTCTAGTTAAGTATTTTCCTTATGCGTGGCTTGCTGATTTGCACCTTATCCTCTTTACTTCTGTGCTGATGGATGTAGGCTGAGAGGGTTCTGGGCTGGTTAGCATTGATCCTGTTGGTATCCTCTGTGAGTATCTTTTAAGATGTGTAGATGAACACATCCACCTTTTTAGATAAATCCTTAACATTTTCTATTTGATGCATCAGTAGAAAAACCTGATTGGAAATAAAATTAAAGGTCTATAATGCTTTTTTATTAGTTTGAATTTATAACCCACTTATCTCATAGAAGTCACTTTCTTAGTGTCTGTGTGGGATGTCCTTTTCAGTTGCCACAATGGCAGACTATTAATGGCTGGAGCCAAGTCTGGTATCTCTGTATTTTCTGTTAGCTCATGAGCTTGCACACCAGGAGGAAAGTTAATCTCTGAAAAGAAGCTTATAAATTAGCCAAGGGTCATGCCAAAGAGCAGCAGCTTGGGACTGTAGAGGTCAATGACAAAGCATTCTCCCCACACAATTCGTGGGAAGGAGTGTAAAGGCAGGTTTTGTGTAACATTTTCACCTGACATAAGCCATGAGAAAGACGAGCATTAAACAAGGACAGTGCATTTGTCTCCAATGCAGACCTGTTTAAATTTTTTCTTAAAAAAAAAACGGGAGTCAGTCTGGCGTAAGACTAATAGAACTGCAAACAACCTCTGACTGAAACATTTTTTTGATTCTCTACATTGATCCAGCCACAGATGCGTCAGAAGAGATATTTAAGTCATCGTTTTTTCAGACACTCTAATGTACATGGGACTCACATCAATAAATATTTCATGTTCAAGTAGTCACTGTGGAGATAACATTTCGACATGAGCTGTACAGTATTGCACATCAACATCGAAACATCCTTTAAGTAATCTCATATGTTGTACTGGTTATAAGACCCGCCTCTGCATCGGACAGTGTAGGAGAGCAAAAGCCTAGTTCCTACAGAGTTAATATCTGGGTCAAATATATTAATGCATGCAGACACAAACACACAAGCACATGAACACAAACATGGCTCTACTTGTGGCAGATGCTGTATAAATGCATGCTGTGCAGTCCTGTATAATGGGTGTTAGAAAAGGTTGAGTAAGTACAAATGATTTGTGTCGTGTGAAGATTTGCTTCAGTGCTTTCTTGCTCTATTGAGAGTCAAAAGTCTGAATTTAATGCGTCTGGTGAATGTACGCTCCTGCTTGCTGGTAATCTTAGACTAGATTTCTGTCAGAACATTTTCCATCAGCCTGTAGACTTCTTTTCTTGCACTTACTTTGGTGGCCTAAGTCTTTGTTGGAACTTAAACCACTGGCCTTGTTGCAGAGATGCCAATGCAGTGACTAAGTTAGACTTCCCATGATTAACACACTTTTATGCAGCTGAAGTCAATGCATTCTGAAGTATATTCTGACTAAAATAAAGATATAAAAATAGATATTTTCCCCTCTTGTGTTTAACCATTTCAAGCATCCAATTCGTGGAGAGAAAGGAAAATACCTTAATTGGATTAATGAACACACACAATGCTGTCTGTGTCACGGTTGTAGACTCAGGGCAGCCAGAATAAGCCAACTGTTACCTCTATTGTAAAACATGGACAGACAACTGTGAATTGAGTAAAACTTTGCAGTTCATAACATCTTAGCGGTTTTTATATTCTTGTTCAATGTGGTTCAGCTTTTTGGCCATGAAGTGAAGCAGCTACTGTAAATGGAACTGGGTCAGCATTAGATCTCCTGTGACAAAGGCAGTCAGCAGATTTCACTCACTAATAAGAACAAAAGAGGATGTGAGTGACAGCATACTAATAAGCTGCAACCATGTGAACGCCCTACCTCTACATGCATGTTATTAAATGATGCTACTTACACTTCGCGTGTTTAGTCGGTCACAGTTGCTTAGAAAAAGCAGTTTGAGGTGGCAGAAGTTAAATGATAGACTTTTCAGAGACTCATCCATGTCAGATATTGATGCATCCAGCAGAATGTTTTCAGCAATGCATGCCTCACAATTTCAGTCACATCACGTGAAAGCTGCCCTAAATTACCGCTACCTCGGGATACATTTCCATCTACCAACTTATGACCAGGAATTCCCATGATTTGTACTGAGAATGGGCTGTCTTTAAATTGTTATATTAACCATTACTACTCCTGATATGAGAATAATTGGTTTACCATCTGTCATTTGGGAATAAATTAAAAAAAAAGAAGGACTGAAGGGAAAAAGATATTCTAAATGTTTGCATCATATTGAACTTTATGCCACATAAAACATAATGATATGAAACTATCAGGCTGCAAGAAGCATGCATTGGGTGCTGGGATAGGTTTTAATGCATGTGGCGATACCTGCCTTATGCTGATGAGTTTAAACACATTTATTTCTCTAGATCAGTCTCCTCTTGAGGCCATTTACCTCCATAATCCTGAAAATCCTTTACAACAGACTCTCTCCTTTCCACTTGTCTTTCTGCCTCTGACTCATTAGCTCTCATGTTTCCACTGTGAATCACTAACTCTCATCCTTTTTCACACATTGACTCTACAAAAAGAAAAAAGAAAAGAAAACTTGGAAACCTTGAGTCACAGTATATATGGCAATTTAAACACTAACTTCTCGGTATCATGTGCTGAAAATTAAACTTGCTCCTGCTGTTCTCTAAAGGTTTTCAAGCAATTTGACTTTAAAGTATTCTTTGGGTAATGAGAACAAAACTTTCTGCAATTTACATGCTGATTTCCATCTATGCGTGAAATTCTTGTGTCATCCTCCAATGCTTTTTTCATCTCCTTGCATCTTACAGCCTTCTAAGTTGTCTTTCCTATCACAATTCTTTCTCTCCTTTGTAATATCTCTATTTTCTTCTCTGGCCACTGATGAACATATTTTAGACATATTTTAGGAGATAGAACAGCAGGTGTGGAGAGAGCAGCTTATTGATACCATGTTGAAATAGACTAATACTGTATATGTGTTTTCAGAGATTGGGTAAAAAATATCTAAAAATGTCTATTAAGCCTTAAGGTTAATATAATAACCATGACAGGCCCTTTTTCATACACTCTATGCATTACACAGCTTGCCATTATTTTAGTAGATAAATGTTGGTTACAAACAATCATGAAGCTTTTACTTAAATGTGTTTAAAAAATAAAAAAGTGATCAGTTTGACTGTCAAGATAGTTGTTACTTGATTTATCCAACAAAGACAGTCTGGTCTGTCTCCAAAATCCGCTAAAAAAGTTCAAATACTCAATATCAGTTGAGGCAAATTTCAAAGGGAGAAAATGGAAAGCAGAATTTTACACATCTGTCAGTGATGCTACTTTATTTCCATTGAAATAAGCAGATTTCCAGTATACCAGCATATAAACACAAGCGCTGAATGTAAAAAAAAGTTCTGTGAACAAAATGTTAAAATTCAACAAAGATAAAAATAAAATGGATAAATTGGAAAGTTCAAAGTGTAGCAGAGTCATGGCTGAAATCCCTAAAGATCACCATGGATGCATTAGTGCATTAGGCTGCTGTGTTTGTATACTAGCAACAACTAAACCGATGTCATATGCAGTGTCGGTAGATAAAGCTGAGCTCACTAGATAGACGACATGGATGAAGACTCATCTCTAACAACGAATCATCAAAGACTCAATAAACCTTTTTTTCAGTAACTCCACCAGGATTTAAACATGTTCCAAGATGGCAAGGACTACAATTCTATATTAACACATTATTTGTTTTCTTGCTGTCTCCTTGTCACTGCTCTAAGTTTCTTTTTTTTTTTTTTTTTTTCTTAAAATAATCTGATATTCCCCTTGATTGTCAGGGGAAGAAATAGTTAAAACTTTCTCCTAGTTACACTCCCTTGTTTCTGTGCCTACATCATAGATAATATTCTCTTCAACTTGTCTGGATTAGATGTCATTTTTTACCTCGTTACCTTGTTTTTGAAAGCTCTCTCTCATCCTGCTTGTATGTAAACAACTATGATGATTACAGATGATAATAAGAGTTGCAATTAAGCTAAACAGCACAGTGTTTTAGGCCAAGAGGCTCCACACCATAATGTATCTGCCACCATGCTCAACAGTTGCCATGAGTTTTTTTCCCTTTATCTACGGCTACTGTGGCCAAACAACTGACATATGCTGTTGGGCTGAATTTGTTGTGAAGAGTCTCTGAGAAAATGACATTTATATGTAATGCATGTCCCTTGTACATAATTACATAGATAACAATTATCTCTCTTTCTTAAACATTTAGGAATCTCTTTTAATCTCCTGTTACAGTTAAGGTCACCTTTAACCTTTCATGTGATGGCCTTAGAAAAGCCTTAGGGCTGGGATATACTTGCTGTGAACGCAAGTGTATACGTCAACGTTCTGCTACATTTGTGTAAAAACGTGCTGCAAATGACGGAAACACAACCAGGCAATAAGGCTCAGTACCGGAGGTGGCCGCAAGGGAAGTACAAAAAATTTGGACTCTGAAATAGGGAAAAGGTCAATCTACAGGTCACATTGGTTTTTTGGGGCATCAATGCTCAAAACCTTTCCAGTTTGTTGCCAACTGGTGATACATATGCTGGTTGTTGGGTACAAGGTTCGAGCCATGGTCTCCAAAACTATGTGCCGTTGTGTTTACCTCAGACCTGTCGTGTTCATGCTTTTGTTCACATGAGCACCACTAGAGTTCAAGTCAATCGAGCAACTTGCGCCCAGATTACCTCACATCAACGCGAGCAGCCTACGTGCCAAACAATCACTAGAAACACGTTGCAGCCATGAAATGGCACACCACTAACAGTAAGTATATCCCAGCTGTTAGGATGTATTCACACTAGGACGAATGTAGTTGTATTTGGGCAGGGAATTCCAAAAAAATTAAAAACCATTACATTTTTTTTCATGAAACCATTTTCTTTCATGTATTTAGAGGGTGCCAAATATTTGCTTTTTCAGATATTTTGAACCATATATTGACATTTCTTTCCCATATTATGTACACAACTTTCTTAGGACTGTAAAAGGTTGCTGTGTATAAAACAGAAATAAAAAAAATCACAACTAAAGTTTATGTTTACAAGGCAGATGGAGGGAGGCTTGATTGACACCAATTTAATTTTTTTTTTCACCTTAAAAGGGGCCAATTGGCTTTCATAGTAATGTCCTTTCAGTCAAGAGATTCTCTGTTTACTCTCAGTAGACATAAAAAGTCAATTTGCATTGTTGTTCATTCTTTTTTTTCCCTAAAAACCAAAACCACATTCAAACAATTTATGCAGAAATTGGAAAACATTTTAATTTATTCATTCCACCAACATTTCAACTGTGAAATATTTCCAGATCTATTAGATGGACTGACATAAAGTGTTACAGACACTTACAGTTGCCAAGTTACACATGCTGATGAGTAATCCCCTTACTTCTGCACACGTTTTCCACAACTAACAGCTAAACTGATATTTGCAGACATGTTTGTATTAATACAGTTGGTCCTCTTTTAAAAAAACCTCTCTGTTCTTTCAAAAACTTTATGTAATGAGCAAACATTTCAAGCAGCCTGTGCTTGATGATCAGTTATTACAATGACAGCAAACTTAAAAACAAAAGAAAAAAATCTTCTTTGTATAATACTAAGTGTTTGGTATCCAAAGCCTGTAAACCAACTCTATTGGTAGACAGAGCTGTTTGTACTTCTACTACCTGTTTCCTTTGAGTCAGCAGCATTTTCTGGTTTATTCAAACATCACAACAATAAAACAATGACAGTGTCCCTTAATCTTAAACCCAGCTTGTAATCTTTTATAAGTCACAGGACTTACATGGATGACAACAAAACTCAACTAAATTCAAAGCTGGCCTTTTGCTGAAGGGCATGAAAAGTCTGCAATAATTTCCTGCTGAAATAGATGAGGATCTGCAGTCAATTAAGCTTGAAATTCAGCAGATGAAACAAAGAGGCCACATATTTGTGCTTGTGTTATCAAAGGAGACCCCCTGTTGTCAGCTGGCAGACAGTTTTTCCTCATTGTCTCATATCCTCTTTGCTGCCAGATTGACATTGAATACTTGATATACATTTCTGTCTTTGTTGCATGAAGTCCGGACTATTGGTTTTTACTTAATGGACTGCATGCATGCTTCCACTGCTATTGCATTTGGAAGAATGTACATAAATCATAAAGCTCCTCACTGTATGTGTTTTTGGGCCACATTATTATTTATACGTGTTGTCCATATGGCAATATACTGTGTGTTTTATGAGTGTGTGCAAAGCCATTTACCAATATGTGTTTTTTTTTTTTCTATTTTTGCCATCCATGTTCTCAGAGAGCTCAGCTTTTACTAAACACTAGCATGAAATACAGCTGGCCTCTGATTGGTCAGAGAAAATCCTCACATGTGGGTGTAGCAACACTATATGCACATGCGCACAGTTTTTTCTCTTGTCAGTATCATACATTTCTGTGACAAACACACACACAAGCCCGCGCCGTGTTGCTACCTGTCAAACTGTCTCTGAGCTTCACCGCTGTGACTCATTTTCCGTCTTTGAAGTGTCACCCTGCAGATGACGATCATCAGGGCTCACATCTCATTACTGACATTATAAATTATGTGTCAGAGTGTGTGTTTATATTTCATACATCTGTGTGTGTGTACATGCTCCATCATGTTTAGATATACTTTTGAGGATTAATGTTGACGCATTCTTGTCATTCAAAGTCACAATGATGATGTTGGAGCAGTCTGTCATAACACAAGTATATTTAGTCTGGGGTGATGTATTGCACTCTGGTGAACATGTTATTTGCAAGTGATGGTGTCCTCTTAACTGTTTGCTTTATTTGATTGACATCTGAAAAAAAGTTGCCCTTGTTTTGTTGTTTTGTTTTGTTTTAGTTTTTTATCAGGTCAATGTCTACTATCTGTTTATTTCTTTTGTTTTGGTGATTGGTTGCCACTAAGAGAATAAAGAGAATTTTGATCTTTGATCTGGTAGGTATTCTGTGATGTCTGGCAGCAGGAGCTGAGAAATGCGATGTGGTGTCTCCATGGATTAGGCTTGGTCTTGTTTCAGATTCATGATTGCTAAAGTTGTTCTAAGCTAGCTTAAGTTACTTCTTGCCTGTTTATGGTAGCAATAACATCGCTGTGATTATGCCAGCCTAGCATAGTGTTTGCTAACAGCTTAAAAGCTAGTAAGTACCTGCACAAATAATATTATGTGTACAAAATATTTGAGAGTACAGAACAAGCATTCACTTAATCAGCTGCATGTTGAGATGCATTTATGGCTGAGTGATGTGAACGCAGAGAGAGGGAAAAAGTTAAAAGGATGAACATTACTAAAAAAAAATGACAACCATCATGATGTCAGGTCACTCTTAGTTTTACATTGTCAGAAAATACTTAAACGTGACTCAGACTAACAGCAATGTACTGAGTGTGTTGTTGTGGAGTAGCTTAGGTGCCAGACTATTTGTGACCATTATATGTTTAAAATGTAACTCTGTTAAAGATGACATGTTTTGACATCTGAGAAAAGCATTTTGGTTTATATGAGTCATGACTTCATGGCAAAGAAATAATGGAATAGAGACAATGTGATTTAATGTTAAAGGGCATCAGAGGACTGCATCGATGTTTTACCAGAAACTTCACTCATTATATTGCTTATATATAGCATCCACTAATGGCCTAAATCCAAAGATAAATTTATCAATACAACTGCTAGCAATATAAATGCATGCTCCATAGAAAGAAAAATTCACAATGCAAATTTAAAATAAATTTAATAGAAGATATTTTAGTCATACACATTTTTATTATTAATTGGCAGATAAATCGGTTATTAGACTTTTTTCTTTCAAACATCAGAATCGGCATTGGCCTCAAAAAAAATCCATATCGGTCAGGCTCTACATGTTTCTCAGCAAAGTTCGGCTGTAGTGTTTGTTTTTGGGAAGTCCAGTGGCCTTTATGCTACATGGATGCGAGCACTCAAAGTTTTCTTACAGAACACAACACAATGTACCATGTTGTTAGTTCAACACATGCCCACTCCCAGCTCATCACATGCTACCACTTTATCAAGAGCCCTTTGAGTCACTTTTAAATTAACAGGGAGTTGTACAACTGCATACTGCCAGTTATCCTTCTGTGGTGGTAAGTAAGAAGCAAGACCTGCGCACTCTTGTACCTCCCTAAGATACATCTTTTCTCTTTCATAAACATCCATATACAGAACCCAGCTGATATTGCAGCATCAGTGACATGAATTCTTTGATAGCCTCTAATGAACTTCGACTTCAGAAAACTCCCCGTTTGAAATGTTTCAATGTAAAGTATCTCATGTTTTTCATACCAATGTGTCACAATATTCTCATGTTGATAATTCATTTTGCTCTGGGGCACATATGACAAATGTGAATCCTATAAAATGCATTTAAACAACCTTTTGAAACCAAACTCTTTGAAAATTTGATTTTATCTATAAAATCCTTCACATACAAAAACAACAATCAAACACTTTATCATGACTTTAATCTCAGAACCTTAGCTAATTTGCTTAATCAGAACTGCTTACATGCAGCCCAGTCAGAAAAGATCAATGATCAAACAGCTGTCATCGCATCTACAACAACTTCAAACTATTGAAAAAGCCAAAGCATTATGAAAAGAATTCTGAGAGCTCTTCTTTTTCCATCAGTCACAAAAGAGTCCCTCTTGACCCCTTTAGAACATGTCTATGGCTTTTTTGTCTTTTGCTAATCCTCCACCTGTCCCTGCCAACTAAAATAAGAATATATCCAGGGTTAAATTTGAGGTCACTGTTCAGTGGGAACTGCCAGAGTAATTAGTTCAGTTAGAACCTTATTGATCGACCTCCACACAACCTTCTTTGGTGAGCCTTTAAAGAGAAGTGAAAGGAAGGTGGTTGAGGGTAAATACGGTAAAGAGGTGTAGTGCAGTAAAATGTACAAGTCTCTATTGAAAGATTTTGTGGGTGCTTCTTCTTTCCTAATAACTTTGAAAGTTTTAAAAAAGAAGACCATTTAGTGCCACATAACTCTTACCCACTATTGAAGCTACATGAGTTTTTTGTCTACAGTTAGCTGATGCAACATTTTTTCTCAAGGTCTTAAAACACTCAGAGTTTTCTTCTATAGAAAGCAGCTGGGCTCAATGGAGCAAAAAAGGGAAAAGAGATGAAAAAAAAGTACTTGTGGTGCTAAACACTGAGAAATAAGGTGTGATTGGGATTCAACACCAGCAGAGTAAAAGAGTGAATGAGTGAACTTGTTGAACGTAATCACAAGGCAGGTTTTAAACATTGTCCATCTTAAAGGATTTCTCTTGGCATTTAGTGTGATCGTGTCATCATTTCAGTCTGTTTATATCCTTTGTGCCACCCCTTATATCCTTTTTCTCTCCACCTCCAGGGAAGCTGGCGCAGAAAACTGGGGCACAGAAGGCTGCCAAACGCTCGCGTCAAACACTGTCCACACCAAATGCCTGTGCAGCAGGATATCCACATACGCAGTGTTAGCGCAGCAAGCTAAAGACCCGGTAAGTGGCCAGTGGATAGCCTGATGGCACTCTGCAGGGGGAGGGGGGTGGTTGCTAACAGGAAACTACTACCAGGGGCTAGTCACTGAGCTGACACATCTCTGTACCAAGAATTTAGTTTGCATTCCTGTCAGAATAGGTTTTCTGTTGTTGTTGTTATTTCCATAGAGAGATATGGATGCGTGATGCTTATATGGTTTGCTTAGTTTGGATGCAACGTGTTATGCTTGATATCTTGCAAGAAAATGGGTGCAGCCTCATTGGTACTATCAATTTTGAAGCTTTTCACGGTCGTGTACATGATGCTATTTTGATCACAGCGCCTTTGCTTGTCTAATTATATGCTGATGCTGTCATTCACTGCTTTATAGAACTTTTTAAAGCATAAACTCGAGAAAGGTCAGGTTGTTCGCCAAGCTATTCCCTTGTGACATAAAAAAGGAAGACATGTCTTGGAAAAGACATGAAGAGATTTTTATTGTGGCTGGATGTTATGTTTAATTCCAGCACATAACCTGTGCTTCTATAAATAGTTAATGTGGGTTGTGCAGTATTTGACATGATTAAAGAAGGCTTTTTAGCATTAAGGGGGAATACCTGTTATGATCTTACTTTATAATGTTAATAGTCGTCCAAGTTTATATTCTTAATTTACTTTCCTCTCAGAGCAACCAGCAATTCACTAACTGTGTAGCATCACACGCCATGATACCAATCATTTTACATCTTCCATTAATACACACTCAATCTGTTTATTATTCATACCCACTTCATTGCTTCCTTTAGTTTTCCTTTAGCTGTGTCTTCCTCTCAGCAGCCCACTTTTGCCACTTGTTCTTCTCTCTCTTATGACACTTTCATTAACTTTTTCAACTTTTGTCATCGCTTTTTGCTAAACAAAATGCTCCTTTTAGCGTTGGCTGTACATTTTTCTCCATCGTTACTCGGTGAACAGTAACTGCATTTAAAAAAGCAGGGAAGGGATGAGATTTGGCATATCAGCTTCTTTTTTCTTTTGACTTTTTTCCCCCTAATTCTTAGTTTAGAAAAAAAAAAAAAACTGAGCCAGCAAAGCAGATGCCCAGTAAGCACTGAGGGTTACTCATAGAAATGTAAAGTGATTCTGTAGATGGGGGAATGTAGGTGGGGGAAATATTTCACTGACAGAGATGGAAGCCTGGTTTAAGCTAAAAAAAGAGAGACAGAAAGAGGAAAACGTAGATGTTGTCTGCGCTCAGAGGTTATGCATTGCCAACCACAGAGATAAAGAGCTGTGCATTTATATGTACATCAAGTCCCTGTGCGACCTTTTCAGTGTAAAAAACATTGCTTCTCTATAGCATTCAGTGAAGCTGTGCATGGGCGGGTTTTATTCTTTTTTTTCTCCATACGTATATCACCTCACAGTTTAGTAAACTGAAGACAACTTTACTGTTATCAGTTGCAGCCGGCTGCTGTTTTCCTTATGAAAGCTTTAAATCCCTTTTAACTGCATCATACTTTACCTGGACATGACCAAACAGAAGACAGGCAGAGTCGGCAATTAGCTGGGGAACACACCACAGTAATTATCAGCGCACATATTTCCCTAGAGAGTTGAAAATGTCAGGATTTTTTAATTTTTTTATTTTTTATGCAACCTTTGATTGGTTTGTAAGTCTATTGAATGCTGAGAGATTCTGTAGCTCGATTTGTGGAAGGTGAAATAATAGGTGGTCAAAGAGTTAAAGAAAGTATCATCGAAAGAGTCAAAGAACCTCTAATGTATATTCCAAGTGCTGATCTGTGATGCAGACCCAGTAATCTTTACTTTATCTCCTGTAACCCGTAGGTTTCTACTATCTTGAACATTTGCTGAGAGTTGGTTTAAATCACCTAAAAATCAACAACAGCCAAAAACGGTGTTTTTTGATAAAAACACTAAGGCCCAATCCCATTTCTATTTTTCACCCCCTTCCCTTCCCCTTGCTTTTCCTACCCTTCGTCACTTAAAACAAAGTAGTAAAGGGTGTAAACATTCCCCTAGGAAATGAGATACCCCTACTTTACCATCATTTGTCATCAGAAGATGTCGCTAGTTGCTACATCAGATGAAACGACAAGTATCTATGGCAATGTCAACAAACTGATATCAAACAAAGATGTGTATTGTTTCAATTGCCTGAACAAAATGAGATGGTTTGTTATAATATACACTCAGAGGGTTATGCTGAAGAATGTTAGCAACATTAGCTAACTAGTTAACGTTAATGAGCATTATTGATTAGCAGTTAGTGCTAAGTTAGCAATTTTGACAACAGACCTTAGGGTGAACAATAACATAAATAAATGGTCACATGATGAAACACAACAAATTTAAAATAATTTTTACACCCTTATTGATGCTGAATATACAGTTATGGGTGTCCTGCCTCCCTTCTATCTCCATCTTTGCTGATGTATCCGGTGCCTGATGGGACGTTTTTTAAACCCTTTTGTTTGAAGTGTGGTCCAGGGCTGTCTTTGTTTGGAGGGTTGTGTGGCCCTCACCCTTAGCCCTTCCCATTGATCCAAAAGAGAATCGAGATAGCCTTTCCCCTAACCAGAACGTCAGCCTAATTGTGATCTTATATTTTAAGTCTTCTGTATATTCTTGTGAGAGTGGAATTCTTTTCCTTAAGAATATTTCTCTTTAAAGCTGAAGAAACTTAACCCTATTAAAAAAAAATGAATAGCTTTACTTAGCAAATGTAGCTGGATGGGTGACTGTATTCTGGATATATCTTTCAAAAAAGGAGGGCATGCGCTTCTCACCTGAAGTAGAAAATATATAAAAGAAGTCAGGTAATCTGCTTGCCATTAGAAGTTGAACACTGTACAAGGCAAAGGGTTAGTGCAATATTTTCACAAATTGTTTTGTTGTATGAAAGAAGTAAAATGATAGCTGTGCATTATGAATGGATTTCTGTGCATCGTTTCCCATCATCCTTTCCTTTGCATAATAACCAAAAGAACAAGGTTTGTAATGAAAGGGTAGGCTTCTTGAGCTTACTATCCACAATCAAGTAAGAAGTAAAAAAAGTTGAAGTTCAATCTCCCTACTGCTCCTTCCTATTGAAAGGAACCAGCTGATATTGTACAGACACCAGAAGATGAGAACCCCCCGCGCTGTGTACCCCTCTCCATTGAGGTTTCCTGGGCACTGGCAGCTGAGTGAGCGCCAACTTGGGACTCCTGAGGGATTATATTTCCCAGTGGCCTTGAAGCAGCTGGAATTCCCCAATGAAGGACTGGAGGGAGATGCTGCAGACAGGGAGATCCAGACATTTCTGCTTCCCCTCTATAAAAACCTTGAGAATCATGAAATAGAGAATAGATGGATGTTTTTTATAGTCTTCCTGAGGAATTGTAGGCATTTGGCATCCACACATGCAAGGCAATTTTCAAGAGGCACTGCTGCTGCATCCTGAAAGAAATTTCAACAGGTCAGACACAATAAGACCATTTACCAGAGCTGACTCAGCATTAAGGAAATGGATCCTGTTATGTGAGACAAAACCTTGCATTACCAGCTGCATTGTACGCTTGAGTTATTTATTGTACACTGTAACACAGAAGATATTATTCCCTTCTGTTTTGTCCCTTGGATTTATCTCCTTCTTTTTTTATTGAGTATTACGAGGGTCAAAATAAGGTGATGGCCTTAAGGTGAGCAACTGCTGTTATTCATTATTTGGTCCCTTATAGCTTGAATTACTTCACAGGGGTCTGGAACCTATTAGAGATCATTAATTCCAATAATATGACGAAACATGATGGCTTTGACCTTTACGCTGAATGGGTCACTCCAGCCGATGTTTCTGCTTCCTGTTACTCCTCTTCCAGCTGAACAGTATTGACTTTTCCCTTTCCACTCAGCAAGCAGGCCCGAGGTAATGACTAAAAGTAGGCTATGAGGGAAAGCACATTGACTTTTGTGGCATTTGTGACATCAATGAGAAGTGTACTAGTCATTAGTGAGTCGTCATTCAGCCTACTGTGTGACCATTAGACCCAGTGTAGAGGACCAGAAGGTATGGGTCAGTGTTTTTGTGTCAATGGCTCTTAGTCGGGAGGTGTGAAAGCTAGTGCAGAATGTACTTTCCTGCCTTAGGGTGCTCCAGAGGTAGCTTTTTACACCAGCAGAGATTGAATTCTGTCAAAGAGGAGGTAGGGGCTAATTGAAAAGGAAAAATAGATCAGGCACAGCCAGACACGCAAACATAGCCATTGAGACAGGAATTAAGGTATCCATAAAGACTTGTAAGTCAGAATGAATAAAAACACAAACATAATGTAGAAGCTCTGAACAGACTCGCTTCTATGCAGTTCCCAGGTTGTATGGCTGTTGGAGTAGCTCTGGGTATCAGCAGTCCAGTTCTGACAGCTTATCCCAGGCCATGGCACTAGAGGTCAAGGCGGACTGAGGATTAACCTCCATGTTTAATAGAAAAAGGAAGGGGTAGGGAGGCCAGAAAGAGATGGAGGGATTTAGAAGTAGTGGTGCCATTACAGGCCGTTTACAGTGGAGCGAAGGATCGCCAGTTAATCCTGTTTACTTTTTATAGCCTCTGAGATTTCCGCTTGTGTATTTGTGTGTATTCTGCTGGATGTGTTTTAGCCTATAGATAGACTGCCACTATCAGACAAAAGACAGAGGTTTGTACTTCAGAGAAACAGATGAGGGAGCGGGAGAATTGTGAGTTGATTGAGGGAGGTCATGAAACTATACAATCGACCAAGCCACTTACTTCGAAAAATCACTTCAGTGGGAATATAAAACCCTACAGACATGCCCCGCTTCCATATTGCTTGCAGAGATCATGGGATTTGGAGTTTAAAGGAAGTACTGACTTTTGAAAAGTCAGTTTAAGAATTTGTGCCTGCAGTCAATAAACTGACTTATAGCGCTTTGCTTCAGGTGTTTGTGAGCTGCTGTCCAACTCCTGTTGACATGGAAATTAATTACAGCTTTAAATGCCTCTTTCAAGCATGTTTTCATAACTGCAGCAGGATTTGTGGCTTGTGCTCTCCCAAGCAGGTAACCAGAAATGTTAGTGAAAAGGTCAGTTGTTCAAACAGCACCTGAGACCTCAATTCAGTCAACGTAGATGAGTGCACAAACAAACACCTCGACTAGGAGGAGGGAGATAACAGCTGGCACTGAGACAAGGGAAGGTTTTTTTTTTTTTTCTTTTTTTCTGCTTCTCTGTTATTTATTTATAAGCCAATTACTGCATCAAAGTAATTTTCTCAAAGCAGTTTGAGAAGTGATGTCTTTGTCCTGTAAAGGATTTCTCACAGCTGCTTATACCTGCCATGCTAACTGCTTTTTGGCCCAGTCATTTTCACAAAATGATCGACTCTGTTCGGATAGAGTCAAATCTGTTTTGTTCACTATCATTAGTGCTGAAAGGTTCCTAATCAGAATAGAAACTTGTGAGCGCTCAGTCTATTATTTAGACTATTTATGGCTATGACTCTTGATTTGACTATGGATAGAGATGACTAAGGCATGGCAAGATGGCAGTTCATATTTTACTTTATTATAATTGGGGACTGTGCTGTAAGGGGAAAGCAAAGCCTGTCCCAGATGAAGCAGATCTCCAAGGTTACGGTATGCAAATATCATGCACTTGTCAACTGTAATTAAAGGATAAGTTTTAAAAAATTTATTAAAGACTCTGCGTGAAATTGCATTAGAATATTTGAATACTTTGCTGCATTAATTAAAGGTTATCCAACTGACAGTAGAGATTATAAGTAAAAAGGTGAAATGATTTAGCTGCGTGTCTCTGTCTGAAAAAACATAATGTCTGAGCTGAGGTATGGCAAGGACATGACTACTTGATTAGATACTCGTCGCAGAGTGGAAAGGCTTGTTTTGGAAGTACTCACCTTTTTTGGTATAGTATGTTACATGCTTGTGTTTTCTTTTATGTGTTCTTGTTAAATTGTCACAATTTTAAACAATGTCTAGAGCAATATGTCTGTGATTAGCAAAAGTCTGCATGTTGCATACTGACATTTATTTTTCTTACTGCTATTCATAGTTTTAAGCCAGCAAGTGCTATAAACTTTGAATGAAAGTCAAAGAGTAAGACCAGTGAGTTATATAATGGCTTTACTGAACAGTAAAGTGTCAGGCCTGCAGGTTGTAACAACTCAAGGAGGTTGAAGGTTAGTTTTAAAGCCACAGAAGTCATCACTTGCCAAGTTAAGCCCTTCAGTGTTTGCTGACTTTAGTCATGTAATGCATTTAACATACATTATTCACTCTGCTTTGTCAGCAAAACATCAAATAGCTATATGTGTGTGTTTACATGTACAGTAACTGTGTAAGTTAAAAAAAAAAAAGAAAAACTGAGGCATCTGGGCTGAAAATGACAAATTTTGAACAATTGTAAAGTATACCTCAATGGCCCAATAACAAAAATACTTTTTGTTTTAGCTAACTTCTGCTTTTAGCATAAGATACGGTTTTGACCAAAGAACCAGGACTGAATCAAAATGGTGATGTTTAAGCTGGTGATGCTAAAATGAGCTAAAATGAGCTGCAAAGCCAGATGATAATTATTTTAATGATTTCAATAAAAAAAAAAAAAAACGCTAAGATAATTTAGTCAATTACTAAAAGGAAAAAAAGACAGATTGTAAAATTCCTATTAAAGTAGTTTGCAATTCATGGTACGTGCAGTAAAGTAATCATTATGTTATCAGGCATGGTTTTTTTATGCCTTATGCTAATTAGCCAGTGTAAGCTTGCTAAATAATAAAATAGCTGTTATATGTGCTTCTGCATCTTTATTTCTAAGATTTAATTTATTTATTTATTTATTTATTTTTTTTTTTTTTTTTTTTTTTTTTTTTTTTTTTTTTTTTTATTTAATTTATTTATATAAACAAATAGAAATGGGTAAAAAAATATAAATGTGATTTTTTGAGTGGAAGTAGCTGGAAGCTAGGCAAGTGTCCATCTTAAGACCACTCTGGAAATTCCCAGTGCGTTCTGACTGGTCAGATACACAGGCCGGAGCTGTCACAGCCCACTGATCTAAATCAGCTCTGCTGTTACTTTTGCTGAACTTTAAACTAACCAGGGGAGGACCAAAAAAATATCTGCACATGTATGATTGGATGGAATATTAGCCTTTGTTTCCAAATGCAGAATTTGTCATTATTTTATTGTTTTCTAGAAAATTCCAAAGTCATGAAAATGATTAATGACAGCTCCAGTACAAAATAAATAAATAGAAGATATAATCAAGAAGACAAACCGGGCTTGCTTCTCTGGACGAGAACATCTTTTAAATGATTATGATTTAAAAGAGACATCACATTTTCATCTTCTGCAGAAGATGAAAGACGTATTGTACTACATGAGGAAAGTGGTGATGAATATAGGCATATACACCTAATGCAAGTTCTGTAATAGTCCCCTATGGCAAATCCATTAACAGGTAATCTAATGTGTAATTTCAGCACTTTAAATTGTCACATTTTTCTTACAATATAAAAGGTGATGGAGTGATGTTTGAGTAAGAAATTAAGGAAGTAGGGGGAAGAGTTGGTGACAAGGAAGGGGAAGACGGGGGTGGCAGAAGGATAGGTAAGAAGTGGAGGGAGGGGGGAGTGTCAGTGAGAAGAGATAAGTAGGTTAAACTTCCTGTGCTGAAAATAGCTATCTTCTCCATCACATGGTAGCCAAGCTGCCCAGGGGAGCCTGGCCATGTACGGCAGAGCCTCAGCACACTCTTTCTACTCTGTACTCTCTGTCTGTGTTTCGAACACCCACAAAACACAGCCGTACGTCTCATCCAGCTGCAACACGTTATCGCTTTATCTTTTTTAGGGCAGGGCATTTATGTGACATGACGTAGCCTCGGGTCTGATGTGTTAGTATGGATGTTTACTCTCTTCATTTCTCATTTTATAGCATCCTTCCACAATATCAGATCAGTTTCTTAATCCCATCATAGACACATGACATAACCATACCAATTTTATACAATGCTATTTGAAAAACTGACAGAATAAGAAGGCAATTTGTGGATGTAGATTGAACACATTACGCGTAAGAGAATTCTTTTATTTTAAGACAGTACAACACACAAAGGGAGAAGACTAGTTGGTGTGTTTATCTTTGTGTTTGGCTTTCCCCATGCATGTTGGATCTGTCAAAACTTAAAAGAAAAAATAAGAACATAAGACCAATGTATCCTTTGACCTTCCTCTCTTCATAATATCAAAAACAATCAGTCTCTGTTCTTTTTCCCCCTCCTCTTATACCTTTCTTATTTCCTAAAGCAGATGCTAACCAAATGCCCTCTTTTCTTTTTTGTGGCTCTCCTTTCCTATGAGGCAGTTTTGATTATGTTTCACCTCCATTCTCCTCCTCCTGTGTGTTTGTGTGTGTGTGTGCTGTATTGGTATTCCAGCCGATTCCAGTTTCCCCAGAGAAATTGGCTTCCTTTGATGGGCTAGGGAAAAACCACTAAAAGGGAAGCTTTGACTTTCTCTTGCTTTTCTTTCTCTCTGTCTGTTTCTACACCCCCCCTTCCCCCTCCCTCTGCTACCCTCTTTCTTTACACTTACTTCTCTCCTACTCATTCTTTTCACGTTGAATTCTTGATTCCTTTCTGAAAAATAAAGAACTCCTCTTTCTTGCTTCAGTCCTCTTCACTCAGCTTGTAAAGGCACAGGCGCAGCTTAAACACTGTAGCTTAAACGCTTACTTTCAGTTAGTTATCACATTTCCTTTGACATGGGTTTGTGTGTGAGCTTATGCTTTATTTGCAACAAAAGGCACATTGCATATTTTATTTTATTTTATTTCTTTTTGCATACTGTGATGAATCCTTGGGATGAAAGCAAAGCCTAGAGCCACTACAGGAGGTAAATTGAGGTAAATTGCATGATTAAGAAGATAAAATAGGGACAAACATGAAGCCCATTTGTGACGCAGTGGGGTGTGTGTGATTTACATGCATCTTTATTTGTCAGTTCCTCGTCCTTTTAAAGGCACATCATGGGAATGGAGGTGTGCTACACATAATGACCTGTGTTGCTTAATTATGCCGTGTGGTCTAGTTCCTTTACCTTTGAGCACAAGCATGTGCTAAACACTGACGTCAAACTGTTAATAAAGAGACTGAGCAGGCACTTTAGTTCTTTACATGTTGATCATTGATAAATAATAGTAAACTGAGACTATCATTACACTTATAAGGTCTTTAATAGGTTAGGTGAAAACACAGTGGTCAAGAAAGCTGATGTTTATCTAGCAAAAGCAACTTTCAGAAATAGGTAATTATGTGTCATTAAATAGCTCCATTTACAGTAACAGACCCTTGTAATTTGAACTAAAGATAATTTCATGTAATTAGCAGGAGCTACCAAAGGAATTAAAACATTAAATAGGGAAGGTAAGAGTTAATAGAAGTTGCAAGTGCCATGTACTTTCCTCTGTATATCGTACAGTATGTACCTGCTGCAATAAAAGGTTGGCCAAAACAGAACATTGAGATTTATAAAGGAACCTACATTAATTATAAATCCCATTTCTGATTTTTTTTTGTATAGGACATGGGTCCTACCAGCATGCCCTCTGTGCCCCTCATGGTGGGGTGTGGGGTCTCCTGCACTGCTCTGCTCATCCTGCTGCTAATCTACGCTGCCTTCTGGAGGTGAGTACACACACCTGCACATATAACTGATGGTGTTATGCCAACGTCTGCCCTCAGCTGGGATTTTCTTCCCATTCACACAATAAAAAGTACAAATTCACAAAGTTTATTGAGGAACAAATGGTTTAGCTACAGCATGGGATGGCCATGATTAGCTGTCTTTTTATTTTTTGTTTGTTTGTTTTAGTAAAACATGGCAGATGGCAAAATCAAGCTAATGACTGCTGTTTTCAAAATGTCTCTATTCAGCCAATCGTCTGTCAGTAATACTTTGTCCTCTTTTATGCTTCATGTCATTGTTTGACTTTTTTTTCTCTCTCTCTTCTGCTCGGTAGGTATATTCGATCAGAGAGATCAATCATCTTGGTGAATTTTTGCCTCTCCATCCTGGCCTCCAATTTATTGATTTTGGTGGGACAATCTCAAACGCTCAGCAAGGTAAAGCATAGCCATGCAAGTTCACAAGCATTTCACCTGACCAGGCCTCTTTTAATGCTTTCAGAAACAAACACAGGGTTCCGCAGTAGACAAGGTTAATGCAGTGGAGTTCTCAGAGTAGCAGGCTGGTATTTTTGGCTAACTGCACTTTAAGTTTTCTGACTAAGCAAGGTTTCACTGTGTGGTGGTCAATATCGATCAAACATAGTCGAGCCAGATTGAACACTATTTCCTCTACCCAGTATGTACTTTAGCAGACTCCCTTTTTCTGATTGTTTCCTGTTTGTTTGTGAGGGTCCAATTTCTCTCTACTTATTCTGTTAGAAGCTTTTTATGTTTTGAAAGATGCCTTTAACTCAACTTCTCTCTTTTTTCTTGATACCTACACTTTGTTTCCCCTTAGGGCCTCTGTACTGTGACTGCTGCCTTCCTGCATTTCTTCTTCTTGGCTTCCTTCTGCTGGGTGCTGACTGAGGCGTGGCAGTCCTACCTGGCCGTCATTGGCAAAACCAGATCACGACTCATCCGCAAGCGTTTTCTGTGCCTCGGCTGGGGTGAGCGCTCACACTCTTGAACACTTAAGCTTTTACTTCGGCAGCTAATTTCTGATTCTGTTTAAGTCTTAATGCCCAGTCACCAGAAAGTAGCACAGCAGGACTCATGTGCTTGTCTTTGAAACATTTAGTTCAACAAGCTCAGTGACCATGGAGCTAAATGCCCTGCTAGATGTTTAGCTACTGAAGCTGGATAGTTTAATGTTTCCTCACTGAATACCCTCCACCAACTCCAGTCTGCAGCGGCTCACACACAGTGCCCACCTAATAGATCTCTTGTTGTAATAAAACCTACTCTTCACTCTTCTCTGTTATCAATAGTTTTCACACCCAAACTGAATGGAGCAAACCTGAACTGCATTCTGCCCTTTGGGATTTGGCTTGATAATAAAAGTTTGCTAGTATTTCTTCTTTTAGCTATCATGTGTGGCAGCCTGTGGTGACCATGCCCTGCCTTCTTTGGATAGAAACACAAATTTCAAGTTATCGCAAAATATTTTGTGACTTTTTAGGCATGACAACACAAGTCAGGTGTAACTTATTGTTTCCAAAGCTTCTGATATTTTCCTCTCCATGATTTGCCTCAATTGCATAGAATGTTTTTAACTTTTGTGGCAAAATCAGAATGAGTGCTCACTTTGTGCCAGGAAGTTGGATAAACAGTTATATGTTAAAAATGTAGTTATTAGCCTATAAAATGTCTAACTTGACAGTAGAACTGATTACTACATTTGGAACACATTCAAGGGAAAACTTAAAAGTTTAATTTAACCAACTTTGATACCAAAATAAAGAAAACCTGTGTAACACTGAATGCAAGCATGGTGGTTTGTATATCTTTTAACAATGTCTTTAACAAAAGCAGCTACTAGGCCTACACCAACTACTTTAACTTTCTCTTTAAATTGTGTTAGTTTTGTTCTCTCCTGGCAATTTTCTGTGGCTATTCTGTAAACCTGCATTGGAAAACTCCTAAAATGAGCCTTTTTTTTAGTTTTACTGAATGTAATATCCATCCAAAAAGAAATGCATATCCTAGCACTGAATACAAGAGGGCGTATTCTGTATAACAGACAGAATTATGGCCAGAACATGTGAGGAAAATGGGACGCATTGTGACCAAAACCATTTTATTTTTTATAATGCTTGTCTTTAAATGTGTTTATTTTTGCTATTGAGTTGTGTATTTTCATACAGTTTCTTTGAGGGTTTTGAAGCAAATTTCAAATGGACATCTGAAGAACTGTGGTTCAATTTTCAGATTTGAAAAATTCACGAGTTATTACATTAGATAACGTAGTGGCATACACTACTGTTAGCTGTTAATCAAAATGTTTTGAGGTGTTCATTTTACTGAAAAGCTAGTCTATCTCTGTTTGCCGGAGATTTATTCAGCAGTCCAATTGAAGATTTTCTTGAGAATTGGGTGCTGATTGAGCCACAGTTGTATGACATGCGTTGGTGATGGAGAGCTGCAAGACAATATTATGTAAAATGAAATGTAACAGCTTATTATGTTGCAGTGTTGAAATTGTTGCCTGTGTTATGCTTAACAATCTTCATTCCCTTCATTCTCGTTATATCCCATTTGTCTTTTTGGTATGCAATTATTTGCCGCTTGATTTCCCAAAAGCCATTCATTACAGCCTCTAATGTATTTTTTCTTTTTTTTTTCTTTTTGGTAATCCAGGCAGATATCAATTTTCTCATGCATACTCATTTATATAAGGCATCATACTATGAATTCAGAGTGAAGGTGATCTAACTTCTCTGTGCCATTCAGCTGTACATCATTTCTCTTATTCAACCTCTGTGTTACTCTATTATGCCATCCCCTCAATGTACTACAACCTGGTGCAACAGGCACCTGGGATGTTAGGGGGATAATCAAAAGGTATGATAACATCTGCACAACACTGGCAAGATGCTTTGCGATAGCCCTGCAAAATACAACCACATGCACAAACACACAATCTGCTCATTTCGCCCCTGTATTGATCCCACCAGTCTAATCTGCCAAGTTACTGATGCCCTTACCTGATAGAGGCACAGAATGTATAGACTGTTCTACAAGTCACAGATGGAGAGATACCAACATGGTGAGTGTGTGTTGGATTTACAGTGTCTGCAGCTGCTGCAGCAGAATTTTCCGACACACTCAACAGACACACATGACACGCGTGAAACAGCTGAGCGGAGCTGAGGGGATCAAACGCGTTATCCTCCTCGTGTCCATTTTGCAATTTTCTCCCCAAATTATCTGATTGAAATCAGTTGCCATGGAAACAGGAGATTTGGGGTGTGACTGTATCCATGTTGGAGTGTACCAGCTTGAGATACAGGTGTGTGTTCACCATATTATTTGTATGTAAACACTATAGCTGACGTTGTTGATGAGTTGTTGAAACTTAGCGTGTGGCGGTTAGTGAACCGGTCCAGTTCTCCACCGTCTTATTTATTAATGTTAATGAGACTTTTTTTCTAATTGCTTTTCATTTGCTGCCATAATCACTGCTTTGTTAATTACATGAATATTTCAGAGCCAAGCTCATTACAGGCACAGCATATTTCCTTCTTTTACTGGCACGCATTCTGCAACACTCAGTCTTTCCTTCTCATATGCACACATGCAGACACACACAAAACTGCTTGATTTAGCTAATTAATGCATGACTTGTTGACCACTACTGGCTGGCTGATATCTCACTTTTTTCTCTTTCTCTACCCCAAATGCTCATATTCTGATGCTGCATGTGTAGGTCTTATGTGATGGTTACACTTCGAGCCTGCAAATGAACAGACTCTGAGGGTTATCTTCAGTCAGTTTCAGTCATATATGCACATGTTATGCACTATTGCAAGGCTGCTTTGCATTTGAATGGAAGGAACCTCATGTAGCTGTTCACACTCGAGAATCTTATTTGGCCGACATGGTTCATCGTCCCCATTAAGGCTTCCTTTTATCCCCTGTCCCAGCCTTTTGATCTTTCTCTCCCTCTGTTTGTCTGCAGGTCTTCCAGCCCTCGTAGTTGCAGTGTCTGTGGGTTTCACCAGAGCGAGAGGTTATGGCACAGCCAGCTAGTAAGTATTTCTGCTGGACCTCCTGCCTTGTTTTGCATGCTAATCGCCACTTAATTAGGATATGATCACTTAATATGTATCCCTAAATTGAGTCCTGGTTTATTTTAAAGATGTGTCTGAAAATAGTATTAAATTAAATACAAAGTTCCCAAAAGAAAAAGCCTGAATATTTATCAGTAAGACCAAAACCATATAAATTTTCTCCAATTAAATTTCCATGAATATTAATACAATTTCTTATACTTTCATTTATCTGTTAGGAAGGGAAACACATTTTTTTTTTTTAATTAAAACAGTTTATATATATATATATATATATATATATATATATATATACACCTTGAGAATGATTCGACAAAACAATCATATGCCCAACTTTAAAAGAAAAATAAGCTATTGCTATTTATTATTTTTCATTAATATTTTCCACATTTATTAAACTTTCATTTATGTTTTACAAGAAACTTTAGTAGTAAAATCCCCATTATGTCAGAGTTCAGTGGTTCAATATTCAACTAAATAACGAGGAGCACATTTTTTAATAATGACCTTCAATCATTGTTGCAGCCTCAATCTCAAACTAAAAAGAAAAATACATGTATTAACAAAATAATTAAAAAGGTTTTTGATTAGTAAAAAATATTAATTTAGGGGCATATTGTTTTAAAATCTTGAGAGTTCTTTTGTATTTTTTTTTTGTTTTTGTTTCTTTGTTGGGTTTTCTTCAATTCATTTCATTAATTTAATATATATTTAACTTCCTTATGCTGCCATTTGCTATGTTAATTTACCATTTACTTAACTTAAATTATTAATAATGCAGCAGCTTCGATTTATTTATTTTTTTTTCTTTGTAATTCTCTCTATTTTTAGTTGAGTTTCGGATGACAGGGATTTTAGCACGCTCTGATGACATCACTTGAGGACATGTTTATTCTCATTAACTCTCAATGGCTCTCACACCAAATTAAATTCACAGTTTGAGGATATATTTTAGGTTTTGCACTTAATACATCTGTTAAGCTCCAGGGACATTATTAACAGACAGAAGCACTTCCTCATACAATGAAATGTTGTTACCCTCACCAACGAAATGTGATTCTTAATTTATTGTGTGCGAAGCGTGCTGTGGTTAAGGACTTGGCACCCAAGTCAAAATGTGAGCCCTGAATCTGTTTTGCTCTTCTTCTGTTTTCCCTGCAGCTGCTGGTTATCTTTGGAGGGCGGCCTGCTTTATGCCTTTGTCGGTCCTGCTGCTGTTATTGTGTTGGTGAGTCTGCATGGCGTTCTCTCTCTTGAAGAGATTCCCTCTTCACTCTCAGATCAACCAGCCACCCAACTCTCAGAGGTCACACATTTATTTCTGCAAATATTTTCCCTAAGTTAGCCTCCGGGCTCAGAGCTTTTAGATAGCTGTGTGTTAACCTCTGAGGATTTTCCTTGCCCTTCTCTGTCCCATGCAGATGCAAGCATACATAACCGCGATGTACACAACAAAATGATGAGCTGAGTGCTTTGATCTTTGAGTTTGAAATGTCAGCCCAGAAAAAAACAAGAAAATAAAACTGAAAATGCGTTCCAGCAGACAAGAGCTTTTGGCAATGCAACATGTCTGGAATAAATTATAGCCCAATTCTAACCCTGAATCTCTCACTCTAATATGTACTTTTAAATCATGAGTCATGGACATAGCCATGTGAGTAACAGCATGAGCCACAAACAAAACAATGCACTTTTTGTTATTACTAATTGCTATGATGCACTTTTTGTTACATTTTTTTCATTCATTTCTTATTCAAAGTAGACCTAAATACAGCTCTACATCCTTCTGCAGCAAAACTGAGCTCATTGATTGCATCTCAGTGGTGTTTTAATCATCTGTTTTTGTGTGCTGTTTTATGTGGCTGAGCTAATTCCTCCTAAATGAATCCCTGGGTGGATATTTCCCCCAGTAAGCTCGATAAGTGTGGATGGAGAATGCTAAACTTTAGTATGGTAATTGGAGCCACTGCTGATGCTGCTGTTGGGTGGCGCACAGGGGCTGGCACACTTACTGTGCAGCACATGTCAGACAGGAATTGTGGATCAGATAGTGTCACAGGTGTGTAGTGTTATGCATGTTTTTTAACTTAGTTCTTAACTAGAGAGCTTTGACTCACTAGGGATTATATAGTGCTGGATGTTTATTGGTGTGATAATACAGTTGCTTGCAAGGCCACTAATAATTTAAAGTTAAATTGTCAGAAAACTGCACTCAATTCAAAAATTAACCTTATTACTTATTTAACCATGACCTGAGGCATCCTCTGACTGTGGGAAATGCAGTAGTCAAATATTGCATCTAGTCTTAATGGGTTAAAATCAGCATAATCTGCAAGTTCTGATCGAGGATTCTGCAAGAATAGATGAAGCTGCTGCTTCATCTAATTACATGCAAAATGCATGCATCCAAAGTTGTGAAATTAACATGTTATAATGAATCATTGCTTGGCATTTGGGGTCTTCATGTGTAAAAGGTTGCAGCAATTAAGTACAATCCAACAAGAGAATTGCTTAGAAGTTGTTTTTGTGTTTCTTTCCTCCATTTCTGCCTTTATAATGCTGCTCCAGCTGCGATGTGGTTCCCGTCCCCTTGGTGTTGTTGCTGGGGCCCCTCTCTAACAAACAGCTGTAATGAGAGTGGTACAGCAGCACAGACCTTCCCGCAGGACTCTTCTCTAATTAATGAACCTGGCCTTGGGCAAATACGAGAGCAGGATGGTGCTGACTCACAGGGCTGTGGCCAGACATGACTGGCATGACAACTGCGCTCACAATCTGGCGCATCGCAGTTAGTTGTCAACGATGACACACTCCTGAGAGTGGACAAGATCAGAGCAAGGAAGTGTTTTTAGCAAAGTGTGAAAGCTGCCAGATGAATCATACTGTAGATGTAGCAAAGAAGGAGGCTTCAAGCAAAAACTGGGCTTCTGCAGAAGCTGCAACAAAACTGGAAATGAAACTGATCACATGAAAGTAGAGACTTTAACCACTGAACTCGAAGGATTTCTCACAGCCATTTATTGAATATATAAAATTCTTCTTCTTTGCCAGGAGCTGCTCTTGTTGACAGCTAAAGGAAAGAATCCATGCAGACTTTATTGAGTTTTGGAGCATGATAAGAAAAGCAGTAAAAACGGTACATGCAGTATAGGTATGCAGAGCAGTGTGAATTTCACCTGTCACTGATGCGCCTCACTGCTGACATCCCAAAGAACACAAGCAGATGAATGATCAAAGACTCTGCAGAGAAACCCATAGCTGCTACAGAAAGACTATGGGTGGATGTTGAAAGTGAGGATTATAAGGAACATGTCACCAGCAAAGAAAATCTCCAGATGGACAGGATTTCCGATTTGAAGAGATCTACAAGCCTTTGCTCAGTCATCTATGTGCAAATGTGTGTGTATGTGTGTGAATGTGTGCCTGTGTATGCGTCCAATAGAATCTGTATCACAGAGTCAGTAAAGCCAGATGTTTGGCAGAATTCACTATTAACTTCTCTTTAGTATGACAAGTAAGGAAGAGAAGTAATTATGTCCTATTTTCTTTTGATTACATGATTTTTTTTACATTTACATTTCTCTATTTAATTATTTAAATGTTTTTTTATATTTATTAATTGTTTGTAATTTACATTTCAATTGGTGTCTCTTTTTTTTTTATTTTCACATAATTTATTATACATATTAATCTGGTTCATTTCCTTATAACTTGTTAGATTTCCCTATATTTGCTATTTACCAGTAAGGGAAGAAAGAACAAAAAAAGAAAAACAAAACAAAAGAAAAAAATGTCTTTTACTGTATAATAAAACAAATGGGAATGCATAATTTAGATCCTTTTTTTGGGGTAAATGCTATTTTCCATCTGTTAAAGTTAAGGTGAGGTGCCAACATCTTGCATTTAACCAGTAACCGCCCAATTTCAAGCCAGATGTAAAGTAATTTGGAAGATTAAAAAAAAGTAGGGTTAAACATAAATAAATGCAATTACAATATATTTTTCCTTAAAAGTATGTAAAAAAAATATATACAAAAAATAAATGAAAAAAAAAAAACACATGGAAAACTATACAATTCCTTTATATTTGGCACTTTGTAGTTTGTACTGTAAGACACAGAGCACAGGGTGGGATGTTGCACATTGTAGTTAAGCTGGTGGCTGCGCTCGTTGTATAGAGTTCAGGGAGGTGATGGCTCTTGAAAAGAAGCTGTTTTTTAGTCTGTTTTTCCACTGTCCTGCAGGTTTCAGATATTGAGTCAGATGTGCTGGAGCAGGAAAAACATTTAGACCTGCAGAAGCAGTGGCCCTTAAAGGAAGTGAATAGTCCTGCTGTAGGCTTCATGGGATGAAGCAAGCCCCTTGACTCAACTCCATTCCTCTCTTCTGTGCCTCTTTTAAAGTCAGTTATAAAAATTTGCACTGCCTTGAAAAAAAACTATGGGCAGAAATTAGACTTGATAAGTGTGTTATTGTTGTATAAAAAGGAGCATATTGAGAAAGTGAACCTGAATTCTTACACTATCACACACCAAATTGATGAAAATATACGTGACTGTCATCAGTATTTCCAGACAGTTGACCCTGATCCCTTATTTCAACTCAACGGATATCATGGGTTGGACTGGCCCAGGGTGAAATATCACTACACCACAAAAATGTTACAGTCAGCCAGCAGGTGTCTATGTCTTCCTTTTTCTACAAACTCAAGCAGTTTGAACTAGCAGCTCTACTAATGAGTTTGTCTTTAGATTTAGACCATAAGAGCATCTATGCTATACATAAGAAATATAATGAGTGAAGTTTCTGGTAAAACATTATTTATCCAACCCACTGATGCCCTTTAACGTTAAATCACATTTTCTCTATTCCATTATCAGACACGCTTTTCTCAGATGTCAAAACATGTCATCTTTACCAGAGCTGCATTTTAAGCATATAATGGTCACAAATAGTCTGGCACACAGTACATTGCTGTTAGTCTGAGTCACGTTTAAGTATTTTCTGACAATGTAAAACTAAGAGTGACAGTGTTCTTACTCTCAAATGTAAGTCACTTTGGATAAAAGCATTTGCTGAATGACTGAATGAATGACTGAATGAATAGAATATAATAGAATAGAATAGAATAGAACAGACATGACATCATGACAGTTGCTAAAAACATATTTATATTCATTATTTTAACTTTTCTCTTCCTCTGTGCGTTCATATTAATCCTTAAATGTGTCTCAACACGCAGCTGATGGAGTGATGAATGCTCGTTCTGTACTGTCAAATATTTTATACTCTTATGTTTTTTCTGCTGGTACATACTGACGTTTAAGCTGTTAGCTAACGCTATGCTGCGATGTTATGGCTAACAAACAGGGAGTAACTTAAGCTAGCTTAGCACAACTTTAGCAATGAAACATTAATGAAAAACATGACAGCTTCAATGAAGCACGGGTCACTATCATGACTCATGGCAAACAAAGTTAAACTAAAACTGGAGACATTTTGAGCCATTCATAATGTCACGTTTTTAAACGTACCTGTAGTGCTGCCTGGCTCTGGCTGCGGTGAGGATGATGAATGGAGTGAGAGAACTAGTGGACAAATGGGGCAGTTACAACATTCTGCATGACTCACTTGACAACATTTACTGTTTTATGGTAAATTAAGAATACATCAGTATAGCGGGATTGTGGTTATTTTAAAACAGGGCTACAATTGGGCGATTTAATTGGCCGGTTGTCAGGCTCTAAATTCTAAACCAAATTACCTCAAAACAAAAGACTAGTAGCAGGAATTATTTCTGCTAATATTTAATTACTTTAGCCTTATGTCTGAAAGACACTAAATAGTAACTAGTAAATATAATGTTATAGTAAATGTTATGTCTATAACTTTACTGACACCAGGTAGAAACAGTTCAGTCTTGAGTGTAGGACCAACTTTCACCTACTGAAACACAAATAAAAATAGTTTTCTTTTGCCATTCTGACTATTAAAGCTGTGCTGATTTCTCTTGTCCATCTCGCACAGGTGAACATGCTCATAGGAATCGTGGTGTTTAACAAGCTCATGTCTCGGGACGGCATCTCAGACAAGTCTAAAAAGCAGCGAGCGGGGTAAGTTAACTGCTGACAAGCACACACACCACATAATTCTTGGTGAAAAACTGACAACAAATTCACAACATTGTATAAATTCATTCTTCTGTCAGGTAACATTTTCATGGCAACTAACTCAGCTTCTTAGATGGGTGTCTGTACACACATGTAACCTTCAACTGAGTCTACACTAACAGAAATAAAGAAAATGCAAAAATATGATTAAGTTTGGCAAGCACATGACAAGAGCTCTGTTGCTTTGTAAGGTAAATCCCAACATTCCCTCCACATATGCTTACAATCTGGTTTTCTTAGTTTGTTGACAGGTGAATATTGTAGATATGAAAAATCCATGGTGGTTGGAGAGCTAATTAGGTACACTTAATACTTGGATTATGTGAATGAAATCTTGCAACATGCACACACATGATAAATGCAAACATGTGGCATGCATGCAATTCATCCACATAAAGCAATCTATTAATGCAGTCAGCAACTATTCATCATCTTTTTTCTCAGTCCTGAGCTGAAATGTCCTCAGCTCCAGCAGCGAAACCTGTGTTTTAATTTTCACACTTATTGATTCCATTGACTTCTCTTTCTCTTTTTATCCGTCTCATTGCATTTCCACCAATGTGTATCTATTGTACAAATTGAAATTGATAGTTTGTTTATAATGGGACGGGTTAACAGTGCAGATTGGATCCCTGGGGGGTTGATTAGCTTTCTTGCTCAGTCATGCCACAGAGATTAAACCAGTTTTTGTGTGCAAACACACTCAGAAACACACAACCGCACACAGGCAGATTTAGCTGTCTTTGTTCCAGGATGAGCCCATGACCTTATACACGTTTTGAGCAGTTTTCCCTTCAAAGTCTCTGGAGTGTGTGCATAGAAGGAAAGGCACACATGCACTGTTACCTTTGTAAGTGCTTACACACACATGTACACATATTATATAGTGGTGTTATTAACAGAACAGGCTGTCATTAGTATAATGGATTTCCTTATGAAGCCATAGGGATGTGGCTGGTGCTAAGGCAATGAGCTGTGATGGGATGCTAATGTAGCATAGCCCGTGCATGGCCCATCATTCTGCACCTGTATGTGCACACACAACACAAACACACGCGCAGACACACTTTCTCTTTTTCTGAGTAGTCAACTCAGTAAACAACAAGTGCAGTCCTCTTCTTCTCTGTCCCTTTCATAAAGCCTCAGTATGTACTGAGTCATGTACAGATAAAAACCACCTGTGCATTAGCGGTGGAATCAAATGGCTAGTGTATTTCCTGTCTGTGTCACTGTAATCTGTTAGTCCACATGACTGCTGTAACATTACAGTGTCCGTCTCTCACGTTCTCTCTATTTGCTTTGAATCGATCTTTGTATTCTGACTGTTTTTCATTGCTGCTACTTTTTAAGATCTGGTTTTAATTTGCCTTTCTTTCTTTTCTCCCTCCCCCTCTCCCTGTTTTTTTGTTCTTTCTTTTCCACTACCTCCCTCTGTTGTGTCCACTTTGACTCTTCTGTTTTTTTTTTTTTTTGTTTTTCTTTTCTTTTCTTTGTATTATTTTGCAACTGTGCCACCCCCACATTCACCTGTTGCCATTTCTGGTACTTGTGTTTTCAACCCCTCCCCTTTCACTTTCCCCCCTCTCTCTCTCTCTCTTCCTCACATGTTCGTGTGTGTTTGTGTGTGTGTGTGTGTGTCCTAAAGTGTCCCAGTGGAGGCTCGTAGCCGACTGCTCCTGAAATGCTCCAAGTGTGGCGTGATCTCGAGCACAGCTATTTCCAGCTCGACTGCCAGCAGCGCCATGTTAGTTCATCTTCATCTCGCTGTTTCTCTCTATTCCTCCTTTCTGGTCTTCATCTCTTACTTCCCATCATCCTCTCTTCATCTTCCCCCTTTCATCTGCTCCGTCTTTAAATCTCTGGCTGTCGATTATGATGGAAGGTGACTTTCAGACTTGTCTGGAAAGCAAAAACCAAACTAACAAATATGGAAATGCACCTGCATTTCCAATAACCTCCTTTTAATGAGGGTAGTATTTTGATCCAAAGTGGGTTTTCCTTTGGGTGCACCGAGCAAACTTGACCCATGTCAAACTGTGTTTGCGAATCATTTTCAGAGGTTATTTAAACTTGTTTTGAGTGCAGCACAGCCGAGGCTTAACACATCAATGCAGCGAAATCTCCTGCTTGTTGTCGATTAAGCAAACTGTACTGCTGTTGAGCACATTACTGTAATTGTTTGAACTTTGCCCTCTTATTACTCTAATCTCTTTAAACAAGTGGTCACAGCAACACCTCACCTATGAAACAAAGTTAAATAACTGAAGGAAAAACTGACAAAGCAGATGATGTTTGGATCATTTTCTACCAGAGATGGCTGCACATTGCCTGCAAATAGCTGTGTCAGAGTTTTTCATATAACAGACACATTCATTATTTAGCCAACCTTTAAACAAAAATGTGGTCCGACAAATAAGAAATGTGGATAAAGGAGATGTTGAAAATCTAAACTGGCTAAAACCAGTTAAATAAATAAAAAAAGAAAAGAACCCAATTAAGAGCAATTATCTCAATTCAAATTTGCAGCAGACAGCTGGAAGTGAGATAAAACACAGTTAAAATCTCACCCTAAAGGGAGCCAAGCATTACATTTTATCTGTGTGTTATTCCAAGCTGCAGGTGTATGGTTAGTAAAACTGGATTTACAAAGTTTAGTAAAATAGCAGCCATCCGCAATGTAATCCAATCACTGGAGCAATTTCATAATGAAAGCATTTCTTCAATCTGGCACTGAAAACTCTACTTTCTACTCAGCGCTTCCTAGTTGATTTTGAAAAGTCTAAAAGAGAAAATGCAACATTAGTTACAGACATCTAAATCCAATATTAGTACTTAAAACTGATTTATTTTTAGCTCAGTTTCAAATCAGTTATGTTATAAACAGATTCTGGCAAATCTCTCTGCTTTATTGAGGTTCTAAGCTTAATTGCAGGATTAAAATCAGGTAAACATTACCCAGGTATTATGCAGGAAAATCCTCGAACCATCTGTGTGGTTCTGGGGGAGATTATTGTGGGTATTTAAGTAAAAAGAAATTTGGTGCCCCTAACATGTAAGCTCAATACTGAGGAGACTGAGGTAGCTGCATTCAGTTTACAGTCTTACAATCTGCATAGCAACACCTCTTATTACATAGTGACATTTTGAAATATAAGACTAGGGTGTACCAAGAAAAAATATTAATGCTAATGTCTCTTTGAACACTGGATTGCTGCTCTGTGGGCGGTTGTCATGGTTTCACAATCAGCACAAACAGTTTCTGAATTAAAGCCCTTCCTTTTCACAGTCGCAAGTGTTTACTGCATATTTAACCACTTTCCTGTGCAAATCTTCCATCGTGGCTTTGTATTTATTTTGGGACAGTACTCAGACTAAAGGAGAAGCTCAGGTTTTATTTGTTGTTGGCTGATTGGCTGCTTTGATTGGAGGGTAGTGGTAATAGATTGCCTGTTTTAAGTAACATGTGAGTCAGGCTTCTTTTTTAGATTATTGTTTTCAGTTGAACACAAAGCGCTGTTAATTCTTTTTTTTTATTTTTTTATGTGAATCATTAGACATGGAAATTTATATTCACATAATTGCTCTTCCTCCACCTGCTGCTTGCAGAGCACTGCTTGGATAAATCCTTACCTAAGCCTTATTAAAAAGACACCAGGCTGTGTAACATCTGCTGTTTACTTCAGCATTGTTTAGATTCAAATAGGAAAATGATTACATATTTGTTCTTGGGCTTTGGCATTGTAATAGTCACATAAATTTAATCTTTAATAGCTGTGGAAAATGAGAATTTATCTCCCATTTAAACCATTTCAGTATTTTGACAAAATAATTGGTAGATTACTACTTAGGAGTAGAAGTGTGATAGAGAAAGTGTACCCTATGGAAATTGCCATGTTTTACATATCCAAACTCCATTGACATGTCTGGTCCCTACAAAGTCTGTAAATAAATAATCACATTTAAGATCATTTTATTATCCATTCAGCAAAACTGAGTGTGTGAAAACATAAGCACAATCACAGACACAATGGCAAAATGTTATATTCTGTCATGTAAAAGCTTTGAATTGAAAAGGTCTAAACTTTCTTTTTCACTACTGTATACCTATTTTCCCAAATAACGTAGCTCAATTTGAAATCTAACTGCGTAATAGATGTTTTCATCGTGCTGTATAACTGAACCAGATAGTTTCACTGAATTTAAATCAATAGCTGCTGAAAATTTGACACAAACAAGAGGTCCAGCCTTGACTTTAACTCTCTTTTCTTCTTTTTTACTCTTTTTTCTTTTATATGCCTCAACAGGGACATTAGTACTTCTCAATGGAGTTAAAGTTGTGAGAGTGACAGTTAGAAAACCATGAGTTTGTGCTCACACAGCATGAACATTTAAAATTGGAGTCTTAACTTCTCACTCCAGAAGCCTTTGTGTCATTCTTGTCATTGGTCTGCCCCCCCACCACCCCTTCCAAGTCTAGCTTCTGCCTTTCGTCTCCCAGTCCCTCAGCATGGCACTTAGTGTCCATCAGCCATATAATTGTGAGCAATTGTCAGAATCCAAACTATCCACATGATTACACATCATCTTCCACTTATTAGTTTGAATATTGAATGTGATCCAAATCACAGTGTAGCAATCAGCTGCAAATTGCCCACCATTGAACTTACGATTGATCAGTGTGTGAGTGTGTGTGTGTGTGTGTGTGTGTATTTGGGTGTTTAATGTATGTTTGAGTGGAGTTACATGACTTACTAGAGCTTGCCTGTCTGCTTTGAGACTGAATCCCATGTTCCTTCTGTCCCCTCCTCCACCCCCCCTCCCACCTGCGTGTTGTTCTCTTCCTCTGACAGGGCATCCCTGTGGAGCTCCTGTGTGGTTCTTCCTCTGTTAGCTCTGACCTGGATGTCAGCGGTGCTGGCCATAACTGACCGCCGCTCCACACTCTTCCAGGTGATGCGTCTCACAACATGCTAATGTAGTCAGAGTTACATGCATGCACCTGTGACACATGTTGGAAAAGCTGCTTTGACCATTGCAGGAATTTCAGCATGCAGTGATACATCATTACTTCCTTTTTGAGGATGCTTCATTTCTCATATTTCAACACTCTTGAATGGAGTTACAGAAGTTTAAAAGATACATTAGTGAGAGTATAAGAAAATAAATTAAGGAATATGAGGGGGGATAAATTAAATGTGGAAATACAAAAGTAATAAATCAAGCATAAAACACATTTATTCACATTTTCAGGTGGTTTTAGATGCGGTCGTAAAGTTAAATCTGTTTTAAAATTTTCCATATTTTCTGAAATAAATGTATAGTCACTGCATGTAAATCACTCTTTTTAGTTAATTTAGAATGTTTATTTTTATATGATATATTTATATAAATATTTATAACAAAAAGTGGAAATAAACATATTTTATGAAATCGTAATTTATACCTCTTTATATTTCTACAATTTCACTTTTTGCTTAACTTTATTTTCACAGTTACTTTAATATTCTTTCTTGTGAGACATTCATTTGAAGACAAAGATAAAAGTATTAAACTAATTTGATAATATGTATAAATTAATAAGAGCTCAATGAAAAATAGGACAAATATTAAAATAGTTTGAAAGATCAAACATCCATTCCCACTGTGCCAAGATAACAAGTAGGAATGCCAACAGTGAAGGAAAGTGGGACTTTTCTCACTGATGATTTATTATGAATAACCATGAATTGGTGGACTCATTTCATTCTTGAATCTCTGTTTCTGTAATGAATGATTAGTGACTCATTTCACTACAATACCACAATTACACAGGGCTCCACATAGAGCATTTTCCTCAGTGGAACCCTGTGGTGCCTTAAAGAGAGTTGTAGCATGCCAAAAGATTTATGACCCCCTCTTTCAGATGCATTATGACGAAAAAAAAAAACGCTTTAGTTTTCCAATTGTATGAGAAATATTAAAAGCTGCAACTGTGAGGCACAGCTCCATGCTTAGATATGTTGTTTCCCTTCTCTCATGTGACTTAACAGCCAGAAAAGGAATAAAAAATCCAAACACAATCCAATGATTTGAAAATCCCTTAAACTAATGTTTTATTTAAAACAGAGCATGGCAAATGCATCAAATTCTGAGAGTGAGATACTTAATAATTCATAAAAATGTTAATTTACCTTGAATTTTGTGGCCGCAACAAATCTAAAAAGAAAATGGGATGGGTCAACAATAGGCTGGAAAAGTAAAGGTTTCTAGAAAGTAATACGATTAGGCATAAAAAGAGCACCCTTGAAAGGCAGGCTGTCTCAGAAGTAAATAGAAGCAGAGGTTCAGGAATCTGCAAAAAAAAAAAAAATGCATCTACAAACTGAAGAACAATTCAAAGGCTTAAAAAATTCCATCATCAACGGTACATTTTACTCAAAGAGTTTGAAAATCTGGAGACATCTCTGTACGTAAATGGGTGAAAATCATTAATAAAAACGCTTGTGATCATTAAGCATATTTAAAAACAGAAACGTTCTGCCTCAGAAATCCCTGCATGCACTTGAAACACTTTCATAAATCAGTCGCTCAAGCCACAGTTCACTGTGCTATCTACAAATGCAGGTTAACAAAGCTCTATCATGGAAGGGACCCAGATGTGAACATGATCCAGAAACACTCCTGTGTTTGCTGCATCAGGGCTAATTTAACATGGACTGAGGAAAAGTGAAAAACTTACATGTAGTCAGACTAATCAAACTTTTATTTATTTATTTGTTTTTTGCATATTTCAGGAAAACAATGATCAGTTCCATCCTTCATCTTTGCACCAGCATGGCTTCATAGTAAAAAAGTCTGCATACAATCTGAAAACATTTTATATTTAAAAGCATGGCAAAATGCCCAGGATGGTTGAGTAGCCAGAATCCTTTCATTAGAGAACAATGGGTCAGAATTACCAGCAACTATTCTCCTCAGTTCCCAGATGTTTATAGACAGTTATTTGAAGAAGCAGTGATACATGCTTGTAAAAATCACCCTGTGCCAGCTTTTTTGGGGACATGCTGTTGCCATCAAATTGAAGATGAGCTAAATGTCTCAGTTTCAACATTTGATATGTTTTTATGTGAATAGAATTTTGTAATATGAACTTTTTTTTAAAGCATTGCACTTAGTTTTTATTTGTTTTACACAGCCTAATAACAGTTTTTGGAATTGAGGTTGTAAGTTGATTTTATTTAAAAGGCAACAAAACCATTAAGTCTAACTAATGAGCACTTTCTGTTTTCACTCATTGATTAATATAAGTTTAATATATTCCAAACTGCACAGCAACTAAAGGTACAGTCTGCTCTGATCCACAGCTTTTAGGGCTGTGGCTGTTGGAATAGATTAAAAACCACTGCATTAACAAACCAATATGCAATAACTAACCCTTTCTCTCTTTCAGGTCCTCTTTGCCGTCTTTGACTCTGTCCAAGGCTTTGTCATCATCACCGTCCACTGCGCCATGCGCCGAGAGGTGGGTCCAGTTCCCTCCTTCTGCTGAGCGTTGTGTGGATTCTTCACACTCTTTAATTCACTTTCATTCTTAGCTACACTCAATCCCATCACTAGGTGGGATTCATTCACCTTATTTTCCAGGTCAGTCTGAGGCCATGACACAGCACAAGCGGATGAGAAGGATTAGCATGGTATTTATGTCCAATGTTGCTGCGCTTCCTCTCTTAATGCAGTATGATAGTGTGCTATTGTCCGACCGATCCGAGTCTGGTTTAAGGAGCTTACTAAGATGCTGTATGGAATAAGACGATGAAGTCCCTGACTAATAGCCCCTGGTGCCTGTTTGCCACAGGCTTTACTGTACCTCTTGGGATCCTGCATTTTCAACTCATTATGTACATACATGTACTGCATTCACGTCCTTGAAACACGCATTAACTCACATTCTAGTGAACACTCACACACTTACTTCTTACAGTTAATGCATTTACAGTGTCATCAATTTTCTATAACTATAAATGTGCCATTTCTTGTTAATATATACTGTATGCACTACACACACACACGCACACAGGTTTGCCTCTCTCTAAGAGATCATTAGGATATTGAATGCCACGCACAGTGTAAGTGAATTTTAAATGCTCTGAATGCTTGGCTGCATTAAATCAATATCACAAAAGCAGCAGGGATCAGGATACAGTAAATCCAGGAATTATTTATTGTAAATGTATGAAAATCCTCTGCAAGAGACTAAGCATAAATCCTTCCTAGCTACAGAACAACAGACGGAAGGGAGTGCTGCACCAGAGTAAGGGAGGAGGGAGGAGAACAAGGAGGAGGATTGAGAAGTATTACTGTGCAAAACATGATAGAAGACTCTAAAAAGTGTAATATTACAGACAAAAAGCTTGCCGATGAGTGTAGCGCCATGCAGAGCTCTTCAATAGCATCTTCCCAATGTAAGGTGTTGGAGGAGAATGTAAGAACCATAAAAGCACAGGAGGACGACCTGCTGAGATCTTCTGAGGAAAAGTGAGAGGAAAAGTGCTAGTGACGTTCCAGATTTCTCTGTTTTGGCGGCAGCCAGGGAAGAAACTAAGAGGAGGTGTGAAGAAGGAGAGCTACAGCAGATTATGATGGAGTTTTTAGTGAGACAAAAAAGAGGAAGGAGGAGGACAGAAAACACATGCAGAGATCTGTGAGACAGAATGTGAGTCATGATCTAAGTAGGGGGTCATAGAGGGGGAGGAGGAAATGGGAGGAAGGTTGAGAAAGAGACAGATATGCATAGAGGGGTTTTCTCTTTGAAGTTTGAATGAGTTGCATTTGCTGCCAATACACAAACACACACACACACACACTCTCACAGTGCACTATCAGAGTGTTGGAAACAACTGCCATTAATGGTTGAGCATGGATGTAAACGGAAACGACAGATGAAAGGAAACAATGGAGTAAATAGTTCCATCCATGCAGTATTAATCAGACGGATGCAATCCGCCATTTGTAGAAGCACATATGCACAGATGAGAAGAGAATGAATCTCCTATACCATGTCTTATGCAAGTGCTTCTGTTTTCACCCATGAGATTGGGGGATTTGACAGCGGGAACAGTGGGGGAAACGATGCTGCACCTCTGGAAGTAACAGGGAACATCTATAATACAGAGCCTGATAGCAGGAAGGAATCTTGGGGTTTGCCGTGAATGATAATGCACAAATATGCGTTTGATTTGAGCTTTTACAGTGGGATGGTGTAAGTTTACTTCAATGCAGTTCGTGGGAGGATAAAGAAAAACAATATGGCACTGGGAAAGCCCAGGGGTTAGAACATCTTTATATCATGTTGTTCATTTTAATTAGAGCCACTGATCTTGCAGAGCTTAGATGGGCCACTTTGAGGTGCTGCTATGTGCTTTCTACAGCACTACACAAACTTTTTCATAATACATAAGCTGGGTTATTTTGGGAAATATATGATATATGTATTTGTTTGATGTATCTTTTACTCTTTTCACATATTTCTATTATATTGTGGAAGTGATAAAGAAGAATACTTTAAAAAAAAGAAAACATCTACAGAACAAGTTCCTCCTGCTCCCAAACCAGCTCTTGTTCCTCACTAACTTCTTTCCTTTGCATCATCTCCTCCTATGCCTCACAATTATCCCCCCATTCTTTTTCCTCTCTATTTTTACCCCCCCCCCCCCCTCTCCGGCATCTCTTATCCTCGTCCCTCAGGTGCAAGATGCAGTGCGTTGTCGTATGGGGGGATGTAAAGATGACAGCGAAAACTCCCCAGACTCCTGCAAGAATGGACAGGTGCAGATCATGGTGAATAGCATTCCATTTCATCCCGCATTGCTGTTCATATGCTTCAGACTAACAGGCTGGAGCCTCCTGCAGTCTTCAATGCTAATAAAATAAAGCATGATTACCTGCACTAAACAGCTCACACTCCTGCCTGGGTTTATTTATTTTGTGTTATTTTATTTTTGTTATAGTCACATTTACCTCATCAGGATTCATTGTTGTTAATGCAATATGCACTCATCTAAATTCTTAAGTACCCAGCTTGAAACTAACTTTCTTTGTGATTCTGCCATCATATCAGCACTTTTCAACATTTCCATTGTATAGTCTCTCCTTACAAGCTAAAAAAAGTTCATTACCTATAAGACTAATCGCATATTCTCACCAAACACAGCAGCAGATTTTTCTTGTTTTAGACTAAGCTTCATCTTTATTTAAAGAGCACATAGCACCTGTATGGTGGTTGTGTGTGAGTGTGTGTGTGTGTTCCAAATGTGGTTAATAATGTGATAAATCACAGAGACTTGAATGCCTCGCCAATGTCAGTACGGTCACCCCACAACCACAAGTAGCTCTTATCCCTATTCCCTTTATTTCTCCCTCAGAGCTGTTTGTGGTAATATTAATGGATTTTTTAATGCTTCTCTGAGGTTATCAAGATTAAACCTTTGGAGCCATCATTCAGCTCAGCAAGGCCATCTTGACACACTCCCTATTTCATTTGAAGTTTTAGTGAGCTTATTTAAATTTTGTTTAAATGCTTGTAGCACTGACTAGTTGCAGTGCTTACGATTGTACTTATGGAGCCAGTTAATAATTCATTTGTTTATTTTTTTCTTGTGCAAATGTGTTACTATGACTTTCAAGGTTCCTTTTCAGCCTGCACACATGCCCCAAGAACTGTGTAAGACACAATGCCCTTGACAATATTAACTGTGATAGATAATTTGGGGAGGCTGCCACCAGTTATATCAGCATCATAATTAGAGTGAACACCATTTTCTCTGCTTCCCTAGTTTTATTCAGAGAAAATCTCATTAGCATGTTAAACCCTTGACATTTAGATACACCATAAAGGTGTAAAACCGTAGCTAAACCTTTTTTGTTGAAACTGAATGAAAGCCATCTGTAGAAAATCTTTTCATTACCTGATCTCTCATTAACACTCCATGAAATAGCTTAGATATCTTCCTCTAACATTTCGACTTTATATTTTTTATCTTTCTTTATTTAATCATCAGAAGTGTGCAAGTGTGGCCGTCTGTGGACAGCAGCACAGCTCTCGTCACAGCACACCCCTGTGCCTGTCGGGCTGTCATCCGCAGCCACTCCCACCAATGTGCCACCAGACATGCCAACAACCCTGTTACCACATGCCCTGCAGCGACCGCAGCTACGGGCTAAACCACAGCTACGCACATGAGCATACCCCCATACTCAACAATACCCACAACCACGCCCATAATCACATCAGCAGCCGATCAGTAGGTCACCTCTAAAAAAAAAGTCATTTGTTTTTAGGAATATTTGTCCGTAAGAAAAGAAGGTGCAATATGTAAAGTTTTGTTTTGTAACAAAAGTTTGCAAATATCAAAGGAATAGTTTTACTTTTAAAATAGTATAAAAATATTGTCTCTATGCAAGTTAAATGTACAATATGTTCTTATTTATTTTAAAACACATTTAAATTAAAACAAATAACAGTTTGATTGAGTTGTTCAGCTTTACCGCAATTGCTTAAGAGAACCCATCTGATGTGCTTTATTTAAAAAAACCGTGTTTATAACCTTACTAACATTATGTTAAGTCATCTTTACTGCAAATAAAGTAACAAGTTACATTATTTTTGTTGGTAATGTTAGCTAAGGAAGCAGAAATGGACCTTAACAGTTCCATGAATTAACCACTCATGTTGCCACAGTCGCCAGCTGGTGAATTCAGTTGTACCGTAGACCTACAATGTTTACAGTGGTCAAAATAACAAGCAAAAAGTTGAACATCGTTCTATAATGCTATGACATTATCATACCTGTTAGCATGGTGTGACATGACTGGATCAATATTTACATCTCATAGATTTGCTCTTTAAGACACAACTGTATTGCAATTTAGTGGCTTGAACAAAAAAGATGCTACATTAGATAGGGTAAAGGTGAAAAAACTTTTTAAAACTTTTCTTTTTTCCATTTTTGAATTTAAATTCTACTGTATTTGAATGTACAAATGTTTCATAACATGTTAAATATGAAAAATTGAAACACTTATTATCAAATAAGATCTTCTCAACATTAATTAAGCTTAGTTAGCATACTGCCAGTATTGGACACAGCTTGCCAAGAGCTGACAAGCTAAGAAACGGAAGCAAGAAAGTTTATGTTGTCAAACTAGTGTCTCGTCACATTTGTCAGGCAACAAACAAAGAAAGAGGTGCTAATATTTATTTATTTATTAATTTAGTCAGCTTCAAATATTTTTGCAAGTTGTTTGAATTTAAGCAGCTGCTATAAATTAGCTTAGCATACAGGCTTGACAAGGTTTTACTCCGGTTATCAACAAGAAAGCTATTCCTTTGGGGATAGAAAGAGATTAAACTTTTGTTTTTGTTACGTATTGCACCTTATAAATGTAAATAGAAATAGTGGTGATGTATCTTGTAAGAAAGTGGCATACTTAGATCTTGAATGTGACACGCTAAGTTTATTTCAGCTGTTCCTGCAGTGTGTTTCCCACTGTATTTTTATAAAGTATAGCTCAAATTAATGACTCGCAAACCCTAACCTTTGAGCTGCTTCAGAATTAGTACCACTTAAGCTATAGATTTTTTTTTTTTTTTTCCAGTTAGGATAAAAGAGAAGTTTATTTCATATTCTCATTCATTCATTTAGTAAAGACCCACTTATGGTGCTGCGGGTGATTAGCATACTAAGAGCTTTTCTTCTCCTGTGAGACTATTCTTTTGCACATTCTCTCCTCTCTTTCAGTTTTTCATCTCCCACTTTCCTCTTCTTTTAGCCTGTGTGGCATGCTCAAACTGTTTAAAATCTGAAGTTTATAAACCAAACAAAAGCTTTAGTAAGTGAATCCCATCGAGGACAGAGGAGAGGTTCTATGATGAGAGAAGGGATGATAACAGCTGCATAGCAATGAGCTTCACTTTCACTAAAGTTTAAAAAAATGAGTGGTGGCCATTTTGGAAACTCCGGTTTATTCAGTTCAGTGTCCTCTGGGTTAGGGAGTGCTTCTTTACGCTTAAGCCTGGTACACACATAACGATATTTGGGCTGTTTTTGTCCCGATTTTGCCTCTTTGCCGACCTCAGATGGCAAATGCCAGATCATCGTGAGATTTCCCTGTCCAATCATCATTTGGTCTGTGGTGTGTTACAAGCCAATTTGTCCCGATAATCCGCTCCAAAACAGGTCGTAGCCGACAATTGGGAACATTGAACATGTTTAATATTTCAGTGCCGATTTCTGAAGAACGCCGACGACTCAGGCATTGTGACTGCGTGGATGGTGACATGGCATGGAATGTAACCAATCAGAGAGCGAGTAAACAAAGTCTGCGTTCACGCCGTCTCGAGTCTTTTGTTTTTTTCAGTTCTGCCTTTTTTCTGTTAACAATAGTCCCAAGACCACCATCATTCCCTCGTCCTATATATCCCCTTCCATGCTGTGTGTTGTGTTTTTCGATTGCTGCTATGGCTCTTCTTCTTTGTTTTTTGCCGGTTGTTGCCATGGTTCTTCTTCTATGTTTCAATGTTTGTCCAGCCCGGAGGACTAGATTGTAGATGAGTTGCCGGACAGCATCGTCATGTGTGTGTTGTTCTGTGATTAATTTCCGAGCACACCTAGACTTGGTCTCGACCAGATAAAAAAATCTCACAAGATTAAAAAAATTGCTTTGTGTGTACCAGGCTTTAGGAGCAGTGCCACTGTGCATTCCAATTTGAATAGACATCATCTTTAGTTGTGCCCAAAATACCTCATCTATATAAACTCTGAATACTGAGTACACGTTAAACTCTGTGTTGTGTGCATGTTTGTATTTTGATTGCTAGTGTGTGTGAAATACAGGAAGCATTTGTTTTTTTTTTTACATAACGTATTCTTTTTTAGTCCAGCTGGGTGACAGCAAAGTTTTGCTTGAATTGGCACGCCAGTTAATAGTTTTTCTTTTGTGTACATTTCTGTCCCTGTTTCCATTCAGACAATAGCGAGGAGACTGATGAGGCATATAGTAACATTAGCTCGAAAAATCTCCACAGCCTTCTGCTCAACTCCTTCTAGTCTGTATTTATATAAATTGAAAACTAGTGCATCTGCAAGAGTAGAATATATTACCTTTATTTTTTGGGGGGCTGTACAAAGCTGTAGGGAAATTCATCATGAAGAAATGAAAGCTAAAGATTTAAAGAATCACTTAAGGCAACCTCTTTTTGTTCTTGTTCATATGTGGTATCACCATGGCAACAGTTCCTATCCTTTTCTGTTAAGTTGAATCAGCACATTAGAGTCATTGGATACATTATAACCATTTGAGATCCAATCACTCATTTGGGCTCTACTGCTTCTAATGTGGTAAAGGCACTTGCACACACTCATTAGATTTTCCCTCTTTCTTCCTTGCCTCCAATTTTTCAGACGGATTTTGAGAAGGATGTGGACTTGGCTTGTCAAACAGGTGAGGCCTCCTTTTCACCTGATTTCTCAGTCCCTTTTTCCCTTCTTGTCTCTTGTTTCTTTTATCTTCCTTTTCTACCACAGCACATGTTTAGCATTGCAGACGGTTACATCCTTAGCTTGGTGATGAAATGACAGGAGTTGATGCGCTGCATCTCCACATGGTTGTGCTCAAATTACTATGCCTTATCAATCACACTGATTCTGCCCAATAAGTGTTCAGCAAGCATATGTTTGGATGAGTCTGTGTTTAATTGCGCATGATAATAACACTCCTCTGTGTGTTCAGACCTGCTTCACTTGTTAGTCGACAATGGTCTTGTGTGGGTGTTTGGCTTTGTTACGAATGTACCGCAGTCTAGTGTGTGTTGTGCCTTGATATATTAACACAGTCACTTTCCCCCTCCACCCTTGCAGAGAGAGGACACCCATGTAAGTTTCACACCCAACTGACCTACATTGCCTGTTCCATTCTCGACTTCAATAATTCCTATAGACAAATCTGGGACTGCTGGCTGAAATCAAAACATCACAGCTGTCTCTTCACTTGTTTTCCCAGAATGCCATTAAAAGGAAGATTATAATCTAAAAACATCTGCGTTTTTAGGAATCATTTTTTCTTGCCTTCGCCGGAGGGTTGCATAGTATTAAAACAACCTGTAAAATCATTCTTAAAGATTACCACTACGATATGACTTGCAATATATAAACAAATGATAAATAGTGCTAATCAGAGATGTGTAAAGGGCTTCATTCCACTTCTGCACCAGTGTATGCTAGTCAGTTGTAGATCATGCACAACAGCAAATGTAGAAGTGGAAAGTAACCTTTACAAATACACCTGTACTTGTCCACTTTCTATTTTCTTTTTTTCCAATATTGATATTGCACATGTTGCAAAAAAAAAAAAAGACACTGTGATACATAATGCAGCCCTTTTAGCCACTAAAGATCATGCAATCCCTACATATCTACTCTTGGCTTGCATAGACTTTTACAGTAGTTGATATTTTGAGTTTATATTATAGAATCATATGATAGCAAGTAATTCCTGCTGACATTCTCACTGTGAAGGATGTAAAAGAATGAATGCACCCATTTAGCTTTTCTCAAAGTTATGCACGATTAATTTAAAATGAGCATTGCAGACAGAAAAACTTTCATCTTTTTGAAGGGTTTATTTATTTACTTATTCATTTATGTTTTGGGTTCTCAGCATAAAATGCTCACTTCCACTCTACTGCTGCAATAACAGTGGCAGCACTCCAGAACACATCACACGAGGCAGTGCCGGATTTGTCTATATGTCTTTCTCTAGGCCACCATTGTTTGATGCAGATCTGTGATGCAGAAAGCAGATTGGTCCCATATCCCAAAGCCTGTCCAAGCCTGTCTCATCGATTTGCACCAAAGGAGTGGTGAAAGGGAGAAAAAAAAAAAGAAAAATAGAAGGTTCTGTACTCAGTCAGTGTGCTTGCTGCTGTACTCATTCACAGCAGGATTCGGCTTCAATTTTTGATCAAACATGTAGCCTGACATTCAGTTACATCAATGCAGTTTGAATGAAAATGCTCTGCCACATATGCTTTGTGTTTGAATTTGATTTTGGGGCTGTAGAGTAATTATATTTTCATATATATATATATATATATATATATATATATGAATGAATGGAATGGAAAGATGCTTTTATTTGTGTTTGTGCTAGTTTTTGTGTTGCTAGTTTTGAGAAAGCATTGCTTTATTATAAGCATGTTGTGAGACTGTTTTTCACAGCTGGAACAAGCAGGCAGTTTTTTTTTAATGGTGTCCCACACCTTTGTGCATGTCCTGATCAAGTGTTGGTCTCACTGATCTGTGGTTCCATTCCTGCCTTTCACAGGAACGTCACAATTGTAAAGTGACTTTGCCTCATAGTAGTTCACGTGAATCCTTCAGTGCAATTCGGAGGATCAGTTTGGGTGCTGGGCCTGTAAAAATGTTCATACCACGTCGTGCCTGCTCAGAGTTCCTGCAGATGGAAAATAGTCTCTTTTTTTGCACCAGCTGCTCTGGAAATGGATAGAAACTATACCTTGTTCCAACATGCATGGAAACCAACCTAAAACCACTTTGAGCATTTTTTTTCTTTTTTTTTTGTGTGTGTGTGTGTGTGTTTGTCACAGACATCATTATAAAATTTACACATGCCCATATACCCAAAACCACACACATTTATTGGGCCAAAAAGCACCAAGACTCTCACTGATTTGCAACGGCAGCGCAGATAAAAACAAGCTACTGTGCAAGATATTGGAAAGGACTAGCGAGGGAATGAGGTTCCATTTCATTTGAAGCCCACAGCATTTTACACCAAGGCGCTTTCTCTAAGATAATAAAATTTTTCCTCACTGGCAAATCTTGAGATTGAGTAAGACTTAAGGTCACAGTGCCAGAGGCAAAACTCATCTTGTGTACTGTAAACCTTAAAGTCAAAAGTGATAATTGAAACTTTTCTTTAGAGATGCAATCTGTCTCCAGGCTATAGCATAGATGCAAAGAAATTTTCAGTATCAGTGCCTTATGTCTGTCATCAGTGTATTTTGCCTGCCCACATTGGCAATGGCTCTCTTTTATATGCATTTCTTTTCAAACAATATATTTTCAGTTTTCCTTTTCCAAGTTCCCTTTTTCCCTCACATATATTCCCCGTATCAATAAACACCTTTTTTATTTGTTGTTGTTTTTGTTTTTTGTACTTTCAACAACCCCTCCTTCCATGTCTCATGCCCCTCTTCAACTATGTCACTTTCTCTTTGACATTTAATACCCCCCTCCTTGTGTCCCCTTAGTCATTTTCAAAGAGGTTAACACCTGTAATCCAGCTACCATCACCGGGACTCTGTCCCGAATCTCCCTTGATGATGAGGACGATCCTAAACTTGCCGCCCATCAGGAGGGAGGGGTTGGGGTTAACTTCAGCTCTCTCCCTGGAAACATCCCACCTCCAAATCTCATTGTACAGGTACAGGTTTAAATGTTATGCACAGATTATTGACAATATTCTTAACATTTTGTATAAAATTGGAAACAAATGTGTGCTTAATGTGGTCACATTAAAGAATTTCAGATTTTTGAGATGCCTCATTAACAAACTAAACTTTCATTTAATTAACTATACAAAAATAGTCTTTAATGCAGTGAAATTACATCAACTAATTTTTTTTTTTTTTTTTTTTTTTTACAAGGTTCCAACCTTAGGAGGTCTGAATGAGCTCAGTGAGACACCCTTAAAGAAGGAGGTGAATGTGGACCAGCAAAGGCAGCAGGGGCAACAACGCAGTGCTGCTCCAATCTACCTGTGCACTGAGAGTGGCCTAGGATGGGCTCGACCGCCTGCTTCCTCCAATAACTCCCAGGACGGAAGTGCAGGGAGTGGAGGAAGTGGAGGAGGTGGAGGAGGAAGTAGTGGTGGAGGGGAGGGAGACTACATGGTCTTACCTCGTAGGACGGTCAGTCTCAAACCTCCAGCTTCCTCTTCGCAAGGAGGAGGCCTGGGACTCGGGGGCGAGGAAAAGCCTCTCAACATCGCAGTGGAGGATCCTCCCTTCCCTCCGCCTCCTTCTCCTCTGACCCTCCACCCGGCTGAGAGTGAGGCCTACCCAGCAGATTTTGTACCGTCGAGTGTGGGAGACATGAACCTCACCATGAACCTCAACCGCTCCTACGGGACGATCAAAACCCTGCCCCATGGGCACGGCCACTTGATGCCTCAGGGTGGCCTTGTGCACTCCCACGGAGGACACATGCATTCCCACGGGCATTCTCTTCAACTGAAGCAGGGCCAGAGGCCATCCGTCAGACAGATTCTGACAGGTGGAACTACAGTGGAGAGAACCATGACCCTGCCACGCAACCTGGGCAGCAGCAACGCCAACACCAGCCTCTCAGCAGGATCCCTGGAGGTGGGTAAGAGGTTGTGTAATATAGGGAGGAAAGGTTTCCAAGCAGCGACTGAGTTTTTCCCACACATTTTACGTGAGCTCATGTTTCACAGTTACTAGTTTGCTGCTGTGACTACATAAGGGAATGGTACAGGAAGTAATCTGCAATTTAGTTCCAATAACGCAATGTCATATTTTGTTTATACAGATGTTTTAACCAAGAAAATTCAAATGACACCATTTGCATCAAATCTTTATCAATTAAAGAAAGCTTTTACAACAACCTAGGAAAAGCATTTTACCCTTGTATTTTACCCTGGGATAATTAAGATGTCATTTTCTTCTGTGCTAAATACTGTTGAGTCAAACAACAATCACAACAGAAACATGTGCTAGAAATAGAGAAGCTGTTTTTTATAGCTTTTATCAACAACTCCACAAGTGTTGCTGTCAAACAAGTCAACTCAAACATCAAACAATGCAGTTTCTAAGACGTGTTGTCTATCATACAGAGGAACGACACACCTAATGCTGTGATAACAACACGGTTGTGTGCCTGAAAACAAGTCTGCTGTGACAGCTGCTACTTTTTTCAGCTGTGAAATATTTATTGCTGCTGACTGAGACAATGAGCCATTCTCGTAATGACAGGCGGCTTTTTATTAGCTTAGAGTCACCATTTGAGCAATTGTGATACAGTTTGTGTGCAATATCCCCTTCTAATCGTACAAGGTGGTGCAGCAGATGGACTGAGACAGACAAGATCAGAGGAAATACCCCTGGTGAATCTCTTTCTGCCCGCTGTCATTCTGCATCCTCACACATATTCTGGCACACATACAGCACACACTAACATTGACACATAACCACCCAGATTTAGGATGTTCCCCCCAGTGCTATCTTGCTGACTCACAAGGCTGATTAAAGATATGGAAACGTCACTTTTACTGAAAGTGCCGATGCCTCATTTAGAGCTGAGGACAAGTCATTAAAAGTCATAAAGAATCGCTGTCAGGAGCACGAGTGTACTCATGAATACCAAAGGGGAGAAAAAGATTCTGCAGAGCAACCTGCTGGATGTAATTTACTGCCATAATTCCAACCTGCTTAAATATGCTTGAATTTAAGATGGACATCAGAGCATGCCTCTCAAGATTAAATCACAGCAATGTTTTGCTCTCCAGTTTGTACAAGGTGGCGGCAAAGAAGGAATCCCACAAAGTCTTCCTTTCATTGTTGATTTTTAGTCAGAAGCTTGTAAATTTAACCTCCCTGTGTTTCCCATGATGACTGCAACTTACACAAGGAAAAGATTCCTTCTGAATTTTGTGTGAGTGAGGTAATGGCCGCTTCATGTATGTCCCCACCAAAACATGCAATATACTGCTCATGTATATGCATGTTGCATGTGTACCATACTACAAAGCTGACTCAGTCATGACGTTTTTCTTGTTTAAGGTAAGAATCCACCCTGCAGGAGGAGAGTAATTACATTTGGTTTTGTCTGGAGTAATGAGTGAACTCACAAAGTGAATCGGACACCTCAGGAAGAAGCCTGCCTCTCTATCTGTTTGAATTTCTTCTCGTTCTTAAACCTTGGCTGCAGTAGCATCAGATCAGCAACTTTGCCCTTGAGAAGGAATGAATACAGCTTTTAACTAACTGTGGAAAACAGCTCCTACTCCTGCCAAATGCAAATCTGGCAGAAAGCAAGAGCCAGATAGAAAGGCAGAGCCTGAATGCAATTCAGTGCAATGTCAGGGCCAGATGAGTTGGAAATGTCTGCAGCTGTCAAATTGGTCGTTGGTGTGCGGCTTGCTACAGCTACGGAGGCACTTAGGAAGACACCAGTAGGGTCCAAATGAGATTAGGGAATAAAAACCATCCCTCATATGGTTTTTGCAGCTTTTTATTTTATTTTTTTTAAGGATAATGTCTCCTGTACAGATTCCAAAAACGATTGTGTTTGAGATTATCTAAAATTATTGTTTCATTCTAATTATGGATTGTTCCACTTTGCTAATCACATTCTATTGAAATAGTCTGAATAATTTGCTTCATGCCTTGATGTTCCTAATATTCATATCATGTCAGGGTTGCCAGTGCATGTTAGGCACAATCTTTTTTTCCTCAACAATAGCACTGAGAGGTCCACAAAGAGATTAAGCTTGCCAAAGTTCAATAGCGGTCAAGGGGTGGTCATTGATCCTGTCTTCTCTCCCCCTGCCCCTTCCTCTTCCAGAGGAAAAGAGTACGGTACTCTGAGCTGGATTTTGAGGTAAGATCTTGGACCTATCCCCTATCATCAGCCTGTTTCTGCTTACTTGTGCTTCTGCTAGGAAATAAGTAACGCATAGAGGAGCAAAAAGCACTGCTAGATCCCTCCCCTTCGCACCTGTCACCCTTGCACTTAGACCTGTTTCAGAGCTATTTTACACAGTTTGCTGTTTCTCCAACTATGGCCTCAAAGTCCCCCCCACCCCTCCCAAACAATTAAAAAATGACCTTATGTATAAAGCAGAAAAGACATTTACAATCCAGTGAGATACGTCTCCCTGTCCTTGTGAGGTCCTGGTTGAAGAAACACCAAAGTAGAGTGCTTTATGTGTCTGGGTGAATACCACTGGCTGAGTTCTGGGTCAACATGTAGAGTATGCGGCTGTGGTTGGTTTGCCAATTCTGTCTGTTGGAACCAGCTGATTTAGCAGTGTGTGTATGTGAGTATATTTGTGTCAGAATGACCTGGGTGTTCTGTGAATCTCCAGTCTCTGGCAAATGCTTTCTGCATAGTAAAATACAACATTGCTGCTTTTTCCTGAGGACTTCATCTCATTTTCACTGTTGTAAAGACTGGACATTCACCTCCCACTGTGGAGACCTATCGTTTATACAGAGGGCATGAGCGATTATAAGCTCCTAACAGCAATCACAGCGGATCATTTGAATTTCTCTGGCAAATTTTTTGGAGTCATCTGTGGCTGCTGCATGAACAGCAAGGCCGGCTCTGAAATCAGCTTTTCTTTCTTTTTTTTTTTTTTTTTTTTTTTTTTTTGACCAATTGAGTATTGACAAAGAGTCTGGCATAGAATCACCAAGGCAGGTTAGTAGAAGGTAAATCCATTCATCACCACATACTGTTTTTTTTTTTCTTTTCTTCTTTTTGTTTGTTTTTCCTTTCAATGAGTTTCATTGAATTTCATCAAGTTTTATCTCTCCAAATGCTGAACAGCTCACTTCACACTTAATTCCAAACAGCAAGAAATGTGAAATGTAATGACATGATTGCATTTTAGGGGGAAATGATACCTCTCTAAAAATCCCAATGGACAAACCAGGCATTTAATGCTACAGTTTAAGGGTATTAGCAGAGGACAAGTTTTGAAAAGAAAATGACTGCTGTGGAAGTTTAGATGTCCAGTCTTTTGACTGCTTGTTGCACCAAAAAGTGCCAGATCCCACATTTTGCAGCACGGTTATGTTCCCCAGCCCAGTCTCACAGAAAAGGTGAACTAGTCACAAAACAGAAAACTTTGCGCTGACGGAGATTAATCTTTGATTTTAGTTTTTTTTTTTTTTTTTGTGTGTGTGTTTTTTCACTCAGCAAGACTTTCAGTCTAGTTTATTTTAGCCGGATGTCTAGTTCACAGGTCCAAAACATCTTTGCATGTTAAGGCACAGGGACAAGACTCTACAGCTAGTTATATTGAAAGAGGATATTTTGATGCAGTATGTAAATACACCACCCCTAGTCTTGTATTGCTTTGACTTTTGACCTTCACCAAATAGTTTTTAATCTTAAAAAAACAGCTATGAAACATTGACTGAATGTGCAGTCAGTGGCTTCAAGTTATTTGTATTCCTCCTCTTCATCTCCTTCAATGGAGCAATGCTGTATTTACCTATGGAGCTAGTCTCATGTCTGGGAGCACAAAATATGGGATGAAAATCACATTGTTTTTTGGCCATAGTCACAAATCAGTATTTTTCTGGACTATTTCACTTTAATGCTGTGAGACTGGGATGTGTATACTTAATGAATGTTTGTGATCCTGTACTGATTTTTTTTTTTAGTGGATTCAGGTCACATATAACTTTCTCTTCAAAACCTAAAACAACAAACACATACTTGACTAAGGAGAAGCAGCAAAATTATCTCTGTATTAAGTGGGTGTGAGTGTTGGTGTCTTACCCACTTTCAAGCTCATGAGCTGCTTTAGCAAATAGTCGCCAAACCAGCAGCTCCAGCTCCACACATCAACACAGACAGAGAAATACAGATAGAGATGCACTATACCCCAAAACTTAAATAATATAATATAACTGGGTGTTTTGAGCAGTCTTTTCTGTCTAATTAATAAATTTCAGTGAGCTTTACAAAATTCCAGGTTAACAAGGGCCTTATTTAGCTACATCCAATCTGTAGCAGCAGCATTATTCTCAGATAGTATAACGAATTCTTTATTTAAAGAAGCTGCTTCTGCAGCTCCCCCAGTTGCCAAATTCTAAAAGACGAAGGAAGTAGATGATGGATGAGCATGACTCAGCAACCAATTGATCTGCCGGCATCCCCCTCTAACCCCCTTTTCATGGCTGGCATCACTGCAGCCCCTCAGCCTTTTACCCATTCCTCTGCCTGCCCTTACATTAACCCCCATCATGCTCCCTCCATTCCTTTTCCTTTCTTTTTTGTTTGTTTCTATTTACTTCATTTTTTTTGCTGTCCCTTCCTTTCTTCCCTTCCAGAAAGTGATGCACACTCGCAAAAGACATTCTGAGCTGTACCATGAGCTTAACCACTCGTCCAGGTTCCACACCATAGACAGGTATAACAGGGACCCAGCCATGTCCACATTCAAGGTAAGACCATTGCCCAGAAGCAGGATGGGAACCCCGTTGCACCTCCACTACCAACCCAGCCGCTTTCACACAGCAAAACTGATACTGGAGAGCAAACAATTATCAAAATTGCTCTAATAGGCTTAACAGAGAGCATTCATCTCTGAGTAAATATTATCAGCACTACGGTGACATTGCATTTACTTGTAAATGTGGCTTTCAGACAATTATAGTCATAAATATTCTGAGCAAAGCTCTCAGTTATTTACAAACATGAGGGTACTTTTGAAAGCAATTGTGTTCATTATAGTGTTTTTTTGTTTGTTTTTTTTTTGTTTTTTTTTCAAATTGCTGGCTTAGAAATGTGAAAAGATTGTCTGCCCTAACAAGGGAATATGAATGTGAAAACGGCATACATTTTCATTGCCATTTGATTAATTCACTCTTGTTCTTGTTATCGCAACCGTGAAGAATCGAACAATAACTACCTCATAAATATTTCTTTAGAGGCACATTCTGTTCCATCTTTCAAACTCTAAATTACTTTTATACCTGATGTAATTGGCCTGAACTTAATTCATTTTCTGTTTGCAGTCACAGCTTTGTTAAATATCTAACAAAAAAAAAAGTTGATCACATGAGCCTTTAGCAAGGGAATAATCAATCAAAGTCCATTAATGAAATCCAAGTTTTGCAATTTAAGACCTGTGAAACTATTTATCATCCTTACCAAACCACTTCAGGGTAATAATTAAAGGAGTAAAAATAAAAACAGCACATCTACATATACCCACAAATGTTTTGCCTGTACCCGTGTTTGTATCTTTATGAATGTACTGTATCTGACTGTCATTTGATGTCTGTGTGTGTTTGTGCATGCCTGTGTGGGTGGTGTGGTCCGTGGGGTGCCTGGGTGGGCACCTGTGCTCATGAGACACTGTAGCATCCTTGAATCATTAATACACCATTAGCGGCAGACAAAACAGCCCCTGCTTGCTCCGCGCTGACCTTCAGAGGACCACTTTCATTAACTCCTCTCATCTGCCGAGCTTCGGTGCGTCGAGCCGTGATGAGTTCGCCAGCCTTGATAGGTGTACTTTCCCCTGGCATTGGCGGCATGCTGGTTCACATCTAATTTACACCGCCAGTAGAAGAGCAGAGGCTAGTCTGACATCTCTCATATTCCCCATGCCATGTAGCTACACACACTATGTACACACACACACACACACACACTCCCATGCAAATATACTTCCACCTCCCAATGTCTGACCGGCAGGCTTATCCTTCACTTCTCATTTGCTTAACATCTTGAGCATGGTTTTCAGAAGTGTTGGCCGACTCACCGTTTATTCATGCCAAGCAAATATTTTAAAGAAAAGGAAAGTGGCAGGCTGCTTGAGCCATACGTTAGAAGTCAGCGGTTCTTAACAGCTGGCTGCAGCACCATAATGCTCTTCAAAAGGAAACTAGGTGTGCTTTGAGATTAATTCCAAATGTAAAGACCAGTCACAAATAATTGATGGGTGGCATTTAAACTAATTGAGAGAAATTGGAGCGCATATTTCCTTTTGCTTGTTGACGTCAGTGGTTCTGAAAATTTGAGAGGAAAGGGCACCATAGATCTGACTTACTCATCCAAATCTGTCATGTTAAAAGTAAGTAGTCAGTTCATTTAAGTGAGAATAATTACATGGATAATGCTATCAGTGTCAGACCCTTGATGGGTCTTGAGTTTAGCTTTGCTGTTGTCAACATCTCACTTTGAGAGTCACCCCCAGACACGGACATGCTGACTGTACAGTAATTATGGAGATGTGCACATGCACATTCACACTCTCATTTTAGAGGGCCTACGTGTGTGGCTGCATGCCTGTGTGTGGTCGTGGATACAAGTGTGTGTTTACTTGTTCATTGCTGTTTGTGTTCTGGTTTTTTTTTTTGTTTTTGCTTTTTTTTAATGTTTGTGATCACTGTTGCACAGCATGTGTTTGAAGGGCATAAACTATGCTTAAAACAAATTACAACATGAGTAAGAAAATAATTTTATAATAACCTGAATAACTTATAAGTTATTTTCACATACTGTATTAGATGAGTGATTTAACACCAGGTATAAATGACTTTCATGAGGAAATTTTCTCATGGACCAACACCCAAAGTACCTTGCAAGTTAAAACTCAGTCTAAACTTCCTATGGCCAGTTGACTTTGTTACTTAAGTACTGGCACTACTGACACTGGCACTTTTTAATGATAAAGGTGGATGGCCAAATCTAAGCCAATAAAGTAGAAGGAAAATTCTAACTCTCTTTTACTCCTTAAGAAAGTTACAAAAAGAAGCCATTCCTCAAAAAATCATTAACTCCTTGACTTTTGCAGGTTTTTCTCCCCTCAAAAGTGCCTAAATAATACTTTACCCAGCACCATAAACCCCTTTTTAACCCTTCTAACCACCACGGCTGGTGTTCATCCACCACAGGTACCCCCTCCCCCACCACCGAGGCACAACACAGAGCCGTCGCTAGCACGCAGACCATCTGTTGTTTACAAAGAAAGTCAACGTAAGACACACTAAACCCAACATAAACCTCATAAATTAGAGCCCCACTAACTCAAACTAAAAGTAGGCCTGAACTGAGTTAGAATTGAAGCTCTATATGCAACAGTATGTTCCACATAGTCTGCCACAGTTTTGTTGTGTAGCTGTCTTCATACAACATGTAGCTACTCTTGCTTTAATACTTCCATTAGCAAAGGTAGCTTAACAACTGTAACATGGCCTGTTAAGCTGGGGATTTTTATACATTTAATATGTAGCTTGGGCTTCTTTGCATCTTGGCTTAGTATGAATGAACCTCTGCATTTACAATAATTACAATGGTATCTACTTTTTAAGATTTTCTAAACCTTTTAGCCCGTGTGCTAAATTGGCAGGAACTGTTTACATGTTATCTGTAGTAAAATGAGCTGCAGTTGTGACAGTAGCATGTCCAGCTAACTAGCTCATGAGTATCATCCTAAAAACATCGTATGAATTGTTTGTTGACATTTAAGTAGTCTTGAATATGGATGCTGTCACCATTTAGGCTAACGATAATTAATCCAAACTGCTTGTCTGATAAATTTTCAAAATACAGCTTTGGACACATCCGCCAATGTCCAGGTTACCATGGTGGCAAGCTCTTTATGGTTTTTTTGTAAAGGTCAACTAAACTGTGAGGGCTATTTGTTTTTTGTTTTGTTTAGCCTTCTTTTTATTTAGTCTTCCGCTGGCAAAATTCTCATTGACTCATTGAAAGCCTATCTTTAAAAAAATACCTTAAGCCACTGGTTGATTTATGTTAACTGCGTCACTCCTTTGAGGATGGGAAATTAAAAGTACATGCCATGTTTGAGCAAATAATCCAAACTCCAAAATTTGAAAAGTCTTGCAGCAATGAACTGCACTTGTGTATTAGAAAGCATAACATAACCAGCAACAATAGCTAAAAGTGGGAAAATACATTCACACTAGCATTATCCATTTGTGTATTTAACACAGACAAGCTTCCAGTTTTAAAATTATATTTAATAACTGCAACACAAACAGTGTCAGACTATAAACGTACTTCATGTAGTTGCTTAACAACTATGTGTCAGTGCTGCCTCATCGTGAAGTGACTGTATTTGATGAACCTTGATATTAGATGGTCCCCTAGTGCTGTGGTGGTGAAACAGTTCAGTGCATCCTGGTGAGGACTCCTTGTGCTTCAGCATTCGGGAAATGAAATCTTATTCCCATTCCTTTATCAGCCCCTATGTAAATTTATTTCAAAATACACAACTTGGAACTATTCCCCTGGGATAGATGGTTTTGTTTAGGGGTCTGATTCAGGACTGGGTAAGAATTATTTTATTTGTTGTTTGTTGTTTATGTTTGTGTTTCCACCTCCCTTCTGTTTGACTCGTGTTTGTGTGACAACCATACAGTCACTTTCCATGTCTGAGTTCATCTCGAAGATCTAAACTCTCTAACCAAGTAATAAATCTGTTTAACGACACATAAAACCATTTCAAACTGATTTATTTTTACTTCATAAGCCATTATATTCTTCTTATTAACAACTTTATTGGCAAAAACAAACAAAATAAAAAGGTCTAACAGTTTGCAATCTGTATGGTTGCTGGTGAAAAAAAATGCTGGATCAGAAGGAAACTGATCCATTTATTCTAGAAAGGTAGGATCTCCGTGTTGCTTGTTTTGGAGAGATGAGTGGATGTCAGAAAAATTCTTTTATCAGTATTTAAATGTAGTGGGCTTGAAATGTTAATACGCATTACGTTCCATTACAGATAAAATCCATGTTCTTCAAACGCTGGAATTTTGCTTTTCTTCATTATTCCTTCGTCTTCTATTGACCCCATCTTGCCCTATTCCTGTGAACTAAATCTTGCCTTCTGATTGTCAGTGCCTATACTTACCATTTATTTAAGAGGTAAATATATGTTAATGCTTAACAGATATAAATGATCTAAAGAGACATGAGTGGAACAAATGGAAGTCAGGCAGTCTGTCTGCTCTGTCAGGCTGCTAAAGCTAGTAGAGCTATTCTTGTTGTCTGGAAAGAAATATAGATGTTGCTCTATAGATAACTGTGAAACAAAGATGTCCCTTGCTTCTCTTGGGCATCCACATACATTTTTAATGCAGCAAGACATGTAGGAACTATTTAGCATTCCCATTAATTGTCTTCAGGAGTTGGTAATGTTAGATTTGTGCCTGTTATTTGCTTCGTTGTAACAGCAGCTGCTGACCTGGAATCAAGTGTTTTTTGTGTTTTTTTTTGCTTGTTTTTTTTTTTTTGGACGTAAACGAAAAGCTGTCTTCTATTTGGGCATTCTATCTGCACTGATAACACTTGTATAACACTCATCTCAAGTGGATAGAGAGTGGGCTTTGCATTAATGCTAATGGTGAAAACAAATTTAAATCCCGCTTTGCTTTAAGTACTCTGGGTGCTCTGGCAGGGGCCATACAGCTAATAGATGGAGTTCATTTTCATTCTGTTTCCCACAAAAGAGACAGGATGCAAATAGAGTCATTGGGGTTACCAAAAAAGACAGTGTTGATGCAATGTGTGTATAACTCTGTATGCATTAGCATTAGCTTCTGTGCTTATGTTCAGATTTAGAGCAGCTTCTTGACCTGTGTCACTATGGATTTAGCCTGCTGTTTTCAATCCTTTCCATGTGGTTCAGGAGGTCAAAACATAAATTTGCATGCAGTGCCCAGTGATGCAGTGTTGTGCCTCTCTGTGTGTGGGATGGAGGGTGGGCTTGTGGCTGTGAGGAAAAAGTTTGCACCACATAATGGCTTGGCTGATGTATTTTTTAGCTTTCAAACAGAATATGTATTTCCATGCTGTTTTCTTGATGAAATGAAGCGTGGACTACCTTCCATCTCTAGATAGATGGTGAGGAGCTGTGTGGAGCGCAGCAGGATGGAAATGGAGACAAAAGAAACAAGCCGACTTTGTTGTGATTTCAATGATGCTAGATCAGAGCAGGAACAGCCAGCAAATTTCCCATTATGAGAATTGTATTAGCGATTCAGTCTAGATGGTCATAGGTGTGTGAAGTCAATGATAAAACCCTGCTGCATTAGGGTACATGATGTAAATGTACTGGAAGATTCCTCATTAGCCAGCCCCATTTAAACTGAGGTGAATGGGGTCTTCATGCATTCACAGTTAACATTTGTGGCTTTTATTGATATTCCAGCAATGTTTTCAGGATGTTGTAGGGAAATGATGTGTGCGTGTCCTTTGATGATGTTTCATGTAAAATGAAGATGTATTATTTTAAGTGACAAAGACCCATTTTTTGTTGATTCAGTAAGGGCAATTTGCCTGTACAGCCCATAGGTGTCGATTGTCAATTTGCTGGCATTAAGCTGAGGGGTTTCAATTTCACAAACCAGCAATAAAGCAGGTCCACCCCTCGTCTCCCTCTTCATATCTCATCCTTCTCTCTATTCGTCCTCACAGCTTGACATTTTCTGTCTTGATGTCTACCTCATTTACCCATTTCTCCCTCTAAGCTCAGCCCTCGGTGGCACGTTTGAGGTATTAATTGAATAATTAATTCCTCTCATTAGCTTGTTTTTAATTATTTCTTTGCCCCCATCTCTATTCCAAGTATAAACTCATCAGCTGTTTTCATCCCCCTGCACAAATTGCCCATGAAAACCGAGGGCCGTTGGAGTGTAGCTTTAGCACATTGGCTCTATCAGTGGCTCCTAATGAGGGGATGGGCAGTCCAGGCGGAACAAGCCTAACGCTGGCTTCGTGCACCAACAGGCACAATACTAATTTAGCTCATTTAGTGTCCTTGGGCCAATTAAAAGGAGGTGAAAAGGTCTGAATCACCAGCTGGAACCGTTTTCTGTTTAGGATCTCTGGCCTTGGATTGCACAGGCCCAGACAGCAGTAAACCAAGTCTGTGTGGCTGATTGCTCATTTGTTTGCAATGTGTTGCACTAATGGAATTTATTTACTTTACATTCCCCACATTTGGCTCCTTTGAAGGGCCTTGTTACTTATGACACAGATTCCTTGTCAGCTAAGGAGGTAAATGGTGCTAAACACCACATGCAAGATCTGTTTTTCTGTTTCCTAATGAGTTATTCCTGTGCTGAATCTAGATTCTTTCATTTGCTTCTTGATATAATGAAAGAAACATGCAGAAGCCTTATGTTTCTGTGTGGTGACCCAAAGCCCACTGACAGCTGTAAAATGACCACAGTGTTCTGGCATCCACTCAGTCTGCTCCTGCATCTTTTGGTGTTATTTTCATTCAGTTTGTGTTTAAATGTGATTTAAGTTTGTGTCATGTTAATCTCACACTAATTATATTTCTTTTATTTGCCTTAATGCTGCATTTTATTGATTTTTGCTTCTTTTCTTTTTCTTTGTTTGTTTTGTTTACTGTTCTTTGTGCTTTGTTTGCTGACTTTGCGTTGCATGCTTGTTGTGATGTCCCAGTTTGATTGTAGCCAGACAGTCAGCAGAACCATGGGCATCCAAGTCAACGAAGGTAAAGTTTAACCCACTTACCTGCAGCTGCCTGTCCATCCCTATCATGTCCTAAATCTGCATTACTCACTCCCATCCAGTTATAGATTTCCACTTCTAATAGATGTGGACTCTTAGAGGCAGAGAGTGAGCCTTGTCCACCGCAGCTGCTGCAGAGGCTTGTAGAGATAGCTTTATTTGTTTGTGCTGTAGCATTTTTTTCTGCTAATCAATTCCCTGCAACCTTTGTTTTCACTTGTTTTTGTTGTACTTGCAGCTTTTAGCATTTAACTAGTATAAAACTTTAAATTTATGGCAGTATTTTAGCTTGACTGTCACCCTTTAACTCGGTGCATGACTTTTGCTGAGCTAATTTTTTACCTCCTGCTGTATCTGCAAAAGCATAATGGTAACACTTTAAAAGCTACAGGCAATTGTTGATATTGTGTCTCTATGAAAATCGATATTGCTTTTATAATTGTGACTATTGTTGTGCAATGAATGACCCTTCAGTTTAATAACTGAATCTTAATCGTTGGTTGGCACTCATTGTTGTGAATGACAGCTGATAATCTTCATTATGTTTACCATGCCTGATTTATTTTGCTTTTTAAAACAGGCTTTAGTCAAGGCTTTTTGCAGATACTGTATATTCATATTTGTGCATAACACAAGACATGTTTTTTTTCTATGCAAATTTATTTAAAGAGCATTTACAAAAAAAATGCATAATTTATTAGCCCTTATAAGTGAAAGGTAACATGCTGGTAGATAGTTAAAAAAGAACATAGAACCAGCTGTTTTCCTTCTGTGGTTATTAAAAACGTGTAAGTAAACTCTTAAATTTAGAAGATGCACCTTAAATAACAGTATAATACTGTAATCCCTGCTGCCACATTTTTTTTTATTTTGCAATGCAATAATTAACAGTGTATAGAAAGTCATTTATACTGCAGTACAATAGCCATCTTGCATAGACACAGTTTCTTCACTTCCTTTACTACACTCAGACACAATTAGACAAGCTCCAAACATTAGCTCCTTTTGCTCTCATACACCAAACCAACATGAAGAAGTAGTGACGACTAACACACACCACAAAAGTGCAGAAGGTGGCTGTGGTGTGTATGTTATACAATCCGGAAAACTGGGTAGACCATGGAAGAAAAAAAAATGTAAATACAGTAGCATATGCTTTGTGTTTTCCAGTAATGTCATACTGAGCTGATTTCATTTGAAATGGGTTATGAGTTGGCCATTAGTTTCTTCAGTTAACTTAAAAGAGACTGTGTTTGACATGTTTGTTTTCTGTTGTCACTAAAGCCTCCCTTTTCATACGTGCATTGGCTATGCTGAACAGCCCATCAGACAGGCCTGACACCAATTCAATATGTTAAATCAGATGAAAAGAGATCTTGATGAGTCTGTCCATGCTGATGCACACCAAAAATGCAAGAGACAGACATTTAGTGGCACTCCAGATGTGTCCAAGATGCCATTGTCAGCCCTTTGTGTAAAACCTTTAGACAGAATGATGTGCGATTTCATCTGCTACTTTTTATAAATAAACTGAATGAGGAAATCAACTGAATATTGTGTGCCCAAGTGGGGAGGAGGAAGACAGCTAAGGTCAGTGTGATGAATTAGAACCACAGCAGGGAATCAGCCTGCAGCCAGAACTCGGGAACCTGGGATTTAGAAAGTACAAATGGCACAAATATATACTGCAACCTATTTTGATGGAAATATACACAAACTTACAGATGTGCATTCTTGCTGGCCAGTTAACACAGCTGCCACAAAAATTACAACACTAAATAGTCTTTTTCTTTCTTTTTTTTTTTATTTTGTTTGTTCCACACACTGTTGTTGCCACCCTGACCTGCCCACTGGGGAGCACTTGTTACTTCCCAACAGCTGCACATATTACAAGCAACCTAGGACCCAGATCACCTACAGAGAAGCAAGCTACCGCAACCCGAAGTTCACTAATAAAAAAAAAAAATAAAAAAAAAAGGGAGTTTAAATGGAGGTGAATAAAAAATAATAATAGAAGTACAGCAGGGGAAGTAAGTTCATGTGTTTAAACCAGAGGTGGAACATACAGACTCAGCAATGTGGCTTTATAGCCCAACTTGAACTATTTTATGTGTTATTGTAACACTTAAGAGTATAAAATCAAGAGTGCGGGTAGTGTAGAAGGCATTTTCATGCACTAATAACACAGCTGGCTATTCTCTCTGAACATTATTTAGAAATCATGATCTGTAAAGCCTCCAGAAGTGCAGTAGTCATTGTGAGGACTTTCAAAATCAGATGACTTCACACCCATGAGCCGTTCATTCTTTTATCCCTTTTGTAATGCATCTAGACTCTGATCATGGTGCATAACATGTTGAATCTTTCCAGATCTTGATCTGTCCTTGCATCTGCAACTTTCTTTGAGCTTTGACAGGTCTGAAAGCGGAAAATACAGCCTGTTCCAATACATTTCAAGCTTGAGTGTGATGCTGATCATTGTCTGAACACCTTCAGTTCACGTGTGCTTGTTGCGTGAGTGTGTACACATGTGAAGGGGGCTTGAATGATGGAGGGAGAGAGAGGGAAGGGTAAGGTGTAAGAACAAAGCAACAACTGCCTGTTAACCAGGTGAAGGTGTTGGAACGTTGCTGTTGTTTCAGGGCAGAGTTGTCAGTGACTGTGATCCCCCCCCTCCTCCTTTCTTCTTCTCTTTCCCTCATCTCCTCCTTGTCCTCTCCCCCTCATTTCATCACCACAGAGGGAAAAGAGATGGAGCATTTCGTCTGCCGGAGGTGAAAAGAACTCGTTGAGTGTAAGTAGAGGGGTTTCTGGCCGAGAGAGAGGGAGATGAGATGGGGCTTTTAGGCGAAGAGGGAATGGAGACGGGCAGAGATGGTGAAAGGGAATGGATACACATGCAGTAGCAGCACAATCGCGTCAGCCTAGCCTCCCAGGGATAAAGTTGGGCTTAAATGCAGCATTGCCCACACTCCTGCATTACAAAATGTTCCTTCGCCAGCATTTAGCATGCAAATTGGCTCCCAGATTATGCCTTTTGTATTCATTTTACCAAGTGTCAGGCTGTGACGCGAGGAGAATGATAATCAGGCAGATATTGCCCCCTAGCGCTTTAGTGACAATCATCACACACTGAAAAGGGGGCAGTCTATGCTATACTGCAGATCAACGAGTCGCCTGCATGCCTGATGAGCAGGAGATAGACAGGGACCTGGGGTGTAAATAACTCAAAAAGACTTACATGTGCCTATTTTGAGTTGCAACAGTGAAGCAAAGGAGGGGTTTTGAAAAATGAATATAGAGAAAACAAAATGATACAAGCTAGAGGGTGTTACAGGGAGATGAACTCAACAGCAGATGCTGTCGTACTCTTTACTCTGATAATATATAATTTGTACAATTAGGTTCATGCTGACAATTAAAGGGAGTTAAAGGAAAAACCTGCACTTTCTGACTCAACACATAATCATTCTTGGTCTGGTCCACATTAGTTACTCCTTTCACTTTCATTGTGGGTCTGATTTACAATGAATTCTTGAGATAAGTTCTTTTAAGACGCAACAGTCCATATTTAGTGGTTGGATAGATGTCACAGGGAGGCATATGTTTCAAAGTCCTGTACATGGAAACACTCGTGAATCATATTTCTCCTTTCTGCTCTTGTAGGGCTCGCAATTTACTGTTCACCATTATGGTTTGTGATTCAAGGGTGTAAGGGCATGAACAAATTACATATATGGTTGTACCAGTTGTAGAACTTGTTTTGACTACATGCAAAGTTAATCATTAAAGGAACTGAACCAGTGCAAAGGCTACAGAGTTAGGCTTTCATGTAGTCCTCCAACAGCCAACATCCCTTCTACCCTTGGTGATGAGGCTGTGCAAGGATCAAATGCTGATTGGGTGAAGGCTAACTTGAACCAGAAAAAAGAACAACCATGTTAGAGTTTACAACAAAAAGGAATAAAGGCAAAATGCAATAAAAAACAAGAACAAAATGTATGGCTGAGAAGTGCAGACAATGAATGCAGTAAAAATGTTTATTTCTTTATCTCATTTTTACTGAACCACAAAACAGTTTCTTTGTCCTTGTAAACTTTTGTCATTTCTGCAATAGTGCAAGGTTTAAAGAGCACAAGTTCAGAAGGAATGCACACCTTTTCCAACATGCCTTTCCTCCATTTTCTGGCATCACTTGCAGGCAGCTTTTGATTTCAGTCTCAGATGATGACTGGCTTCTTTTCAAATCTATTAGACTACTTCACAATGACTCCAAGGGGACCTGTACAGGCGTCTATATGTGATGAGCTGAGAAAACGATGGAAAAGCCTAAACTCATGATCCCTGCATTTAGGGAATCTGTTTTGTATGCTTTCGCACACAGTTTCAGTCCACTTATTTCCATCAAGGAAACGGCCATAACAAATCAATACAAAGTAGTTCAGAGTCGCCATCTTTATCCCATGCTGGAACATCGAGGAGAATGAAGCTGCCCCCGCAGGAGGTGATGTCCCAACAGTTTTAAAAGACAGTTAATCTGTTATTCCCTTGCACCTCCTCACTTGACTCTCCTGCTTCCTCTACTTCACCTGTGTCACACTTGGGCTACTCCTGTCTGTCAAATATTCTGACCAGATTTGAAGATGTAGTTCTTTATCAGGAGCTGGTCTAATGTGGTCTAGGTTCCCAAGGATTCAGTGCAAACACCCTTTACACATCTAGCAAGCGTTTATTTACATGTGTTGACAAGACTTTAGAGAACTTCTTTCTGACATTAGCTTTGTTGTCGGCCAGAAACTGACCAATCAGAGGACGAGACACATCAGCCACAGTCTCCGCCTCCAGAGTCTCAACCAACTGTTTAGCTGTTGTTTCTTTCTCAGTTAAATAGTTAATAGGAGAATGGGTGAAATTTAGAAGAGGCGTTTCAGCAACTAGAATTACGGTACTAGCTAACAGATTTGTACAGTCTTGTGTTCCTCTTTTCTCTGATTGAGGTTCAATAATCTTCTGTTAGAAATCTGTGAGTGGTAGGCTTCTTTGCAATCTAGATGAGAGTAATAATCACAATTTTAAAATTATCACGATTATTTTGAGTTAAGTAATTTTACAACACTGTAAATGTATAAAGTCATATGTTTCCTCCTCAAAGGTTTTTAGTTTATTTCTGTATTTTGATTCCAACATAACAAGTGTTATAACAACAAGATAAAGCAACAAAGACGTCCCGTCACCTCGGCTTTACAAGCGATACACAAAAGCTTCTCAAGTGTAAACATGTGAAAGGCTACAGAACCTCAACCTGGACTTGGGAGGGTTCTTTCTGTAAACTAAATTACATAAATGCTTTTGAATATTTATTTTGAACTAACACTATGTCAAAAAATTTTTTAGACTTTTTTTTTTTTTTTTTTCTCATCCATCTAAAATATAAAGTTCAGTGAATGGTGTTTCAGTTGTCACATTACACTATAAGTCCAACCCAAGTTATACACAATTGCAAATGACACAACAATTATTTTAATGTTTCGTTATGAACTGCGACACACTGTGCCCTGCCTCTCGACAGCTAATTGCTGGGCTCCAGCTTCCCCGTGACCCTTAATTGGACCAAGTGGTATAGACAATGAATGGATGGGTTACATTATGTAAACATTAACATTAACCCAGTTAATGTGCATTTACCTTTGTTCTTTTTGTACAAAGCTAGATTATTATGATGGTGATGAAACACATTCAAGGTAATTTCTTTGTTCACTAACTGTTTTAATGGTATGTTTTATAGGCTGGCAGGCCATCCTCCACAATGACAGCCATGTCATGTTTTTTTTTTTTTTTCCTGTGGCCCAAAAAATCTGACAAAGATGACTTAATCTATTAGTCTGGCAGATTTAAGGCTTCCTGTGCCATACTTTCCCACTCAGGCACGCATATTGCACCAATCCAAATAGAAGTAAAACACAAGCAAATGTGTTTCTCAGTTGTTGTTCTGTTCGCAAGTTGTACTGATCTGCCTATATGGTTTGTACATAATTCTTTATGGGAAGTGAAGATTAATTAATCATGGTGTTTTATATTGCAATTAATTGCTAAATCACTAACTGTGACACCCCTACAACGGAGAGTACAAAGAATCAAAATTACAGCAGGACAACACATGTGCTGTAAAAGTTATTAGATTCTGGTCCTTTTGTACCCAATTTTAACCCAATGGCCACCTGTTTAGTCAAATTATTTATTATGCATGATATATGCATCTGATGGGATTTAAATCGCTTCCAACCTGGATGATCATGTTATTGAAATTAAAATCCCTTAACATTCCCCATTTACTTTACACTTCTTCTTTTCAGTTGAATACACCTGGGTAAAATAACTATTTAGATGAGGTTATCTTAAAGTTACAGAAAATAATATCTTAGACTTCGGAGCATGTGCATGTTTATGTCAAGGTTTCCCACCAATTGACGATGGATCTTTTTCAATTAAAGAGACTCCCACAGAGAGAGGGATGGCAGAAAGTTTAATAATGCTGCACCTTTGGTTTCACTTTCACTTTTGACTTTGTTTTGGTTTGCATTTGTGTTGCTTCAGCTTGACACACAATAGCCTCCCAAGGAGACATGTTTCTGTATTCAGGAGAACATTGTGGTTTAGCCTAAAACACACGTTTTGTTGATGTTAACAAACTGTCAGAAGGGACCTTTTTGTAGCAGGTTTACGCTCCAGTTATTTGTGTCATGGTAACATGACCTGCATCTATAACTCAAGCAAGAGAAAATATTTATTTCCATCTAGTTTTAGAGAAATCTGTATCTATGTCTATCAGATCACTTTTCATGTTAAAGAATGCTGCTTAAGCTTTTTAAAGTGACATTGACAAGTCTTAGGGAAGTGTATAGACAGTACCAGGCAGAGCAGGAAGAAAACTAAATGGCCTCAGAAGAAAAGCAATCAGCAACAGTTCATTTTAACATGCTTATCAAGCTTAAATTGCTAGTTAGATGAAACCAGCCCTCCTTAAGAATTGATTGTCCACTCAACAAGACAGGTACTGCTGCTGTACCCTCAACAGAGGACACTTATTTTTACCTTTGCAGTTTATATCTTATAAAAGCTAGTGTTGGATTTCTAGAGTCTATAAGTTAAAAGTAGAAAATGCCTCACATTACAAACCAAAAGGAATATAATCCTTTTTCTCTATCACACACACATCTATATGCCTTTGAACACAAGAGAAATGATATGAGGTTCAGTCTTTTGCCCAAGAAAACTTCAAGATTTGAGGGGGTGGGGAAACTCAAACCACCAAACTTCTGATTGAGAAATGACTGCGCTACTTCCTGAGCCACAACCAGTGTGACAATAAAAACTAGGATAATGTAAAACAAGTAAAAGAAAAAGAAAAAATAGTTTAGCATGAGCTAAATCATAGTAAATAAAAAAAAAAGAAAATGCACAAATTTGAATTTACATATAAACCTTTTGTTTTTCTTTCCTCAACACTGTACGACTATATGACCATTTTTTTAAATTCTGCATTGAATGTAAAAGGGAACTGTAAATGCTTAATCTCTGAGGAAACCATTTCCAAAAATCGCAACACAAATATGTCATATTTACTACTAGAGAACATAAATGTACCTTTCAGGCCCCCTTATAGGTACAAATACTAACACTCAGGTCCAGTTTTGAGCTCTACTGGGTACAAATTGTACCCTGGTGGACAGAAAAGTACTCATAGTGTAACCCTTTTCATGACTGCATGGCAAGCCAAAAAAGTATACAGTAAAAAAAAAAAAAAAAAGATCACTTCTATACTTGATCATTCCTTTTACAGATTATTTATGATGAAAGTTAAACTTTCAAAAGTACTTGTCACTGTTTTTTTATTGTTTGTTTGTTTGTTTCTTTTTTAGTGTATAACTATTTCTTAGTTTCCAGATGTTATGTTGAATTAAGCTATCTGGCTTCAAGCTGAAGACCAGATAATAAGAGTGATACGACCCTTTCATGCAGCTCTCAAAGAGACAGCTAATGAGTCTCCTCTGAATTATTGAGATATTCCTTTAATATGCTAAAACAAGCGTTTTTATCACGTAGAAAATTGATGAAGAATTAAAATTGAGGCAAAGGTAAAATGCCTTAACCATTTAATTCATATATCATCACAAAAAAAGGAATTCTGCCTTTTCCTAACATGGTTGTTTACACCGTTGTCCCTCTTCTCCACCAGGACAAGTCCACCCCAGAGGACCAGAGCTCCTGGGACAGCTTCAAAACCATGGCCCCCGAGCTGTCCATCGTGCCTGGGGAGCAGAAGGACCGACTGGAACTGCACAATAAAAACTGGGACTCATCCTCAGCTAACACACCCGACTCGTCCGAGGGAGACTTCCAGACTGAAGTGTGAAGATGTGCAAACGTATATAAGCTCACCTGAACAAACACACAGATGCACACAGAGATACTGGACTCCCAAAGGGCGACACATCAATACTTCTTTTTTTTCTGCAAGAATCTTACACACTCTGCTCCTCGTCTCATGATCCCATACTGTATTTGTTTACTGCTGCAGAGGACAGACATAACAGGAAGACTGTTCTACTCTATATTTTCGCAAAAAACTATTGAAAAGAAAGAACAGGGGCTGGACAATGTCTGTGACTGAAGACAATTTTTAAATGAACTTAAAGAAAAAAAAAGTATGAAAAAGCTATTTCTGAGAAAAAAAATGTAATGATTTTATTCTGGAGAAAAAAAAGTAAATGTCTTTCAATTGTTTGACTTGGGGTGGGGTGGTGTCAAAGGGAGAGAAAAATAAGAATATTTCTGCACCATTCAGTTCTTTTTATAGCAAGGGGAAAAGATCTCACTGAGTTTTCTCACACACATAACCTCCAGGGCAACCTGCTATCATTTATTTCTTTTCCCTTTTCAAATGGATTACAAAACCTGGTTGTTCCTGTATGTTTTATTTTCTTTTTGTGAATGGGGGGCAGGGACGGAGCTGCTCAGTGATATGTGCCATCCTCTTTCCTGTCTACAGGTTTAGTTGAGTTATACCTATTTCATTCCTTTTGCGTCCTCTTTGCTGACACGTTTTCATTTTGTGTATTTTCTATGGTTTAGTTAAAGGAAATCCTTCCATATGGTTTAATGAAAAAAGATAATGCAACTGAAACAAATGACTACCAACCGAATTGTGTTTTTGTCGGTTCAGGAAGAACTGATTTATTTTCAGACTGGCTTAATTTGTGCTTGTGCTTGTGCCGCTTATCTTTTTTTTTTCTTTTCTTTTTTTTTTTTAATTCTGGAGAGAACTAACTCACGAAGAACTTCAACAAAACTTCACAGCACATAAATGTGAGCTTGCCTGAAGGACAGTGATGGTCATGCAGATTCTGGCATCTCATTTGGTCTCATGAATTTGAAGATTATGGCGTCTCAATCCATTTCAGCTATCATTAGTCATCGTGATGCCAGGAGAAAGGAAATCTGTCATTTCTGGCCAAATGGAATCCATCTGAGCTCATCCCCCAGCTCTGAAAAATGGGCAGCTTTGATTTAAGTATTGATCGGTTTGGCGGCTAACTCTAACTTTACCAGCTCATAATTTGTGAAACGAGGTACCACCTGAGCTCAAGAGCTTCATGGTGGAATTAAAAATTAAGCCCCACAAATATGCTTATTGCCTTTTTCCCAGTGAGCTACTACCCCCCCTTTCTTCTTCTCATGGACCCCTGTCCTGCTGCAGAAAGAGAGCGTGAAGTAACAAGATAAAGAAGGAGTCACAGAAGTTATAAGTCTACAAGGGGTCACATTCAAGAGGAGCTGATGATGATTTACATGAGGACGACCCCTTTCCTGCTGTTGCTGCATTAGCACATCAGTTCTATGCACACTGGCCGAGAGAAAGAGGCTAAAGTGCAGGATGAATTCAATGCATTGCTCGATAACTCCTCTGCCTACCTTCAAAGCAGCTGCTATTAATCTAACAGCCTAGAGAAAGAGGTGAGAGGCAATTTATGGAGATGGGGAAAACCGCAGGAAGACAACAGCCACGAAAGAAGATCTAAAAATATAAGGAAAAAAAAAAGAAAAGAAACAAAGCTTAAGGTATAGCAGAAATGCAGAAGAACGCTCAAAACAGTAATTATCCGGGGATGACGATTTGTCCTGACATTTTCCAATGCAACCCTCAAACCATCTGTTTAAAGATCCCTAATGTGGTAGTAGAGCAGCGAAGCACAGATGGTGAGACAAGAGTGCCGCCCTTCTAACCTTTCAAGCTAATCAGCTGATGGGCAAACCTAGAGCTCGCCCTCTCTCAGAGGAGCGAGATTGGTTTGATCCTAAGTTGCCGAGCTAAGGTCACATTCACCTGACCTTCTGTGAGGCTCAGGACCCAGATTCACAGAAAAAGCAGCCGTCTGGCAGCTACACAGCCACGCTTAGTCGGTGTTAACTAAATAGCTTTTCTTTATTTTTTTTTATTGTTATTTTTTTTTTTTTTTTCATGCCGCTATAAAGCTGAACAATTTAAAGAAATAAGAAAAAAAAAATCTTGTTACCATGGCAACCCACCAATGAAATTTACAAAAAGAAAGATTCAGGTTTTTTTTCTCTTGGCTAGATTTTTCATGTTATACGAACAGTTTTAAGCTCAGTGTTGGCTGGATGTTAGGTTTCCCAGAACGGTAAGTGAGATGCTGCCTGACTGATCCAGAGATGCGTCCTACTGTACATCTGCCTGCTAGTCAGTTTCCTTTTCTGTGCTAAACTCTGCTGCCATGCTTCTCAACACAACAGGATGCTTGTCAGGCGCTCAGCGTTTGTCATTGTGTGGAGTTGTTTTCCTATTAATGTTAAAAGCTTGCCAAACTCAACAGAAATGTGAAACACAAGAAGGCAATTTTGCAACTCACTTCATCATAGAAGTCAAAAACCCATCTGTGCTCACCTTCACTCTCCACTCCTCAGCCTTTCACGCTTAAGTGTTAACCAACTTCTACAAACCATCCAACATTCCAGTTGATTTATTACTGAAAAACCCCTCCCTTTCTTCTTCATTTTTGTTCTTTTTATACATAAGATTGTACAAAGTAGTCCTCTAATGTTTTCATAGTGTCTTTTTATATGAAAATAAATTTTCAAACTGATTTCAGTGTCTCATATGTGCTGCTTCAAGGGCATCTGTTGAGAAGAACAATGAGCCTTTCGCAGTCCCATGTTTTCATATTACGGCTCTGGGAGTCAGGCATGACAAACTCTGTTACACCAGAAGCACTGAAGCTTAACTGGAACCAATCTGAGCCCCCGCTGGTCTGTCTGAAAATGTAAGAGGACCAGCTCTGTGGGTTTGAAGTTCTGTTGCATTGGAATATCCAAAGGGGGGAAAAAAGGTCAAGTCAAAGTGATTATTTCCTCGAAAAATGTATAAACCTTGAGCAACACTTGTGCTAATAACAATCTACTAAAGTCTTTTTTTTTCTGTCTTAATGTAACCTGGTGAAATGGCTGTAGTGGATGGGATTTAATAGTCCACTCTGATGCTGGAATCAAAGAAACAAGTGGAAAAGAGAATGAAGCATTGTGCATGTCTCATTCCCTTCTACATGTGCCCTCCAAGGGGCTTATGGGTAATTAAGTGTGGATGAGTCTGCCCATGGAGCTGCCATCGGTCACCCCAGAGAAAGGCCACCAACTGGAACCTTCTCAGTGGAGTGAGAGGTCAGAGGAGGAAGAAAATAGTAAAGCCTGCCCTGAAGATTAAAGGCATGCTGATGGAGTAACAAGGAAGGGGTTTTCACATGACCCTTATCTCCAGAGTCACAATGATAGAAGTGCCTTTTGGTTATTTTCCCCCTCAAGGCTTTCTGGTAATTAAGTAGTGAAAATGGTGTGACTGCTGACAAATAATACAAGGAGACAAAGTCAGGAGGACATTAGAAGGAAGAGCTAACAGATTTAATTTTGAATGAGGCTGAAACTACTAGGAACCTCTGGTCAAAGCATCCTTTTGCTTGATATTTATTATAAACACATCAGTGTGTGTCCCTGACACAGCTGGGAGATGGCATTTTTATTAAATTATTTCAATGCTCAGAACAGCAAGTTTGGAAAGTTTAATATAGCTGAGGCAAGCAAAACAACAATGTGAAGATTTCTCTATGGGTTACAGATAGTGACACAGCAACATGTAGAACTTTACTTTCCATTTAAAGCAAAGTGGATTACCCACTTACTGTGCTTTTGCTCCATTGTCTGTAAAAGCAGCGACTGTTGTCCCGTTTTTAATTTTCTTCACAGGTTTCCCATTAGAGGTTTGTCAAAATTGTAGTCACAACCTAAGCATGGGTTGATCCACAAAGATGGGGAATGAAGCAAAAAATAATTACTCATGTTATATTCATTTGTCTGATACTATCCACAGTGAAGTAGGTTATAGTGCTACCTTAAAAACCACAAAGGCATAAAAGGGGAGATTGGGAATCCTCATTGTGTCTGTATCATGCCTGTGGACATTACACAAAGCTGTAGTTGGTTTTTATTCAGATAACAAGCATGTGTTACCAGAGCTGCAGTTTGCATTGCAAATCTCCTCTGCCAACAGAAGTGCAGTACAGTAGGTTTTTAAGCTCATTTTAAACTCAGTCTTGCAGCAATTAATGAATCACTTACTTAGGTCGTTCATTCTTGTTTCTGGTAACACACAGAATCAAGTTACACCACCACAAATGACTTTCTTTCTGACTGGTAGTTCCACATATTGTTGGAGTGATTCCTGACATGGCACTTCTGTGTTATAAGGCATCCAGTACTGATGCATTACTATAGTTATGACCTGAACCATAACCACTGACTTGCCACAACGATGTTAACAGTGTCAGTGCAGTTAATTCCTGCACATGCCCTCTTTTAACTCACTTAGATTTATTTGGATTGTTAGATTTCTGCAGGTATTTCATACCAGACCATTCTTTTTAATATACCTGCTTAATCTGATTCAGGGTGACAGGTTTAGCCATGTGTATACCCTAGATGGGGCTACCAGTCCATCACAGGCCCAGCACAGAGACTTAATGAGACAAACAACCATGCATGCTCACACTCGCTCTTATGGTCAGCTTAGTGTCACCAATTAACCTTTGCTGTGAGAGGAAACCTAGAGAACCCATGCATGCACAAGGAGAATACAGAAACTCCAAACAGAGACCTGAGCCAAGATTCAAACCAAAACTTTCTTTAATATTTTTACAAAAACTGCATGCTGATGTGAAGTTTTTAGTTTTCATTTGCTAATTTGCAAGATTACATGGTAGAGTTGATTACATGCAGAAGAAAATCTAACTTAAGAAAAGCAAAGCTTAACTGATTTGCTTCCCTTTTTCCAGAAGGCCAGTAATGTCATAGACAGGTATTTGTGCAACAACATGGTGTACACAGTCTTAGAGTACTTTAGCTCTGTAGTTGGATATTTTAAGTGGCATTAATGGAAGATGAGCATTAAGAGAAGACTGATAAGGAAAGTCAGAAAAGCAAGCAAACATATACTGCAGGGAGGTAAAACCTAAGCATCCACAGAACCTGGAGGATTTTCAGCAAAATTAGCTACCTTGGGAATATTGTATTCAGGAAGCTGTGAGTGGAATAACATGTCTCACTTTGACACTGCTAGAAAGTAAAACTGTGGCTGGCAAGCAAGGAAGCAAGTTTTAGTCCTCAGACAGGAAAGAGTAGAAATCCATTGCTCTAATGGTTGTGGCATGTCTAGTTGTCCCTCCTCTGTGGCTGACAGATGGTTCTGTCCCACAGGCTCTGATGCCATGCTGCTCTGAGAGGACACTGAGAAAGGAGCAGATTGATTAGAACAGAGGGCGGAGTGGACCAGGCCAGAGTGGAAAACAGCCATGAGAAGTAAAATTTAGATGCTGAAAATAACAGTGGCGATAATTGTGTTTCTTGAGGAGATAGCGATTATAAACCAAAATAATCAAAAACTTCTACACAGGTTAAAGTGTTAATTACGCTACCAAAAAATCTCTTTTTCTAAAGCTTGACCAGACAGCTCCTTCTCATCTGTGCTGTTATGCATCGGATCCCTGAATGCTTTTCAATGTCAGTGTTGCAGTTTTGGCACAGTTCTTTGGCATGGATATCTCTGCCAGACTTCTCTTTTGAGACAGCATTTCAACAATAGTTTTAGATGGCTGTCCATATGAAATGCCCCCGCTGTCCCTCATCCAAATTCTGGCCCTGTTGATTCACAAAGTGTTTCCATCTCCGTCATACAAACTGGGATGAAACATAAGTGGTCTTTGACACTTTGAGGGTGATTTATTCAGAGCTGAGGTAAAGGACTCATTGAAGCTTCTTTTGGCTCCACTGTGCTCTCTCCACAAAACACTCTGCACATATCATGGCAACCTACATTTAGTCAGAATGAATTGCCTCTACACACTGCCAAGGGCTTCTTGAAACACTGGCATCATTTAGTTGTGGGCTTTGGCTAATGCAGTCCACCACAGCCTCGATCATATTCTGAAACGCCCAGAAAAGCAATGCCAGGGACATTCTAGATGTTTAACAGTGACTTTCCCTCTCATATTATAGTGAGGGAAAAGAATAACCAAGAAGGATACTGGCTGAAGTTGTAGGACAGAGTTAGGAGACATGTTGACAGGGACAATGCGAAGGCAGGGAGTTGTGATGCACCCACTCACACCCTTCTGGTTCCAGGTGTAATGAGACAGCCATGCTGACCCTTTGTACTCCAACTGTCCAACAGCGGTCAGTCATGATGAGTCCAAATGAGGGCGTCCACCTCCGTTCCTCCTACATGCACTTCAGTCATTGTTTTCAGCTGCCTGTGTGTTGGTGGTTGCTACTCTGCTGGCTAAGCTAACATCATTCATTTGAGCAGGTTCTAGTGCCCAAAAGTAGTTCTTTAAGAAGAAACTTGGTATTTAAGATATTTAACTTTTTACAATCTTTGCAAGACATTCTGCAGTGGATAGAAAGTTTCTACCACCCATACATCACCCAAATATCTTTCCTCTACCACTGTAAGGACAGGGACAGACAACTGACATAAGAACTGGACATGGTCAATGTGACAGTTGCACATCTTTCAAGCCTGATATATGGGGCTATTATTGTAGCAATATTATCTACAAATCCGTGTTGAAAGTCACAAATGCATACAGAGAGTCGTGTATCCGTATCTTAATTTGTGTGTGCACAGTTGGATTCGCAAATGTGTAAATAAATCCACAAATGTGTGATGAGATTTCTGTGTCTGTACAAGAATCTGCAAATGTGTAAAACAACTTGTGTGTAACCCGGTTTGCAAATGTGTAAAAAAATTCCACAAATCTGTATTTAAAGTTGCAAATGTGTAGACCAATCTGTAAATGCGTGCTAAGATCTGCACATGTGCAGACCGATCTGTATCCACAGAGAGACATGAATGCCTGGAGTATTTCAGCTACAAGACCCAGAAATACAGACAAATCGCTGGTTACGAGTCAAGCAGCTTCTGGATTGGCTCTCTCTACACACGTGGATTTTGCTACACTTGTTCCGTGAGAAATCCACAAATGCGTGTCAGGATTCGTATCCGTAACGCTTGGGTTTGCGTGCCCTGACCGCTGGCTCACAGGCTGCCTCACTCCGGCTGCCGTTGGTTCGCTTGCTCTGCTGCTGGCGGTAATATAATTACTGCGGTCAAGCCAGCCGCCTTTCGTTTTCGCGTAGTCAAGCCAGCCGCTCCTACATTTTCAGTGCGCACCTACCGTCAGTTTACGGTAAATGCAAGCGTACTGCTGCAAGGAAATTATTTCCGGTTCACAAAATAAAAGCACGAATTTAAATGTGTATTATCAAGTGATGTTTTAAGAAACTGATTCACGTTAACTGTAAACTATCGGGGTATACTGCTAACATTTACACTAAATAAATACCTTAGAATGTATGGAGTTGAAAACAGTTTTATCTATCTATCTATCTATCTATCTATCTATCTATCTATCTATCTATCTATCTATCTATCTATCTATCTGTCTGTCTGTCTGTCTGTCTGTCTGTGCTAATAAACATATACTGAGGCCTTAAAGCAAATACTAAGTGGTGTATGTTGACCATCCTTGACGGCACTATCATTCTGGACTGCTTTGGGGTCAATAGGTCACATGACCTCAAAGCTATTGAGCAAAAATGCTCATATTTACACTTTAAAAATCATTTAAAATATATTAAGACCTTAAAGCAAATACTAAGTGGTGTATGTTGACCATCCTTGATAGCACTATCATTCTAGACTACTTTGGGGTCAATAGGTCACATGACCTCAAAGCTATTGAGCGAAAATGCTCATATTTACACTTTAAAAATCATTTAAAATATATTAAGACCTTAAAGCAAATACTAAGTGGTGTATGTTGACCATCCTTGATAGCACTATCATTCTAGACTACTTTGGGGTCAATAGGTCACATGACCTGGGAGTTATTGTAATAACTTTTGAAATAACATGAAATATATATGTGTGTGTATATATATATATATATATAATACATTTTATTTAAAAACTCCTTTCAAAAAACCCAAGTACACTTTACAGGAGAATGAAAACATTTAAAAACATAGGAGAGAGAAGTATACAAAAAACTAACAAGCAAAGCACTAACAAGCAAAACAGACGACAACAGTGTAATGGTGAGTGAAAAACTAGATGGCATAGGACTGTCTGAACAAGTGTGTTTTCAGTTTAGATTTAAAGAGAGGGAGAGAGTCTATGGCACGAAGATCAGGGGGGAGGGAGTTCCAAAGACGGGGAGCAGAGCGGCTGAATGCTCTACTCCCCTTAGTGACAAGGCGGGCAGGGGGAACAGAAAGTTGAAGAGAGGTGGAGGAGCGGAGTGAGCGGACAGGAATGGAAATGTGTAGAAGCTCAGATATGTATGGTGGAGCCTGATTGTGAAGTGCTTTGAAAGTGATAAGGAGTATTTTGAAATTAATTCTTTTTTTTATGGGAATCCAGTGAAGTTGTTGCAGGATGGGGGTGATATGATGAGTGGAGGGTGTCCGGGTGATGATTCGAGCTGCAGAGTTTTAAAGGAGCTGCAGTCTTTGGAGGGCTTTGTTGGGGAGACCAAAGAGAAGTGATTTACAGTAATCAATTCGTCAGGTGACAAGGCTATGGACGAGAATGGCAGTGGTATGGGGGGTAAGAGACGGACGGAGACGGGAAATATTTCGCAGATGAAAATATGCTGACCGAGTGATATTATTAATGTGGGACTGAAAAGAGAGTGTGCTGTCAAGGACAACACCCAGACTCTTTACTTGAGGGGAGGGAAGGATGGTTGAATTGTTGATGGAAATGGAGAAACTATTAGATTTGGAGAGAATATGGGGCGTGCCTATCATTAGGACTTCTGTTTTAGAACTGTTGAGTTCTAGGAAATTGGAAGAAAACCAAGAATGAATTTCTTGGAGACAGTGGGTAAGGGAGGTTGGTGGAAGTGAGGAAGATGGTTTGGTAGAGAGGTAAAGCTGGGTGTTGTCCTTGTAGCAATGAAAATGAATATTATGTCGACGAAAAATGAAGCCAAGTGGAAGAATGTAGATGATGAATAGTAGGGGCCCCAGGACCGAGCCCTGGGGCACACCAGCAGAGACAGGGTAAGGGTTGGATTTGTGTGATTTAAGTTGAACAAACTGTGTGCGGCCAGAGAGGTAAGAAGTTAACCAGGTGAGAGGGGTGCCGGAGATACCGATAGATGACAGTCTGTCAAGAAGAGTGCGGTGAGAAAGTGTCAAATGCTGCTGTGAGGTCAAGAAGGATGAGAATGGACAGTAAACCAGAATCTGAAGCTATAAGGTCATTGGAGATTTTGAGGAGTGCCGTTTCAGTGCTGTGGAGGGGACGAAAACTGTACTGAAACTGCTCGTAAATATTGTTTGTGATGAGGTGGTTATGAAGCTGAGAGGCAACAGACCTTTCAAGAATTTTGGAAATGAAAGGTAAATTGGACATAGGGCGTAAGTTATTAAAATTGGTGGGGTCCAAACCGGGTTTTTTCAGGATAGGTGTAACTGTAGCCGTTTTAAGTGCAGGAGGGACGATTCCGGAAAGTAAAGAGGAATGAATGATGTTGGTAATGAGAGGAGCAAGAGAGGAGGAACAGGTTTTGTTTTTGTTGTTGTAATTAGGTTACACATGTTAAGGAAATGTTTTTTTTTAAAACTATTTGAAAAGTGCCTTTAAGATAGTTTGATATTGATGTGTAAATAGTTACAGTAAATATATATATGTTTACCATTTTTGGTCATTTAAATATTATTGTCTTTGTTTATTTGTTATTATTATTATTGTTGTTATTTTCAATTTTATTGGTACTATTGTTGTTCTTATAGTGATGAGGTTACACATGTTGAAGAATTATTTTTCTTTTAAAACTATTTGAAAAGTTCATATACCATTTGACCATTCTATTTATTTTATTTAATTTTATTGTTCTATTGGTTTTAGATCTACTTTACTTCCAAATATATATTTTGATAGACATTTTGAGAGTGACATGTGTAAATAGTTAAATGTATATATTAACTATTTTATGGTCATTTCCTAATTCAAATTGTTATTATTACTAGTATGATTTTTATTTATTATCATTGTGTATTTATTGATGTTGTTTTTGAGGTCATTTTAATGTTAGATATCATTATCATAATTTTTTTCCCCACAATGCTTAAGTTACACATGTTGAAGAATTGTTTTTGTTTTAAAAAGGTTTGAATTTGAGATATCTGAAGTCCTTTTACTGTGTGACCACTGTATATATTGTATTTCATTTCATTATTCTATTGGTTTTTGATCAAATTTACATAACAAATGGGAGCATTTTCGGCTCAATAGCTTTGAGGTCATGTGACCTATTGACCCCAAAGCAGTCCAGAATGATAGTGCTATCAAGGATGGTCAACATACACCACTTAGTATTTGCTTTAAGGTCTTAATATATTTTAAATGATTTTTAAAGTGTAAATATGAGCATTTTTGCTCAATAGCTTTGAGGTCATGTGACCTATTGACCCCAAAGCAGTCCAGAATGATAGTGCCGTCAAGGATGGTCAACATACACCACTTAGTATTTGCTTTAAGGCCTCAGTATATGTTTATTAGCACAGACAGACAGACAGACAGACAGATAGATAGATAGATAGATAGATAGATAGATAGATAGATAGATAGATAGATAGATAGATAGATAGATAGATAGATAGATAGATAGATAGATAGATAGATAGATAGATAGATAGATAGATAAAACTGTTTTCAACTCCATACATTCTAAGGTATTTATTTAGTGTAAATGTTAGCAGTATACCCCGATAGTTTACAGTTAACGTGAATCAGTTTCTTAAAACATCACTTGATAATACACATTTAAATTCGTGCTTTTATTTTGTGAACCGGAAATAATTTCCTTGCAGCAGTACGCTTGCATTTACCGTAAACTGACGGTAGGTGCGCACTGAAAATGTAGGAGCGGCTGGCTTGACTACGCGAAAACGAAAGGCGGCTGGCTTGACCGCAGTAATTATATTACCGCCAGCAGCAGAGCAAGCGAACCAACGGCAGCCGGAGTGAGGCAGCCTGTGAGCCAGCGGTCAGGGCACGCAAACCCAAGCGTTACGGATACGAATCCTGACACGCATTTGTGGATTTCTCACGGAACAAGTGTAGCAAAATCCACGTGTGTAGAGAGAGCCAATCCAGAAGCTGCTTGACTCGTAACCAGCGATTTGTCTGTATTTCTGGGTCTTGTAGCTGAAATACTCCAGGCATTCATGTCTCTCTGTGGATACAGATCGGTCTGCACATGTGCAGATCTTAGCACGCATTTACAGATTGGTCTACACATTTGCAACTTTAAATACAGATTTGTGGAATTTTTTTACACATTTGCAAACCGGGTTACACACAAGTTGTTTTACACATTTGCAGATTCTTGTACAGACACAGAAATCTCATCACACATTTGTGGATTTATTTACACATTTGCGAATCCAACTGTGCACACACAAATTAAAATACGGATACACGACTCTCTGTATGCATTTGTGACTTTCAACACGGATTTGTAGATAATATTGCTACAATAATAGCCCCATACTGATATCTGTGTAAATGTGGAATATTTTACAACATGACCATCAGTACCCTGAACAGAAGAAGTGAATTAAGCTAAAAACCAATCAAGTTCTCCATAATAATCATATAGTTTGTTTGTGCATCCCTTTAAATATGACCCAGATGGTCCTCTATAAACTATTTCCCCTATAGGTGACTAAAGGGAAATCCAATTCATATAAGCATTTCTACTAGGGGTGTGCAATTCTCCAAGATTTGGGGTTGATCAGATACCAAGTAAAGAAAAAAAAAATGTTGATACTGATTCTTTTTAATTAGGCAGTCATAATTTACTTGTTAATGCAAAGAGTTTGTGATAGTTTAAGTCAAGTCTTACATTTAGGAATGTTATAATTAGGTATCCAGAAACAAAGTGATAATTGACGCAGTTTAAAAATTCTGATTTTGGCATTATCTTGGGGAAAGACCTCGAATTTGGGAATATACTGTAGGTGCCTTGTCATAGCAGCAAACTAAATCCTTGTCCTTATTTATGAAGATTCTGACAGATTTAGGTTCTTTTGTAAGTATAGATGCTATCATACTAGTATTGATCAATATCTATACCAGCGTTGGTATCGATATTGTTGATGTTTGGATCGACCCACCACTAATTTCTACATTGGAGCTATCTCAAGTGCTTCCTTTAAATAAGCCTCTTAGAGCATGGGTGGTGTGAATGGTGGCATCAACGGCGGCTAAGGTTAACCCTACCTTGTATGGGCATTAAAAAACAGTGGGGGATAAACACTGTCAACTCCTTCTACACTTCCATCATCAATTTGATGGACATCATCTAGCCTCTTTCCAAGCAGTTGTAGTGACATACTCTTTCAGCAATAAGCAGGTCAAATTTCCTTAGATGGGATCTCTATTTGAGATAGAAATGTTGTAGACAGTCCTGGGAACCACTTTTTTTTTTTAAATGCTCTATCTCTCAAACCTTGTGGGTTTGACTATCTTTTAAAGATCTTCTATGTGATCCACTTGTCAAATTAGTGTTATGAGTTGCTGCAAGTGTTCATCAACTCCACAGGAAACCTTTGAGTTTGTTATCCTCAGCAGCTAGTCATTAGGGCTAGATAAGTGAAAGAGTCTGCTGGTGACTAAATTATGCAGTGTTTTCTGGGGCTTTCAAGCATTTGAAATGACCTGTATTCTGTAATCTGCAGTTCCACTGAAGCCCACATAGGTTTGAACAATATTATGCAAATTATGAACGGTTTGCTCTTTAGGTTAAAGCAATGTGCAAGGACTGTGTCTGTATATAATTTCATGCAATCATAAATGCTTATGTGATATATACTAGCATTTCCATCAAACAGCAAGCCTCTCTCCCAAAGTTTCATACAGAGCGATTTGGAAGCAAACAGGCTACCACATCACTATACACTGAATGTCTCAATCTCACTTCACCTGCTTTTCATCCTTCTGTTCACCTGTGAGGCTTCATGCCTTGAAGAGTGGACTGAGATAAAAGCAAGATCCATTCAAGGACCTCATCTCTACCCTCAGGGTGAGGACTTATTATTTGATCCCACTCAGAGAACCTCTCAGTGCCAAGTCAACCTAATCCACAACAACACAGGAATAGATTTCTCCATTTCCTTTTATTCTCCTGCATTTGTATTCATGACCCATCCTAACCAGAGGAGTGCTCATAATTTGCAATGCAATCCTATCTTTGTGGTTTTTCTCTTACAGTTAATATGCGACAGATGTGAACATGCATGTTCAGGTCACTAATCTGTCTGTGTATGAAAAACAAGTACCTGACTGGTTTTAATTTGCGAATTGTCTGATGGAATCACAAAATTTTTGTTAAAGTAGATAAACATCCATGTAACATTAATGCTGCATTAATGCTGCCATGATGACGAATATTGGTTGGAGGAAATAGTAAAGTCTGCTGTATTAAATGCTAACATATGTTAGTGTTTTATACAGGTTAGGTAAATGCTGTTAATGAGTTGGCTAGTTAATGTATGTTAGCATTTTGCTCAGTGATAGGTATGTTTGTGTGTTTGCTATAGGTTTTTAATGAGCTGGCTAGCTAATCTATGTTAGCATTTTTGTGATAGCTATTTGTTCGCTTGTGTATTTGCTACAGATGGTTAGCAAGCTGGCTAGCTAATTAATTAGCTGATGGACAAAAATTGACAGCAGTTCCTTTACAATAACCTTTATGTCTTCATACAACTATAAGAAGACATGGAAGTGAGGATTACAGTTCTAGTCTAAAGTTTGGACACATTTTCCAATTAGATTTTAATGGATAAGTGTGTCCAAAAATGTGTGTCCAAATCATATTTTTGCCTTTTATCTTTCCAGAAAACACTTCAATGTCTCACCTAATTATCAAAATGTCTCACTACTCGTTTTTGTTTGTAGCAGATGAATCACAGCAAGACAAAAAAACTGAAGTAAGTCCTTACTTTTAAAAGTAATTATCTTTAAATCTTAACATAGTTCATCTTCTTGAGTAAATCAGAAAAACTGGCATAAATTTAAGACTAAAAGAATTTTTTTTTTTTTTTTTCTGAACAATACCACAACTTCTGCAAGTCGCAAAGATGAATCCTAGAGCAAATGTAAAACTCAGCACCTGTGCTGACATTCATTTGTACCAAAGTGATTAATGCTGTGATTAATTCACTAGATCTGTTCTTATTAGACTCTATTCCCTCACCAAGAGAAACATGTTCCAAAGACTCCATTAATCTTTAAAGAATTAAGTAAAGCACATTCTCTTAAGGCTGTAATAGCAACTAAAAGAAAAAAATGGAAGTTAAGTTTTTATAAAGAAACAACCAGAAGTTTGTATTAAAACTCACAAAACATTAAATAATAACAGAGGATGGATTGTATTTTTTTTTTCTTTTTAATATCAGGACTCAGTGATGTATTTTAGTCCAGTGAATCTGACGCTGATTCTGGATCTGAACACGAGCCATACCATACCACGGCTCCTTCCATCAGATGAAACGGGGGCAGAGGGGGACTCCTCAGGGGAAACAAAGGCCTTTTACAGTGAAAATCCTTCAAAAATATGAAAACAATCAAATTGTGTGAAGAGTAGCAGCAACTTGTTTCTGGTCAATGTACTGTCAAGGTTTGAGCATTTGTACTGGATGGGAGTAAACTGTGTTACAAAACATCTGTGAAAAAAATCTCTGAATTCATGTTTATTTCTCATGAGAGCAATGAACTGTTATTGTTATGCTTTATGTTAATTAGCAAACTTATTTTATTTTGTTTTATTTTTTTTGTTTGGCAGGTTTCTCATATTTTATTACTTGTATTATTTTTACATTGATAATTTAACTGAATTATAATAATATTGCAAAAGAAAGTCTAATGTTGTAAAGTTTATGAAACTGTGATATTTTTTAATCCGTTTTTACATGTTTTTTTTTCTTCTTTTTTTTTTCTTTTTTGAGAAGGACATGTCTTGTAATATTCCAGTAACAGACCTTTAATTTATCTGCAGTGGTATGAGGTCCCCTTTCATTACCATTGCTGCAAGGTTTTTATCAAATGCAACACCACATAACAGTAGCCAAAAAGTTAACTAGGTCTTATCAAGGGATGGCAAAGGAAACAGCTAAGATCAAAATCTTAGCATACCATAACAAAAGGTCTACAGCTGCACACATTAATTGGTGCCATGAACAACATTTTAAGCAGGGAATCCATTCACTAATTTTACATACACAGAAAAAGCATTGAAAGATGCAATAAGCAATTGCTTGCCTAACCCAACATCTAAATTCACCTGCCTGCCACTAGTATGGTCAAAGATTATGGTCAAAGATTTGCATGTGCTAGTTTGGGGTCTAACACAGATGAAGACCTACTCATCAATGTTAGCTCATTGCAAAAAAAAAAAAAAAAAAAAAACAGCATGGACAGGACTTAGAAATAATTTGAATATATATGCCCTAATTAAAAGCTTTGCCATTAAATAAAGAGTTCGACTAAATGTCAGCATTTTATTCATCTGGCACTTTGTGATGCAACAACCTGATATGCATTTAAACAGCCTTTTAATTAGTCGACTCCAATAACCTCTCAAAAGCACCCTTTTTTTATACTGATTTGCAGATGCTGGAGAGACTGGGAGCAGCTTCCTTTACTTCCTAATTTGCTCAGAAAAACAGAAGGATGAAATTGGTTAGCAGATCAAAGAGAAAGGAAGGTTTATGATAGTTTAGCCTCAGCCAAAGCCCTCTGAGGAAAGTGGGAAAACAAAGTACTCATGGAAAGAGAAACTTTAACTACAGGTCTTGAATCTATTTGATTACAAAAAAGTGAGGAAATTTTTGTTTGATAGAGTACTACCTCCCTGTAGGGGGAGGTCATGTATTTGGTGGCCTTGGTCGGTCTGTCTGTTAACAGCATAACTCAAAAAGGTATTGACAGATCTTGATTAGATTTTCAAGAAATCTCAGTAATGGAATAAGGAACAAGTGATTAGATTTTGGGGGTGATCCAGGGAATCACCTGGACCCAGTAATTTGTTAAATTATTCTTTACTATGAGGAGAAATGGATCATTTTTGCCATTAGAACTTGTAACTCAAAGATAATGGCCACAATCATTGACAAAAAGAAATCACAATGACTTTGCGGAGGTCTGCACTCTCTGACTGCTTCTAGTTTTTGTTGTAACAATGTTTTTAGGCAATAATTCTCATACGATTGAATCACCTGTTTATTTCCCTTTTAAATAGTACCACATTTGTAAGGAAAATGCATTTGGTGCATTCCATGCATTATTGGAAGTCTGAAGAAACAATACATGTTACCAATTTGACAAATATTCATTTAACAAACAGGGATCTCATTAGCAAGTGGAAGAACCATAAAACCATACAGAGCCACAGCTGCCTGGTATCACCTCTCCATGCTGGTCACCAGCTTGGTTATACACTGCTGGGGGATGGCATCCCATTTTTTAACCAACGTTTTTCAGCTAACGTGGTTGTGTTGGTCACTCTGGCACAAACAACACAACCAAGGTAACGTCAGGACTGCAGGCAAGTCAATTCATCATCTCAACTCCCAGATTTCTGAGGTAGTCTCTGAGGAATCCCTCTCTGTGGGAGCGAGTGTTGTCATCCAGACCCTGGAGATATGGGGTTGCCACTGCAGAATCTCATCTTACAATATCTCTCTGCATTAAGATTGCCTCCAATGATGACATGTCTTTCCATTGAGGGAGATGCTGTCCCATACCATCACACTGCCTCCACCAAAAGCTGACCCTATCTGTGCTGCAATCAGCAAAGAGTTTGCTGCGTCTTTTCCACACTTTGAACCACAATCTCAACTAACTGCTGTAGCAGGGTCCATGCTCTCAGGTGCTGCTAATCAGGCACCTGATTGTCAACACCTGCACTACCAGAAGCTAAAAACAAAAGTTAATACCAGAATAAGCTGTTTTGCATTGTCAGAGAATATTTTACAATGGTTTTAATGGGTGCAACCCAAATACCCAACCTAGATGCTCATCCCACAAATGCCTTTTCCATACAAATGTGGCTCAGTTTAAAAGGGAAATAAACAAGCTTTATAATGGTAAAAGAGTTATTAGCAAGAAGCATTGATACATAAAAAAATAAGTTGCTAGGTTTTAATCTTCAAGTAAATTTGAACGTTCCTGTGAAAAATTTGGACTATTTCACAAACGCTTACTCCACCTGTTGTCGTGGTGCCAATAGGACTTTTAATCAATGTCAGCTTGAAGGTTGAAGTGATTAAAAACTGCACAACAGGAACTAAATGGATCTTGAAGTGAATGTGCTGTCAACCAAGGAGCAATTGTCTTGCGGTTGTAGAATGCATTTATATTTTCATTTGAATAAAACTGTGTTTACCTTGCAATTTGTGTCACTGGCGATAAGACCACTAACAATTTATCATCTGTGTTATTAATTGGAGTCCTTAAAGGAGAAACCAGGCATAACCCTGCTACTCTAAATTGAGTGAGCAGAAGAGGAGCTCATGGCTCTGTAACACGTGTTTACAAGGTAAATGTTTGATATTCACTATCATTGTGTTTGATCAGTCTAACTTTTTTATTTTTACAATTAATTACACTGCCATTCAAACCTGTGTGCAGAGTTTACTCGGAAAAATGTAATTTGTCTTTAACCACCCCCATCCTTTACTGGCCCACCCCTTCTCTTGGCTCTGTGCTGTGAGTCCTGCAGCAGCTGGTGGTGGTCCTGCTTCATCAGCAACTCTGTTAGTGCAGAAATTGAAGCTTGAAATCAGTTTATTAAGGGAACACAATGGACTACTCAACTTACAAAGAGAGTATTGCTCTCAGAACAAAAGAGATTTAAGAATAATTACAACAGCATGTGTTTTGTTTGTTTTCTTTTGAAAAATGGAAATAATGCATGAGATGAATGTAGGGTTATTAATGATTTCTGCTTGCTGTAAACACGTGAATGTGAAGTGGCAAAGCTGCACAACATTAGCATAAGAAAACAAATCTTTTCCAGCTGGAAAACCACATATGAGCTTCTCAGCTCAAAGAGGTAAACTTGTACCTGTAAAATTGTATTAGCTCAGGGGCCTGCAGCCTGTTTCCCACTATAACTCTGAGCTCGTGTCAACCTTGAACAGCTGCTGTTAATGTGATTTCTGCAAGACTAATGCAGCTGCTGTCTGACTGAGCCTCCAGGTATCATGAGCATCACAGCCGTCTGTTTTATAATGCTGACGGCTTTCGATAGTGCTACCTGTGCAGGGTCCAGCGGCAAGATGCATTTTTTAAATAGTTATTCATCTTTTGGGATTACTTTGTGCAGCTATTTAAATATACTAACTACTCATCCTGTTCTTTCCGCTTTATCAGTAGTAGTGCTTATACAGTAGTTCTATGCACCCAAAGTAACATTAATCTGATCATTTGCTTACCTCGTTCTGTGCTTCATGATTAAATTATTATAGAAACTGTACATTTTCTAATTTAAATAAGAATAGAGTTCTGTCTCTGCCACACCGAGATGATATCAGAGTCCACTGAAAGTCCAAATCAATTACAAGTTTCCCACTTCTTAAGTATTGATGTTGTACTGCAGAAGCTGGTAAGACACTTCTCTTTCAGACAGAGCTCAGTAGGTAAAACATTTGGGCTCCCAGCAGGTCTGTGGTGTTGGCTTAAACAGTAGGTTGCCACAGAACTCCTGCGAATCAGATGAGCTCATTTAACAGCCCATTTGTAATGCCACAGTATGCCTCAACCAGCCAAATGTCAGGAAAATCAATGCAGCAACTGAACATACATGTTGATTCTGCCATATGAAGTGAGAAAAACCTTACACTCAAACTCTATGTTCACGATAATTGCAAGATTTCTGAACAAATGTGCTGAAGAGGTACTGGTTTCATTTTAAATTTCAACTGGAGTCCAAATGACATTAGCTGCAAATCAGCATGTGATATCAGTTCATACCAATGGCTGGCCCACGATTCAGATCAAATCAAAATAACATGATGGCAGAATAAATCTGATAAATGTAATTGGCAAACTGAGAATTGTGGCATTGAAATTAAGCTCCAAAGTACGCCAAGAAAATGTCATATAATCTCTGTCATAAAACTGTCATAGTGTTACATTGCAAGGTAAACTCTGTTTTAGCTCCTTACCTTTATATTCATGATATGGCCGAGTACATACAGCCCAATGTCCTCCAGATCTATGTAATATTCTGGGTGATATATCCGTCCTCCGAGTTGCTTGATGCAGGTCATAAGAAGCAATCAAACGCTTTAGAGGCCATCATTAAATGATGCCTCTTTACAACATGTCCAATGACAGATCAATGACACAGCTATTTGTCCCAGTGGACCCAGAACATAAACCACTAGACAACATTATGACAGATCATTTATATGCCTCAGAACTGCAACAGTTTCTCCGTGTGGTTTCTGTCTCACTGTTTGTTAATCTGTCTGGTTTCATGTTGGTTGCCCTGACAACATATCCTTTCCTGTTCTTTAAAACTCTCCCTTAACTTGTGTGCAATGTACTGGGTGGTTCAGTTGATGGTCTTGCTGGGGGCTGTGGGGAGAGGAAATGTGTTGAACATAAATCTCATGCCTCCCCAGTGGCATATTAATGCTCAAGTTGTGTCTTATGTTGGAAAGCTCCAAGCATCCCTGAATGTGATGAGGTGCTTCAGTAGTAAACCTGCAAAAAGCCAATGGATTTGAAAGATTCTATAGGGGACAATAAAACACCAGGTTATGCTTTCTATCTATTCTCTCTTAGATTCAAATATTTCTCAGTTTTGGCCTTGTATTCTTAATTTTTGTGTCTCTTTAGCATCTTTGTTTGTCATTTAGCATTTACCCTGCTGTTTTTGCAAACAGGGGAAGGACATGTCTTGTAAATGTTCATGTCACAAGGAGCTCTGCCCAACCAGTTAAACTAGAGACCGCCAAGGAGCTCAGATCAGAGCAGCCAGGTACACAGAAAAGGAGGGGAACCATCTTTGGCCCGGACAGGATGCTCCTTACACCAAGCTAGGTCAATGAAAGAGATGGACAGGGAGATTAAAAGGATTGAGAGTGATGGCATTAAGGGGGAAGGTAACAGGATAATGATATTTTTAAAAAGGAGAAGCTGTTTATTGTGATCAATAGACCATTTCTGTGATTACATTTAACACAAAGTTCCTCATGCTAGCAAATAAAATGTTCATGCATGTTTAATTAATTTGTCTTTCTGTATCATTGTTTTCTTCACATACATGTCAGCATATTACTTACTTGTGTGTATGCATATTTGCATGATGCCTGCCTAGTGGATGGTTTGAAAAACTATCAACAAAGAACAAGCAGCTCATTTGCACCAATTTGTGGACTAATCAGAACAGACTGATTAAGCTTCTTAATCTTTTCAGTATTATTATTATTATTATAGCACGTGTTTCCCAGTACTATACACAATGGTACTATATACAATGGCTAAATGGAGTAATATGGTTAGCGCTTACAATTGGAACTTAGACTTATTATGTGCCTCAATCAGAAGATACTCGACTCAACTAGGGAGGTAGAGGTAGTTGCAATATCTATGGAAACACACATTAGACAGGGAATGTTGCAAACAGGTACCTTGTATTAATATATACATGTACAGGAAAAGAAATATTAAAGCAAAAGAAATTAAAGTGACACTTGTTACAGTGTAGTGTACAGTAAAATTACTGTTCTATAAAAATAAAAGTAATGTAAATAAATTAACCACAATATTCCCTGCTAACCAGTGAACTGTGGTTTGCTTCCTTGGTGCACACACATCTGAATCTGCTATAGCTTTCAATTACCAAGGCTGGATTACAAGCTTAACAGTGTTTGCACATTACCTTTCAAGCCTTAACAATCTTAATAGTTCAATCAATAACACAAATCATAAGCAGGATCCCCATGTAAGGTAACTCACTTGAGGACAGATAATTTCAGTCCTTCCACAGGCACAGGCAGTGTGGTTGACAATGCATAGTGAAAGAATGTTTTTCTGGGTCAGGCAGTCAGTCAAATAAAATTAGTTAAGTCAAAGTCTGGGGAGTGGGCTCTGTGACAGTGGGGCGGAGTTTATATATGGAGATGCCGGCTGCTTCAGTTTGTGGTGTTTGGATCCTACCACTGTGGCAATGAAGAACAGAGTAGCTGATTCAGCTATTGGGCCAATCCATCCACAAGTGCTTGGATCAGGAAGTCTCATCTGGGGTGGCTCGCCATCAATGTTTTTAATTCTAACCCAAAAACCTGGCCTGCACACATTAACAGGGCCAGACCATCAGTTATCGACTGTACTCCTTGTGTCTTGTTCGCACAACTAGGAAAAGGGATACTCCCCTTTCAAGTACATTCCCTTATTTTAAAATGAACAAAATACATTAATTCAACACATTTTGAACAATACAGAATAACCTTAAATATTTTTTTAAATCACTTAACTGCACAATTAAAATAAATGAATTCCCATTTGCTCCAGAAATAACCAAGTGCAAAAACCTTAATTAATAACCTTAGACACAATATAAGCACAATACTTTGACAGTTAACATCTTTTCACACAATAATACTCTTGTTTTAACAATTAAGGCAACTTTACAGCAAAAACCGGACAGCTCTGCTGATCGCCAGTCGTTTCACAGACGCTAATTTAGTTAGCTTTAGGGCTAATTATTTGAACTTGAGATTCCTAATTTAGCGCAAACTAACAGCATTTTCTTTTTTTTTACATAACACTTACCAATTTAGTAGTTCAAACCTCAACAGTGTTTAGGGAACAGGAAATTATGTCTGAATTCACTCAGCTCAGCAGCACAGCCTGCTCACACAGCAGTAGCGTGTCGAAAACGTGTCTTTTTCGCAGCAGAACATGTTCACCGAGCTCAAACAAGTGCTCTGATTGGTTAAACCACAGCTGCATCTTTAACCCTTTGTTACCTGGGTTACATTATCATCAACTTACCATCCTCTTTCGGAAGCAGGCTTTTCTGATCATTTCTATTTTATGTGGCATAGCTTATTACTTTGAACATACATATTAAGAACACATTTATCTTCTGTTTTCCTGGTGACAGTTTTGAGTAGACAAGACGTATGAAAAAATTAATCTGGAAGCAAGCCTCAGAAACCAGGTGTTAAGGTGCATTCACATGGGCGTAGTTTGGTCTGCTATAAACAAAGTTTGGTGCACCTCTGAGGATTGTACGTTTTGTTTGAAGAAGTGTTTATTTACACTTTGATGTAAACCTCAGAAGTGAACATTGGCCCACTTAAAAACCGAGGGTCTCGATTCACTTGCAACTGAACCCTGGTAAGTTCACTTACAGTGTAAAAAGAAACAGAACAGCCAGTGAACCAAAGGTAGGAAGTAACATAGAACGTATGTTACACATGCCAGATAGCTCGCTGACTCCTGCTGCTGGGCAGCTTCTTATGAAAATTGCATTACTGCTGATCACCAAAGTAAAAACAAGAAACCTAAGTGTTACGGCCGCTGCTTATTGCAGGCAGCTGCGGCTCGTTCTGCAGGTAATTGCCTGGCTCGGAGCTCTGCTCGGAGTGGCTGGCTCTAACACACCCCTGTCTCCTCCCCTCTGATTGGCTGCACGTTCGGCCAACCAGCCTGCAGTTCTGGGGAAACCAGGACAGAAAAGGCTGCTGCAGTAATCAGTCGGGAGGGGGGAGAGCCGGAATGGCTCAGGCCGCTTTCCCTCTCACGCTGTGCACTGGGTGTGTGTTGTGGTAATCACCTTTGTGTGTTTTGGTGTTGGGCTAGTTTAGGGTTTTTGTTTGTGACAATGGTCATGCTAGTTTATGGAACTGCTGTTTTTTTTGTTTGGTTTAATTTCCCTCACCGAGTTTAGTTATGTCGTTGTTTGCACTCCGTGGGTCCTGGGATATGTTTTGTATATTTGTTTCAGCAGTTCTGCAAACCCCAACACCTGGTTGTATCTTTTTGTTACAGGTTTTCTTCTCTGGTCCACACCTGTGCAAAAAAAGTGTGCTTGATGACACTTTTACCAACTGTCCACATCGCTTTCATTTTCTTTGTTACGCCCTTCCTCATACCCCTAACGTTGGGTCGTAACACTAAGATTGCATGAAATTGATGCTGCTTCATTGTTATTTGCAGAGAATGAGCAGACTGAAAGGGAAAGACATCTGTTTTTGGTCCTGGCCACTTGAGGAACCACATTTTCTTCATCTTTCTGTTTTTCTGTCAGGAATATCGCTCCTAGAGAGCAGTTGTCATCTGCATGACTTCGTCCAGGCAGTTTGGTCCACCTGAGTAAAGTGCAGTGTGAAAGATAACAAAACCAAATGAAGGTGCAAAATTTTTCTATGCAAAAGTCCTCTCCCAGTTGAACATAATCTGTTGTGAATAAGGTGCTGAAACAATGCATTTAAAGAGATATAGTATGTGAGTTTACTTCATATTGCCATTGAAAATGTACACCAATTCAAGCAAATTCCTCTTAAATACTAATCTCAGCTAATAATATTGAATCTTGAATACTTATTAATGCATTTTGGCATTATAGATGGCATGGAATCTGTGACCATCAATTGTATTTACCTATCTAGAATTATAGCCCCCTCTAAAGATATGAACTAAAGCATAAGTTGCAAAAGGTCTACATGGGTCAAAGGTTACCTTTCCTGGCGGTTTAAGTTGATTCCTAAACTTGATGAAAAGTTTATGAAGCAAAGATTTCGAACCATCAACCCATCCTTATATCATCTGCAAAAACCTTTGAAATTATTGATTGGACTGATTAAATAGAGGGAAAGTCAGGAGAAAATATCATTGAACAGTGTCACATGCCCAGTCAGAATCATAAGAAAAACAAAAGGCTACAGAAGTGGTTAAAGGTAGGCAGATCCAGAGTAGGGAGAAAGAATTTAGCCGAGTGTATCACATTAATAAAGCATCATGACTCCCTTTACGACTGTGCTCCTCCTCCTCCTCCTCCTGACTTTCCCATGATGCCAAGGTGTCATTCGGACAGAAATGGTGTTGCCGTGGCTGCCGTCGAGCCTGGTCTGTCAGGGCAGAGATTTGGAACTAATTTAGGAAACATGACCTGGGGTCTGGAGGGCCTGAAATGGATTACGGGGAGCGGGTAATGTGATTCTCAAGCGTTTCCCTTGAAATTAAAGAGTGTCTGGGTGTTATTAATACGCATGAGACAGAATCAATTTGCCCCATTTATTGCTCAGTGCTCATATAGTGGAATTTATTTATTTATTTTTTAATGTCTGATCTGCCACCTCACTGCAGCCCACATTCCTCTCAGAGAAATTTAGCTCTTTATATCATGATAACTATAGTATACAGCGTGATCCCTTTTCTTTTTACAAGGGAATTAATAAAATAGTCGAGGATTTGTGAATATAATTCCTCCATCCTCTCCTCCATTACCTCTTTTTGTGCTGCAGCAACAGGCGGATAAATTCCTCCAAAGCCCAGCCTCTTTAATTATAGCAGAGCTGTATAAAAAGCAGTATCTCTCTCTCTCTCTTCTCTCTACTATATATGTTGTGAGTGTGTAGCTCAGCTGTGCATGACTGTGTGAGACCATGATTGGATGCTCTTAAGGAAGTGAAGCGTAACGGCAGTGAACAAGAGGGAGAAAGAGAGAAAAGGGAAAAAACTGAATGAGAATGATCAAGAGAAAAATGCTAAATAAGGAGAGAACGAGATAGAAACGAGGGAAGGAGAAGTCACTTTAAATGGAGCACCTTTTAATCAGCACGCTCACAATGGAGGACATAAAGATAACAAGGCATAGAGAGGATCCTGTTGGCTCTCCAGGCAGCTAAACTCACAGATTTATGGCTAGCTGGAGAGAGTCCTCTGAACCATGTGTAAGCCAAGCTCCTAGCTGCAGGGATTACAGTGATGAGGCCATCTTCACACTTTTTTTTCCCCCTAAAATAATGTACATGAATGTGATGGTTTCTATCCTTCGTCAGTGCCTAAAGTAAAAATCCACCATCAGATAATTTTAACACTGCACAGAAATGCATGTTCCACTGAATATATCTTTTACTGGTGGTCTTTTAAAGAGTGGGGAATTATGAGGCAGTTACATCCTTTGACTGTGGCAGGCTGATTTAAAAAAAAAAAAAATATTAAGAAAAGATTTTGCCACCAGGTCTCCTTTTAAATTGGTCTGAATGTTTATTGAAGTTAAATATTAAGTTTAACACACTGTAACGTCAGATTAGTTGAGTTTACTAGACATTTGTGTGCAAACCTGTTCCCCTAGTTGCATCAGCATAGGCGACAATTCATTTCTCCTAAAAACTTTATATCCCCCAGTTGTTTGAACAAACTCTTTATTCTTTCAGATGAAGACTGAATCCCACTGACTCAGTTTATTTGAAAATTTTAATTTGATTAATCCTTAAATATTTTAAGATTTGCTTTGAACTTTGTCCTACACCTTTTAATGATGGAAATTTCTAAAGTACATCTTGGTATAACCTTGCCATAGAAGGGTACAGAGTGGTGAGCAGATCGATCCAAATGTCAGTCATATCAATATCAATACTAGTGTAATAACATCTGTAGAAAAAGCTGTCTATATCTGTCTGTATCTAATAAAGTGCCTCTTTATTACAGCATGGACCAGTTACCCCTCCCCGGAAACAGGCCAGAAACACACACCCTCAAAATGTGACACTTCAAAGCATTAGAATCTGCTTAAAGATGGAGGATAAAGCAATTTTTCTTGGATTTGGTTGACCTGTGTGACAAGCAGTGTTGTGCACATTACTTAATTAACATAATTAATTATAGTTACTTTTTTATTTCTTAAAAGAAATAATAAATAAATAAATAAATAAATAACTGAATTAGTAACAGAGTTAAAGCATTTTAAATATAGCCAATTACTTGGAAAAATAATTATTCCATTACTTTAAAAAAAATGGTCAAATATGGTCCCTTTAACAGAACTTCATCATGTTCATTTATTCAAAATAAAACTGGATATTAGATCAAACTAATGAATAAATGGAAACTTAATAGAATCAGTCTTAGGCTGCTTGGATGATGAGGCTCCGTCTCCTTCTCAGGAGTCACATGGGCTTAACACACAAGCGGCGATGCCATCATTTTCTATGAATCTTGCACTATGAGGCTAAAATCACTGCCTTTCTCAAGCCAAGTGACAGGCAACATTCATGCATGTGAAATGTTGCACTCGTTCAAATGTTAAGTTTTTGTCGCTGTCACATGACACTACAACCAACCAGCAAGGAGCCTCACTGACTGACCAATGAGAGCAGGCTTGACAGCGCAGCCTGCAAACGCTTTCAGACCATTTTAGCTTTGGTTGACTTTCCCATACTTTACAATCCTGCATGCAAAGATTATAGTGATGTAAATGAAAGGCAGCCAGGTTCTGGATTTATCTGGATCTGCCTTGAGGTATGCCATTAAATGATGATATTCACCATGTTGTTTTCTTGTTTGTAAAACAGGATGAACCCAGAGTTCAGCAGCAAGATTTCTGTCTATTCAAGCAAAATCTTCTGACTCTTCATCCTTCATGCCTTGACTGTCACAGACTGCCTTGAAAATGTCAAAATTCCCTCCTGTTTGTCAAGCCCATAACTGCCTACGGCCAACACGAATAAATTCTTTGCTTCTGATAACGTTCTTGTCTTTTATCGACCGATGGACTCAGCAACTACATTAGGTGCCCGGTGATGATCAAATGGATATTGGAGTGAATGGTGAACAACATTTTCTCCTACAAGCAGAACCTACAGGGGCATGCTGGGGTGGTGGAGGTGCTTAAAACAAAAGCAGGCAGTGTGCAGTGATCATGGCAGCAGCAGCAGTGGCAACAAGCATGAAGCAAACAGCAAGGGAGGAAGTGTGCAGCTTAAATGAACCGCCTAGATTGAAAGGATGTGTTTAATAGGTAGCAAGAAAGTTTGAGGCAGATCACGTTGGGTGCAGCACATCAGCTAGAGTTGTCTGCCTGAGCTGCAGCAGAATCTCCTCCAAGGATGGGAAAGGAAAATAGACACCAACTACAGTGTTTGAATCAGGGATTTTTCTCAATAATTCCAGCAATTCCGGTAATGATCTTGAGTAGCACATTGACCCAGATTTCATCATATTTTAGACAACAAAACAAATAGAAATTTAACTTTGTTCCACTTTATGAAACTCAAATATATCAGCTTCACTTTCTTCTTTTGATTTTGACAATGCAGAATTTTCTCATTACCTCTGCAAGGAATTTGTCTCCTTGAATCTTGCTCTCACACTTTTGCTGTCAGCATTGCTCTAGGTGGTCTGCTTCACTGCAGACAAACACTTCCATGCCTTTGGGCAAAGCAGCAGGAACAACATTTCTTCTGCAATGATTCTGCAGCAAGACTTGTTTTTTTTTTTTTTTTTTTCTCCCTTCCAAATGGAGCACATGGGCTTTAAGAAGCTAACGTAGGACATAATGATGACTGGGAGGGGGAGATATGTCTCAGGGTGGGGTAATGGCAGTGAGAGGAGAGCTTGAGACCCACACATCCACTTTATGATGACTGTTTGCTGGCCACAGGGGCACTGCTGTGTTCTCGATGTGATTTCCTGTGGTGGCACATCTTGCAGGGAGAGTGATGCAGTTTCACTCTTTATGCTTCTATTTTCGTCTGTGACTGACAGCGGTGTGAGTTTCTTGACATTTAGTACATCAAGAAGGCAAATATGTATGTTTATAATATCTGTTTGTGTTTGTCTCAACATTTTACCATATTTTTTGTCCATTGCCTTTATTTAGGCATAATAATATTCTTTGACATTTGTTTCAGTAGTTTAATTTCACCCACCAAGCAAGCATGGGAAATTAAAGGTCATTAAAATGTATTTCACTGCAAATATACTCTGCAAATCAGTGTGATTGTTCTAGTCCTGTTCACCTTCAAAATCAAAATACAGAAATACAAGAACCCCCATAACATTGTGATGTAACTCAGTGAATTGCACATGCACTGACTGCTGAGCAGAGGACATAGAGAGTTGTTGATTTTATTTTTCTTAAAAATATGCTTCCACTTTTTGAACCCAACAAGTCAGTGTGAATGGGACACTATTGTTGTCAAAGAATATTAGTACTGGTGTCCCACAAGATGCTGAGCTTTCCTTTTTTATTCTCTTTATACACAAATAATTGTAGAAGATGCAACTCTAACACTTTCATTTTAAAGTTTTTTAACAACACAACAATTTTCTAAATCCACTTTTTAGCTGGAATCTACATTTAGACTCTGAATGTTTAAAATTAGCCAGAGATTCCACTTTCTGGAATGGCGCTCTGCCTCAGTCTGCCTGATCCTGTTTATATGTTGTTGTTGTCTACTCTTGGACGGGTTGTACTGGAAAAAAAAATGTTGTACCTGTTCCAATAAAAATAAAGTTAATTCATTCATTCTGCAGTGACTGTATGGTGTTGGCACATAAATTCTCACCTGCCTTTATATGGCTTTATCTGAAAGAATCATAAGGTACAGGATGGCCGCCTGGTTTGGTCCTCCAATGATCCAAAACAAATCCATATCATAAAGTTACACTCTCATCCAAAATGACCAAAACAAGCAGTTAAAGTCACAGAACGGTGTCTATAATCAAGCTGTGCTGAAACACACTCAAAGAATCTTAGAGGGAAAGTCCACATCCTTCGCTTGAAGTGAGCATTGCTACCTTCTGGGAGATGAAATCCATTAGACATAAAATGAATTGTTTAAAACTCTCCTCTCCATCTTCCATTAACAATCTGCTCCAAGGTCTTTTAAAGTTCAGAGAATATTTTAGTTTCTGTTCCTTTGTTCCGTTTTAAATGGAGTTTTATATGTGTGTACTTTCTTACTTGAAATCTTAGAATTGTTTTATTTATTTATTTATTTATTTATTTATGTATTTTTGTGTGTGACATTTGTTTTTTGTTATTTTATTGTCCTGTTTTAACTATAGCCAATATTAGTACTTTGTTAGCTGAATTGCACTTATGTTTGTTGTCTCTTTACTATGTTCCTGTTTTTCACCTTTTAATGCAGAGATGGAGCAGAGAACATGATTTAGCTGAATGACATATGTACTATGACCTTTCATATAACAATGTACTATGACCCAATGTTTATATCAGTAAAAATGTCATTAAGATACATACAGATATGTGAGCTTGGTAACCTAGACATAGTCACTGTGCAGCTAGTTCTGTGTGCTTTTTGGCAAAGTAAAAGCTTCCACATAGGACTGCATTATTCCAGCACACATGACAACACAGTTCCACAGTAAAGCCATTGATCCTCAGAGTGGTTTGGTGGTGCAGTGTTTTCTTCTTCTTCAGCAACACAGAAGTTAGAGGGGAGACACATTTGCAGAGCACTCCTCTTCACTGTATTGACACCTTTCATGGCTGAGTTCATGACATCTGACAGTTCAACGCTCAAGTCTTTGACTTCCTGTGTAGCATGTAGTGCATCCAAATTACTTGCAGAGTTCACTCACAAGCATGATACGTCCACTTTTTAAATCAGTTACCTAGTGCAATACATTTGGTACACATTAATATTTCAATGCCATCTGTCTCCTTGAAGGTAAATCCAAACTTCAGATAATTATCTGTATATTTTCCGGCCTTCTCTCGTCTGCACTTACCCTTATCAGCTGTGAAATCAGCCGCAGGTGCTGCTTCACCTCTTGAATTTTTACCTGTGGTTTCCAAGGTGGAGGATATCTCAATTATGCTCCTGGAGTTTTATTGGTTGAATTAGAAAACAGTTGACATTATAATATACTGACCCCAGTAGTTGTAAATAAGAACAACGGGGTTTTAGAAGGGAGATCTGGGTCGGGTTGCACAAAATTCCTAGGTGAAGTAGGTTTTTAAATTTGTATTTGTGATGGCCGCCTAGGCAGCCACACACATTGAGCCCGGTCTGGTAAATTTTCTTCTTTATTTCAGTTAATTCAATACACACTTTATTTTTAATACTTACCATTTGTTTTATATTTTACATTTTGCAAGGTTGTGCAGGGGGGTTGACTAACTGGGCGCACGCTTTAGATTGACTCATTCTTGTCACCTTGTTAGTTTGGTTTACTTTCAGTTAAAATGTATTTTCTTTGAGTTATCAGTTTCTAGGGAAGTTGCTGTGTGGGAGGCCTGCTAAGAGTCCCAGCTGAGGTGGATCTCCCTGACGAGACTGCAGCCTAATTGGATTCTTCCATTCCACAAGGGACATGTGGGAGAGGGGTTTAGGTTTCTTATTTTTGTATTACTTTATTTGTTATTCTTTATGTAGAATTACGATTCTTTAGATTTGTTTCCCTAATGAGTTAAGAGTCTAAATAGTTTAAGTTATGTTATGAATCTGTTCAATTTAATAAGTTCGTTGAAGATAGTTATGTTGTTTTTCCCTCTTTTGTCAAAATGGTCTGATCAACCAGTGTATATACTGTAGTTTCCCTTGTGTGTCAGTTTGTTAGGTCAGATAGTTTTTATTTCCTTATGTTGACATTCTGTTTAGTTGACCTCTTTTTTTGGGTCCAGAACTTTTACTTTGGAATTTGTTTTTTTGTTGTTTCTGGTAAAATTAAACGTCAAAAGACTTTTTCTTACAAAAACCTTCTGTGCTCTCTTCATCCTTGGCCTCGGTCCCTCACAGTATCCATTGGTCTTGTTTATTTCTTTATCTATTTTGGACAGGTACTTCTTTTAAAACATTGGTGCATACATTCTTGTGTTTTGGATCTTCTTTAGCTGGTAGCTGAACAGGCCGGCCATTGAGAACCTTACAGGATGTAACATGCAGCATTGTGATTGTCACAGCAGTAACAGGGATGGGCCCTCCTCTTTGTGTGGAGTAGGCTTGAAGGGACCAGTTTAGGCTGGTGTTGTGCTTTGAGTAAACTGGGGTCCAGCTTGAGAAAGCCCCTGCATGTTGCTAAATGTGTGCATGATGTATCTTGATAAGGAGATGTGGAAAAGTTGAACCTCAGGCAAAAATGTCTCTGGACGCTGACTTGAATAATAAAAAGAAATTTATTACAAAAGTTCAGACATCAAAACAGTCCCAAAACCAGAACGAAGACCTAAAGACCTGATGTACAGTTCTGTCTTGTATATGGTTTAAACAAAGAAAATTCCTCAGTCCTGTATCCTCCAATCATAGAGTTTGCATATAAGATGTCCGTGTGCATAGAAGACATGTTCGTGTGTGAATCCAGTCTGTAGGACAGAGAACCTTATATGGTAAATCTTGAGTGTGTATCATAAAAATGCTATGCTTAGATCCCTCATGCATTTCAGACTGAAAGATAACATCTTCTGCGTCCTGGCTGGGGTCTTCCTCTGCCTCCTTCTGTCGGGACGCGACGGTGGGTTGTCTCCGTTCTGTTCTCTGTAATGGCTGCTGGTTGCCCGGGGCTTGGGGCCTTCTCGGTCCACCTCTGATCCTTGGAGGTAGCGTGCCTGCATATGCTTGATCACCCAGCACATCTCCCCCTAATGCTTAGTACACACACCTACATACACACCCACACCCCTGCTCACAGACACATACACACATCCAGACACACATATACTTGTTGCTGTTGTGTTTGTTGCTGTTCATAGTTTTTTTCTCACAGGTGCTCCTGTAGATGGTCTGTTGTGTTCTCTTAGAAGCCTTTAGGATGTTTACTGTTTCTTTACAGATGTAGCAACTGTTTGGTTTCTCTGTTTAGCTTTGCAGTTGTTGTGGTTTGTTTTCACTTATTGAATTTTTTTTTCGTCCTTTTTCTCCTCTATCCACCTTTTTCCTTCTGTCCCTCCGATCTGGTCGAGCAGTTATATAACTAAAAACATATTTTAAAACAATAATAAAGAATAGCATTTAAGATTCGAGGGGAGCCCCATATCCAAAAGGCTCTTCTTGGCAGATTAAATTTGTTCAGCACAATACAGCAGCCAGACCATCATTCTACTGTCACGATGCTGGACAGGACAGGTTTAAATAAAAAAAAAAAAAAAAAAGTGTAATCAACATATAAAATGAAAATGGTTCATTTTACATATTTCCTACCCCTCTGCATGTTTATATTACAATATCCGGGTCAATTTGACCCAGCAGTCAAATTGGAGTTTCAAAAGGGGTTAGAGTGCATTAATTTAATTAACATTAACTCTGTCTTTGTAACTGTAAGGCTATGTCCACATGGCACCAAAGCCGGTTCAGGTGTGTGAAAATAGTGTGAAAAAGGTCACGAAAACTAGGAGAAAGGCTTCAACATCCCCATGACATCATTGTAGTAAAAACCACAAGTCTGTGGGGGGTGCTAAAGAGTAACATTCCAAAGCTAGAGCAAAACAACGCATGTGCAGATAAAGGCTCACTGCGTGTTGAAGGAAGTACACATTGGAAGCAGAAAACAGAAGATAGCTGAGGATTCACTGCGAAGCAAAAGAGAAACATTTCTTTGGACTAATGAAGAAGTTGAGCTTCTTCTTCAAAAAATGCTGGGGGACTGAAAAATACAATGTCTCATAAAAGAAGCTTAAAGTATTTTTGAATAATGGAACGGGGGAAAATATGCCAAACGCGCATCTTCCATGCCCTCACAATCTCATTACAGAACCTTAAATTTCCTCAGAATCAGAATATCTTTGTCTTTGTAAAATGAAATTGTGAATTAAAAAAAACTCTGATTGGTGCTACAAAAAACCCAAAACTCATAAAGGTAAAATTACAGAAAGCAAAATCTTACAAATTTACGTTTCAGAATATTGCACCAGCTAGCATTAAATTGGACAACTGAAAACTGAAGAACTGATCACTTGGTCTGCAGATAAATTTGTAGTATTTTTGCATTGAATGCACAAAAACTGTGTAAAAGTACATTTTCACCTGTTCTTTACTGTGATACAGCTCCTGTCATGTTGTCAATGACCTTTCTACTCCTGAGGGTCACCTGCAATGTGATGATAGTGACACTTGAAAAGTAATGATGTTGACAGAAGGAAAAAAAATCCTGAGGACACTTGGAAGAAAGAGCAGCTATCTGCAAATTGGAAGGCTGGTTGTTCAATCTTCATGCATACATTTCAAAGTGTCCAAAGTGGCAAATACTGAACCCTGTGTTGTTACCTATGTGTCCATCAGTTGTGTGAATGTGTGTATGATGGGTAGAAGGCACTGCACATTATAGAATAATAATTGCTGCGTGTGTGTGAATGGGTCAATATATCTTGTAGTGCAAAAGCACTTTAAGTAGTTAACTAGAAAAGTACTTGACAAATACATCAATTTTCAATCTACTTAGTCATTTGGGGTGAGCAGAATTGATCCCAACAGTCTCCCAAGCCTTGTTGTCTCAATTTTTAAAGCATGGACTTTCAAAGTTCTGAGGAACATGATTGGGTCACTCAGCTGCATGTGTTAAACAATAAGTACGTTAGTGATGGAAGTTTTATATAGTATTTGTCAAGTTCCAGTAGGCCCAGTACGACTAATATAGGAAGAAAAATTGGTTTCACATAAGACCAAACGGGCAACTGTTTAACAGAAAACTTACATAATTTCTTGCATTTTGATACAAGCTGACATTTACACAATATAACTCAGGAGTATGTTCAATTTTGTGGTGTATTGTACATTAAATTCCAGGTTTGATGGAATAAAGGACATGGTAGATGTAGGAAATACAGTCATACAGAGGATAATGTAATGAAGTGATAATTCTTTTACTGTCCTCTGTTAGGACACTTTTCCTGACTTTGATTGATGTGTCTGGCTAAATAATATAACATTTCCACGCTGTGCAGGAATTCAACTTGAAATGTCAGACTGCTGGCTGCCCCCTCCTCTACCCTCTCCTCCTACTTTTGAGGCACCCTCCTATTATATGCGACTGATAATGTAAGTGTGCGCATGCACACTCCTGTGTTCTGTCTCCAAGGAAACAGCAGAGGGAAAAGAACAGCACCCCTATAATAGAAAACTGAGTATTTCATTATTTGCTCTCTGTCAGTTTTGTCTAAATCATTCATTCTTTCTACAGCAGCAATTAGAGCTTGTTTTAATTTGTCTTTCAACACAATTGAAGACCATCAGTTTTGTTAGTGTATCCTTCAATTCAAGTCTGATTAGGTGAAGCAGCAGTCTGAGGCATTAATTTTGTTCAGAATAACTGGAAATTAAATTAATTATGTTACCCATATAGATTAATAAAAGGGAAGTTATTCTGTGATCCTTTTTTGTCCTCATACCAAAACAAACAGGTCTCTGCAGAACATTTGCTGTGCTAAACGTGTTTCAGTCATGAATTAACTTTGAGTCTCTTTTTAACTTTCATTCATCGGGCTTCCTTAATCGATTTGTATTTTCTTGTGTTGCCTGTTTGTCTTCTAGCAGATTTAGATACCCAACTAAATGTGTGGTGGAACATAATTTCACAGAGGTCTGTGAAGCTTTCACAATTCTAAAGTCTATCGATTTGTGTCCTGGGGCACAACGTTTCTGTCTTCCTTTTTTTCTTTATACTACTAGACACAAATCTTACTAAAAAGAAAAGCATTGTGTCCGTGCATTTGCATGTAGAAGCTTGTATACATAGATGAATGAATCAAATGGCTGAATTTCCTCATCTGCATGTTATCTCTGCAGAGGCTTGGTAATGAGCCATTCATTTGATTCAGATGTGTTGGAGAAGGGATACATCAAAAACTTGCAGAGTAGTAGATCTCCAAGAGCAGACTTGGGAAACCCTGCTGTAGAAGATAAAGCAAAAACTTCTGTTCACACACACAAAACATACCTCTTTTAAAATCTAAAATGTATTACTTTGATTCCATGGAAAAAAAATATTAAACAAACAAACAAAAAACATGTCAAATCTATGACTATTTGCAGATATCACAGATTTTGCTATTGTTATGTGGTAAAACAAATGTATTGATCTTTCCTACATTTCTGCTTTTTCGGTCAAAAGACAGATCATTTATATTCAGCCACAAATATAGTCTTTCACTTGATCATTCCAATGCATCACCTTAGCTCTTCTTTAATCATTTTTCTTTAAAAGTTGTCTACATCCCATTTAAGCCAAGAACTTCAACTTTGGTATTTGAGCTTGTCCACACCCAGATGGGAAGCAGAGCGAGCAAGAGTTTTTGTCCTTATCCTGCTAGGTTTTCCTGATGGCTGACCCTTCAACATTAGATTTCATTTGCTAAGGGAGTAAAAAAAATAATAATAAAACTAGTATAAAATGTACTGATCATAAAATGCTGCAAAAAACATAAAGTGAACTTTGACCCAAGCCGAGCCTAACTGTAGACCTTTTTTAAAGATGAATGTTTGAAGCCTGGTCTTAAAAGTAGAGATGGATTCTGCATCCTGAACACTGGCTGGGAGCTGGTTCCACAGGAGCAGACCCTGATAACTGAAGGCTCTGCCTCCCCATCTTCTTTTAGGCAAATGAGTAACCAAGAGTTGACTTCCTTTGTGAGATTGGTGTGTCTATTGGGGCAATATGGAAGTAGGAGTTTTTTTTAAGGCAAGATTGAGCTAGTAGGGTTCCTTAAATTCTTAAAACATTTTCAACTCTTTGCAATAGAATGTTGTGGTCAAATGTGTTGAACACAACACAGAAGTCTAATTAAACAAGTATTAATTAAATTAGCATAAGCTTAAATTAAACTAGGTTAATCTATTTTTAGGGCCAATGTTTTGGCTCATACTCATGCAGGACAATAAGTTGGAGTATATATAATTCACAATTTAATCAAGATAAAAGCAATTAATTATATCAATCCCACATATTTTTGTAGTTAGGGTTTTTATGTTTTTTTTTTTTTTGTTTGTTTTTGTGACTGTCCTAATTTTGTGGCCAGATGTGTCCAACAAAAGGCAAACATAAATGTTTCTTCTTGATTTGTTTCAGTCTATCCTAATAATGTTTACTGTAAGACTTTCAAAAGAACAAAATACCAATTATCTACAACACCATCATATATGTATCTTGCTTTGCTTGAGTTAGTTTGCTATGATGATTGTTCATCGCATAGATATTTTTTCCCTACATTTTTCCTATTAATTCTATAACAGCCTTTGAGCTGAATGATATGTGTTCAAAACTGAAATGAAAGAGATGCCAAATAAACTCAGCCCTCTGTCTCTCAGCGCTACCCACTCCTCCATACCAAACCCCTTTATTACCCACACAACCATCTTACCATCCTACCCATGTGGTTCAGCCCCTAATTTGTTATAAAGTGTGTCAAATTCTGAAAAAAAAAAAAAAAAAAAAAAAAAAAAAAAACATTTTCCAGAGTGTTGCAAAGAGCTTTAAACAATATTGTAGAAAGGGAATAAATAACAGCCCCTGTGTATCAATTTAGTTGAAAATATGACACAGAAAGATAAGATTAAAGAAAAGAGGCAACAATAATAAATAAGACAGTATCATAAAAAAGCAAACATAACTGACTCAGACATGACAGATACTTCTTTGAAAATGAAACTTCTTCTTTCATGGTGTCTATCTCCAGAACTTCAAGCCACCGAAAGTTTTTATAAATGAACTGCTTTTTGTTTTTCTTTTTTTTTCTTTCTTTTTTTTATTTTTTAGATGAATCATGATCTGCATGTGGCTTCCAAACTGCAGATTGATTAGTCAATATAAAACACATGAGACTGTGTGAAATGAAGAGTCAACCCAGCCCTTATGAAACATTTGTTTTTCAATATTTAATCAAGAAACTGTTTAACAATGATGCAACCGCAAAAAGAAAAATAGCTGTTGTTTTAAATAAAATAATTAAAGATAAAATATTCTTGTTAACTTCTGAGGAGGAAATTTGTCTCCTCCTGCTTTTCTATAAAAGAGTAGCGTCAGTCCATAACATCCTGTTTGCTCTATTTTATTTTACTTGTTGGCTGCACTGATTTATTTATACTTGTTTTTATTGTTTTCTGATTATTTTATGGAGTTTGCATGTTCTCCCTGTGTATGCATGGGTTCTCTCCGGGTACTCCGGCTTCCTCCCACCATCCAAAGACATGCATGTTAGGTTAATTGATGACTCTAAATTCTACCTAGGAGTGAGAGTCTGTATGTGAATGGTTGTTTGTCCCCTATGTGTTGGCCCTGTGATGGACTAGTGACCTGTCAAGGGTGTACCCTGCCTCTCACCTGTTAATGCTGGGATAGGCTCCAGCTTACCTGCAACCCGCCATGGAATAAGCGATACAGAGGATGAATGAATGAATGATTATTTTATCAAGTTTCTATCTATTTATTTATCTTTTTAAGTATTATTGTGCTTCCTAATACGATCTGCTGGACAAGCAAATTTCCCTAAGGTACATCTCATCTTATTTCATTTCATTTTCTTCATCTCATCTCAAAATCCATCTCTGATGTTTGTTTGTGGAAACTTTTTGACACTTCCGATTTACATTTTGTTTTCCTTTTAACCATCTTACATCATTTAAATTTCTCTTCTCCTTCTTTGTCCATGCAGTAGCCCATGAATGATACCATGCACGCTACAGTAAGCTCACAGGCCATGGATGTATGCTACGTCGTTGAATAGTGTTAAGATTCAGCTCATTTAGAATCACTCTGAGCTTCTATTTTAGCCTATTTTAATAAAAATCATTGCACCAGTGTGCATGGGTAAGCAAAATATATTGTGTGTTTCCATAAAAGCCTTGTTTTCTCTCTCTCTCTCTCTCTCTCTTTCTTTTTTTTGTTATTGTTAAACATTTTAATCAAACCTTTAAATGAACAACTGAAAACAGAACCAAAACAAATACATTAAATAAATAAGTTTGAACAGGTCATTTTAGATAAAGTAAAATATATTTTCATTTAACAATTTCTGCATAAGCTTTTCAGCTTCCATTGTCACTGAAATACAGACAGATGCTGCTTAATTTTTGGTTTCAGGTCATTTGCTTATTTTGTCCTGATGTGCTTGGATTTAAATCTGATATTTTCTCTGTCGCTCGGGGTACCTGGTCTGCACCACAACACTGCTTTAGGAGCAGCTACCTCCTCCTTTCATATGATGGTATTTCCTACTCTCCCTCACATGTGATCTGCAACATGGTCTTCCCATCAAACAAAAGTCTGCTAGGCAGCAGCAGCTGAAGGTTTAGCTCTCTTTGATGGAAGTTGCCTGTTCTTGTTGGCTTCAAAGATGCACCACTAATTCATCACCCGCCGAAGTGGCTAGTAAGTTTTCATTTATACTCACCAAACTGGGTTATTATTTGGCCTGTGTTAATTTCAAACCTTGCTTGGTTTTACAGTGTGTGCTTTTTCAGAAAAGGCTAATGAGCTTTTTCACATGAAGAACACCAGTTGTTGCACATTTTGAGCACTGCACCCGTATGGTAGTGGGAAAGAAAAACTGTGTTTACAGGAGCTGTTGAGAACACTAGTCAGAGTTATATTTCCAGCCTTAAAACAAGAGGGTCACTCTTGATTTCTTGCTGTGGTTTTATTCATTTATTTATTTTCCTTTTCTTTTTCCATTTCTCTGATAACAGAAATAAGAACTATGGTCCAGTGTGAACAGCAAAAAATGGGCAGCTACACTGTGAGTGTCAGTATCTTTATTCCAGCTTTCCATGTTGAGTGGAGCTGAGACTACTGAGGCTTTGCTCTCCGCAGCCTGTCAGGAATATAGAGTATTTTATGCACTAGATGTTATTGCCTACATTTGTCCTATGTTTAAGGAAGAAATATGAATAAACAATACTTCCCATAGGAGCTCTTCAAAATTACACTTAAGTTCCTTTTCCCAGGTCATTCTCAAGTTCTATGGTGGAATGTGTTTAGACTATAGATTTGCTGTAATGTTTTAATCAATATTATTATTTTTTTCTACAAGTGTCAGATCCAGTGGGTCTTTAATATTTATAAAGATTTCTTTCTGTCTGTCCCGCTTTGTATACCACACTTCTATTGTGTTCCAAGTTGGGGAGCCCCACGAGGTATCGTGTGACACAGATCCAAGCTGACAGCTTGAAATAAGAGTTAACAGTTCTTCTGCCTGGTTCCCTCTGACAAATTCACAGTGCCATAATGTTAAATGGAGTGTACCGAAGATCAGCTAGAGGCACAGGTGCTCTCTGACACCATCCTGACTTCACCTCAACAATGCTATCCTACAACCATCAATAATACTTTGTGCCAGGCTTTCACTTCTCACTTTGTCACGTTCCACTATGAAATTTTCCACTCGATGCCCCCTTCTTTAGTGTCATCTTGCTGCCATAGCATGTTGTGTATTTCTTATGTTTCCACTAGATCTGATACAGTAGGTACCTTTCAAAAGCTTTAAAATATTGGAATTTGGCTTGTTTGCATCCAAGTTTAATTCAGGTTAAAACCTAAATTCAACAGAAATATAACAAGTTCTCTTACTTTTATTCTTGTCATAAATTGTGTATACATACACAAACACACTTTTGATGGGTTTACGTAACTGCAATGTTCAGTGCTAGTGTTACAATAGGAATATGTGCCTGCAAGGGAAATGGGGGGAAATCTGCACATTTGGCTTGTCATCACTGTCAAATGTGATCATGTTCAGTTAACTTGGTGCCATAAGGGTTTGAGCAATGGTGAGAGTGTGGTGGATTTAAGCCCTTATTTAATTAGAAAGCATGAAGTTATTGTCTGTTTTTCTTTTTTTAGAAAGAGACTGATAGCCTAGCCCCTGTAACTGTGAAATGATGCAGTCCTGATGATGCAGTAAATATCTTTTGCAGTGAAATGACCTTCATTCCTTCATACATACAGGCATAAACTCTTAAATACAACACAGAACATCACAATGAGCCCAAAATAAAAACAGACAAAAAGTGTTAAAAGCTTCCCCAAATGAAACAGACTTTGAATAGGATCAAGATAAAAACTAGTTTTGCCATGAAAAATATCTTTGCAACATCTACAAATGTACAAACTGATACATCTGCATATTCAGTTCAATAATGGCAGCTGGAAAGAAGCTGTTTCATAACTTTTAGTTTTACATTTGGGGACAAATAATCATCAGGAGGGAAGAAGCATGAAGGGATGAAAATCATTAAGAACTGAGTAAACTAGCACCTGTAACTGTTTGGTACACTGGGTTGTTTATAAAAGTAGTGACTCACCAATCAGTCGAGAGGACAATATGCTTGGTTTAAGTATTTCCTTTAAGGACATGTGGCTAAAGCACAGTGACAAAAAAGTAAATAAATAAATAAATAAATAAAGATCAAACAGACTTAGTTAAAGCAGGACAAAATAGAGTCATATGGTGCAGTTGATGCACATGTGCATATAAATACATGTTCACATGTAAATTCATTGGAAATGCATTACTATGGGATTTGGTATTATTTTCCATGTGTTCAAAACACTTTCTTTGGAAAAGAAAAGAAATCAGAGAATACTATTGTTATTTCTTTAAATAAATTGGATAAAAGTAGTGAAAATATATATATATATATATTGTCCTGTTCATAACCAGGAAAGCTTGGACAAATATTCATAACAAATAAATGCTAGCCTAATTGTTTGCATTATTCTCAGCCCTGGCTTAAATTGAGTTTTGGTTTTTATGTGAGAAACCATGGTCTCCCCTTTTCCTTATCGCTCGCAATAATTGTTCGTATATTATATTATTTTTTTGTATGTGCTATGACTTAAATAAAAGCCACATAGCTCCAGCCTTTTGTATCAGGCACACTTTTGTCAGAAAGCTAATAAAACATGACCCATGTGTACTGCACATTTCTCATCAACGGAGCTATTGTGGTGGAACCCTCCTCTCTGGTTCCTTTCCCCTCCTTTCTGTTCACATTTCTTTAATTTTCTCTAAAGCTGTTCTCTAGCCAGTCTTTTGTTTCAAAGCAGCCACTTTAATTACTTTAGCCCGTGATGCGAGCTTTGCATGTCGGCTATCGCTCAAGCCTGGCAGTGGGGAATATTGGGGTAGATGATTTGTATTAATGATGGGTGGCAATGAAGGAGAGAAGATAAAAGGGAGGAAAATGATATAAGACAGAATGAAAGGAGGAGCTGTCAGGAAAAATGCGGCTGACGAGCCACAGATCATGGCTGAAATGAAGCTTATCCAACCTTTTACCTTTCAACCAATTATCAATTACTTATTCTCTCATCAGGATGTTTTCTTTTTTTGTTGTTCAAAGGATAATTATGCCTGATAATGTTGGCTATTTGAATCTTTACAGGTAACAGCCTTTACACATCCATCCAACCATTTGCGATTCAGCTAATGTGCTTTAGCTGTGAGGCATCTCATCGACTGGTTCTGATGGAAATCCAGAGCATGTTAGCAAAAGGAGGAGAGATGAGCTCTCTTGTACGGCCTTTAGATGCTTCAGGCCTCCACGGTAACATTGTCCAACAGGAGCAAAGTGTTGATCAATGCAGCAAGCAGAGGACAGAGGGAGGGGAGTAAAATAAGAGGAGAGAAAGGCCACCACCATCGCTCTTCCGTGACACTGAGGATCTGGATCTGCTGGGCTCCCAGGCTAAATTAAAACAACCGGCGTCCCATTGATTCCTGCCCTGACAGGGACCATACATCACCCCACAGCCTGGGAAGGAGGAAGAAAGAGTAACGGGAGAAAGCAGGCAGAGGGGGGGTAATAGAGAAGCAAATAACAGGTCCAGGAGAGAAAATGATTACCAAAATGATAGGAGAAAAGAACTAAGAGGAGGATAAAAAAAGAGAAGCGATTAGAGAAGGAACATCTTGAAAAGAAAAAAGAAGAGAAGGGAGATGGTGGAGCACAGGAAAGGTGAGGTGGAAAGGGAAAAGATGAGATGGCAAACCAGTTGTAAGCAATCAGCCACTGACAAGTCAATTTATTTCTTTTTGCAAGTCTGAAGATTACTAAGACGCTGTGAGAACTTGTTAGAGAATTTGAGTTGGAGAAAAGGCAGTTAGATGTTTCTTTTTCTTTTTCTTTCTCATATACATCTGTTGAAATTCATTGTTAGGATAGCAACAGGAAAAAAATAAAAATTAAGGTTTTAGAACTAATGCCAGTCTTTCTGTATTTCCCAGTTTCACACCAGTTTTACACTCTGAACTTTACAACTTGGACATTTTTACTTATTGGCTTAATAATCGCCAGGTTGAAAAACTATTCTTCATCATTACACTCCTTGGCCATGTATCCAAATGGGGTCTTGCAGCATAAATGGGAGTTTGACATGTGAGTCGAGGTTAGCTGTGACTGTGATAATGGGGAATTCAAAAGGGTCTCAAAAGTGCTTGTAAAAGGAGAAAATACTTGCCCTTAAATGATTAAGTGTAATTATTCTGTCACCACTGCTTTCTTTTTTTTAATGGTGCTGAAAAGCCAAACCTACATGACTTTTCTTTTACTTGTCCTTTTCTGTATATATATATATATATATATATATATATATATATATATATATATAAATTTTTTTTATTTTATTTTATTTTTTTTCTTAAATTGCCCTATCAATAGGTTTCAAAACTGTGGTCAACTAATATTTTGTAGGCCAGAAGTGGTACTAATACAGGAGGCCTTCTTTATGGCAATGTGCTTGTGGCCCACATCTGGTGGTGATGTGGCTAAATTTTGGCAGTCACACTTGCATAGCGTCAATGCCATCAGTCAAGGTAAAATATAGGTCAAACCCAAACAGCAAATGTGGACCCATAAATTAACATCTTTTGCTATCTGGATTTGTTGTGTTCCTATTTTTTGGTTGCTTTGTTAAAATAAAATTTAAAAAAGGCAGTGCAAAAATAATGGGGCCATAATTTGAAAACCTTATGAAAATGTGTCATTGCAATTGTTCGATAGCTCTAGCTAGTGACTCCTCAGCAGCTCCAACAGCTCCTCAAGACAACATGCACTTCCACATACCACATGGCCCACAACATACTTGCCAGTGCCAAAGTAGCCCAGATTTGGCCCAAATGTGTTTTCTATCTGAGATAGTCTTTCATTCCAGAGTGAATAACAAGGAACAGAAAGTTTATCCATCCATAAATCACAATTATAGATTATTCACAGTTAATCATATTGCTTCCATGCCTGCTGCAAAAAAGTAAGTGGAAAGAAACATCTAATTACAATAAGATAACAACATGGGAACAAAATCATGCTGGCAAGTTAAAAAAAAAAAAAAAAAAAAGTTTGTTTTGATGTTGGCGGGTCCGGGCCCACGGGAGAAGTGGAACGATTCCCAGTGACCTGGACCTGAAAGTGATCTGATGGGCCTGCTTATCAATAAATAACTAAATGAAAAATAAATAAATTAAATTAAAGAAAGTCACGGTGCATTATATCTGTGTGGCTGATTGTTCTGTCTGACTGTCTTGATCTCTGCACAAACAAAATCATTTGTTCTTGTCAGTTGTCACTAATAATGGCGATTAGTCAAGATGATGGTAGCAAATATATATTTTTAAAAGATCAACACAAGCAAAGCGTGCAGAGGCCGAACAGCCAAGATGCAGAGAAACGTGGCGGCGAAATGGACTCAGAAAATAAAGATGAAAGAGGGAAGACAGTTTTCAAATATTTTCAAATCAGCATCAGCAGCAACATCACGTAAGTTCACTGTTCAATGAATGAGTGGTGGAGGAGAGACAGATGGTGTGTTACAAGCTGCAAACTTTTATCTGAACATATCATGATGAGCACTAGTTGAGATTCTCCGAGGCTTACAGCTGAAGAAATGAGCCTGGTACTACCTGCTGTAAAAATGATCTTGGTACTATTTGTTGTCAAAACTTTATTCTAATGGTAATGTTGCTGTGGTTTGTTGCCGTACTGTTTTATCACTTTTCAGCCCAAACATAAAACTACTGGTTATTCCAGCCTTCAAAATGCAGGGGGTCCTCCATGGGATTTCATAGATAAAATATTAGTGAATTTTATGTGCTGCGTTAAAGCTACAGGTGGATATTTCAATACTGAGGCTAGTGTCAATGAAACTAGTCTGTACACGTAGGCAGGGCTGGACTGGCCATAGGGCATACCGGGCACTATCCCGGTGGGCCGATGGTGATTATGGGCCTGGCCGGCGGATTATTTTTTTTTTTTTATTATTTTATTTTATTTTATTTCATTTTTTTTGGAAGTGGGGAAGAGTTCCTACACATCTTACTAATGTTATTAGTATTGGTGCACAAAACTAATAGATCGATCATCAGCCCATTAGCCATGATTGATTCTGGGCTGGACCAATCACAGCCGAGGGCCGCCCACCCGTTTGGGCCGCTGCAGTCAATCAATCATACACGGTCACGAAGAGAGGTTCACAAGATGGAGAACGCCAAAAAACGGAAAGGAGGGGCAGAAAAAATTCGGGAGAAAAAGAGACAAGCGCTTCAGGCAGATGCTGCCAAATGTACTAAGATTACAGAAATGTTTGCTGGTGGCCGGCGAGGAGTTCCGTCTTCAGCATCTAGATCCAAAGCAGTCCCAGGCGATGATGGTGGAAGTGGCCGGCAGGTGGATGAGGGGAAGGGAGGGCAGGACGGGAGACCCGCGACGCCGGCGACTGGCCGTGCAAGTGGAGAGAAAACTGCACTTCAGGTAAGAAATAAACTGTACCTGGTCAGTTTAGATAAAGTTTATTTGGTGTTTGGCATATTTTCTTTGTGCTCGCTTACTCTTGAGCTACTAGTTACAAGCAGGCTAAAGCTAATTCTACATGCTAGCTAGTGGGCTTTTCTACCGGTGTGCAGTTTTTTGGTCGATGCTATACTTATTGTGATTTTAATGCTTTAGTAATTTTATCCATTAGGTAGCTAGGTATAGTCTTAAATAGATAAATATTTCAGTGTTTTACTTATTGGCATATAAACACACACTTTTTAGAAAATTTACTAAGAAAGATAAAGCTCAACAGAGCAAAAATGTTGACCTAGTAAATGATGAGGATATATTCATCATACTTTCTCTGCACTGGCAGATACAATTTGAATTGAATTAAATTAACATTGCCAGGAGATGTAAAGTTGCAAAAAACATGAAAGTCGCTTTGGGTTTAAAGTTACTATTTTAAAGTATTTGTCTTTATTCTTGATATGCTGTGTTTTAATCTTTTTTAATTACTAACAACGCCATTCATTATCACACTTGTATGTTTCTGTTCAATTTAAAATGTTTTTTTTAATGAAATATTTTAGAAGGCCTTAATTTATCTGGTAAAATGTGGCCTTGAGATTGTAATCATGATATGAGGATCATGTAGATTTAACAAGAGATAATAGCATCAGTCATTGCATAATTTCTTTACTTGGTTTATGTAGTTTTTCATCAAATAATAACTTGGCCATAATATTACTGATTATTTAATGCAGGTTTTTGTGACTTAGTTATCTGGCAACAGAATACCATAATCTTAACAAATTATGTCAATATTTATATGTTACACCAGGTTGATTCACCATCACCAGTTGAGCTGTGTGTGAGAGAGACAGAGGAGCAGGAGAGAGAGACAGAGGAGCAGGAGAGAGAGACAGAGGAGCAGGAGAGAGAGACTGAGGAGGAGAGAGAGACTGAGGAGCAGGAGAGAGAGACAGAGGAGCAGGAGAGAGAGACTGAAGAGCAGAGACAGAGCCAAGGCATAGACTACTTTGCTCGGCCTGAGCCTGCTATGTTACAGGCATTCTTAGATCACCACCCACAGCAGGATACCAGCAGTGCAGTTTTGATGAGGGTGTTCACCTGTAAAGATGGCACCAGCAGGAAGTGGCTCACTTATTGCAAAGAACGCCATTTATTGTTCTGCTTTGTGTGTCTGGCATTCGCAAAGCGGACTGATACCAGCACATTTATTACAGGCATGAGTGATTGGCGACATGTACATGTGCGCACAGAGGAGCATGAAAAGAGCGCTGCACACCAGACATGTGTTGAAGCTTTTTTCTTAAGGAGCTCAAAAAGCAACATCAGCAGCTTGTTCTCTGGTAATCAGATGTCAGCTCATAGGGAACAAGTCAAAAAGAGACGCCAAGTTTTGGATCGAGTAGTGAATGTGGTAAAAGTACTTGGGAAGAGGGGGCTAAGCTATAGGCAGGTGGAGAATGAGGCCGCATACACCTTGGATGACGATAGCATTGACCATGGTAACTTTTTGGAACTGATTGTGTTATTAGGCAAGTATGATGTGTGCCTTAGAGAACATCTAAATGACTGTATTGAAAAAAGCAGGAAGTTGCATCAGTCCAGTGGATCAAGAGGTAGAGGGTCTCTCATCACCCTACTCTCCAAAACAACCGTTGACTCGGTGATTGACACACTCGGGCACCTCATCCAAGAGAGAATTGCCAGTGACGTCCAGAAAGCTGGAATGTTTTCTGTTCAGTTAGACACAACTCAGGACATAACAGGCTATGATCAGTGTTCAGTTATCCTCAGGTATGTCACTGAGGCTGTGCAAGAGAGGCTTGTTGCTATAGTGAGGTGCGAAGCTGCAACAGGGCAGAACTTTGTGAACTTGCTCTCAGGAGTTTTGCAGCATCTGAATGTGGACAAAACCATGTGCATCGGTAATGCAACAGATGGGGCATCAAATATGCAGGGCCAATATAAAGGCTTTTCAGCACTGATGACCTCGCAGGCTCCAACTCATGTGCATGTGTGGTGCTATGCACATGTACTTAATCTTGTGCTTGCTGACACGACACAAAGTGTCATTGAAAGTGGAACACTTTTCAGTCTGGTTAATGACATCGCTGTGTTCATCAAAGAGTCCTATCAGAGGATTAATCTGTGGGAGAAACAAACCCCAGAAGAGAGGAGACACAGACGTCTGAGTCCAATAGGTGAGACTAGGTGGTGGTCCAAGCATGATGCTCTCCAAAAAATCTTTGGACATTTTGGAAAACCGGAAAATGGCCTCTTCATTGATGCAGTGCTTACACTGGAGGCCATTGAAAAACGGGAAAAAGAAAAACCAGCTGTTCGTGCCAAAGCACGGGGCTATAAGGAGTGTCTCTTGAAATATGAAACTGTTTTAACAGCACAGATTTTCCTTCGAGTGTTTGAGCAAACAACCCCACTGTCCAAGTACCTCCAGTCGATGGGAATGGACATCCTCTCAGCCCATCGTATGGTGACTGCCACACAAGAGAGCCTCAAAAGCATCTCTCGGAATTTCACAATTGTGAAGACAGCTGCAGACACATTTGTGAAATGGACAAATGAGCAACTGGAGGAGAGAGAAGACAATACTGAGATGGAAGTGGAAGCTGCACTACCCGAGAAGAGAGCAAAGAAGAGAAAAAGCAGGGCTGGAGAGATGGCTGATGATGAGGTACCCATGAATGCTGACAAAGCATATGAGGTGAAAGTGCACAATACCATTCTGGACACAGCCATTGAGGCAATCCACAGAAGATTTGTCACACATGGTTCTCTCCTTGCTGATTTGGCATGGCTAGATCCCAGAAAGTTTGATCAGGTCAGAACTGCTTCTCTCCCTAGTAATGCACTTCAAAACCTCAGCACATGTCTCCTCAAATTTGATAGCAGGGCAACTGTAAATAACCTCCAGTCAGAACTGAAAATTTTTGCTGGACAGTGGGACAGGCTTAAGGCATCTCATGTGGATGAGTACAAGACCAGAACAGCAGAGGATGGATCTGCAGAATGGGAACAAGAAAGTGAGATTGTGACCAAAAGCTGTGATTCGTGCAAAAATTGCCCACTGTGCTGCTATCAACTTCTCAGACGGTTCAACATGCTCTCAGATGTTTATCGTCTCCTTGGGCTTGCATACAAGTACCTGCTGACCCTCTCTCTGACTCAGGTAGCCTGTGAAAGAACATTCTCAACACTCAAATTTATTAAAAGCAGACTCAGAAGCAGCCTGTCCGCGAACAGGCTACAGATGTTTATGCTCATGGCCACTGAAAAGGACATTCTCATGTCATTGGACTCCGACATGGTCATTGATCGGGTAGCTGAGAAGAGTGAGCTGTTGAGAAAGTTGCTTTTGTAGCTTGATGAGGGAAAAAAAATGATCAAAACACTCATTATAAGGTATCAGATATTAGATTAAACTTTACTGCCATTGCATAAACATATACTGTATAAACATTGGTTGTTTCTCCAGCCTTAACCTGTCACTGTTTTATAGGATGCTGTCACTCATTTTTGGAAGCCTGCTGTGGTTTCCTCAAAGTAAGTACTGCATAGAATTGGTGATTCAACTAATTTTCTAAAAAGCAGTACTGTGATCACCTGAGTAAGTCCATCAAGTCTTATTCTTTCTCATCTTTCTTTCCCTGGTTTCTTTCACTATTTAAAGGGTTCCATGTTTGAGGAAATATTATGTGCTGCTGACCTGAGTTTTGCTGCTGCTGGATGTCAATGCTGACTTTATTAATATGGTTTATTAATATGGTGGGTACATACTGTTTATGAAAACAGTACTCACTTTTAGTAATATCTATCTAATTTTTGCTCTACTGTGTCATATTTTGTCATACTTTTTAGGATCCAAGAATATGTTGTTCATTTGTTCAGGAGATTGAGTACACCATGCATCCTTTTGGTTCTCTCCAAGTACTGTAAGTACTGCATGGAACTGATTATTCAACTATTTCTCTGGAGTACATAGACCAGTACTGTGATCACCTGAGTGAGTCCATCAAGTGTTATTCTTTCTCACCTTTTTCTGTCTGTCTCCTATCACTTTTTGAAGGGTTCCATGTTGGAGGAAATATTCTTTGCTACTCTGCTGTTTGTGTGGAATAAATAATCTCTAAAAATATTGCTAAATCTCTCATTTATTAATAATAATATTCATCAGTGAACATGTTCCATTATTCCCTTGTCTTAATTTTGGCTATGCCATTATATCTTGTTTAGATCAAGCAGCCTTTTTGTTTCTACTAAGTAGAATAACTGTCCGAGAGAATGGTGTGGTTTTAAATTTATTAGGCTTAATTGTTTTTCCATCAATACCTGGTGGGCTGGTCTGGGCTCAATATGCCCGGGCCGATTTTTTGTCCCAGTCCAGCCCTGCACGTAGGCTACTGTCCACATCTGTTCACATCTGCCCTTGTCTAGCTCTGAAACAGCTGTCAACTGGGCCAATAAGGAACATTTTATTAGTCCAGGTTAAAAGCTGATGAGGAAGCTTTGTGACTTCATCAGTTTGTCCGTGTGTTTATATGGGTATAAATGACGTGATTGCAGCGTTTTATGCTTGTTGGCTTATTTTACTGCATGAAATATTTAGTAGGTCCTGCTGGACCAAACATACCTGCACAGGTGGGAAAGTTTGGAAACCCCTCTTAAGGTTGGACACTTTTAAATGTCTAAGTTGACTTTTTCATTTTCTAATGTTAGATGAATCACATCAAGTGAAGTTGTTGTTGACCACTTCTTATTTTTACTGTTGCAGCAGATATTGATGTTAACACATTATATTTTTGGTAACCTAACATCTCAATAATATGCTGACAAAATGACACAATCATGTTTCGTGTAAATAATAACATAAATAATTAAATCCTGCCGTGACTGTTGTATTGAGCCTTTTGATGAGTCTAGGAAAGAGAAAAGCTCTGGATTGGTGGCTTTTAGTTGTGTGTGAATGTCGGCCTATATAGAATATTGAGCTTTGGTAATCACTTAGCCTGTGTGTGTGTGTGTGTGTGTGTGTGTGTGTGTGTGTGTGTGTGTGTGTGTGTGTGTGTGTGTGTGTGTGTGTGTGTGTGCTCGCATACATGCACATGTGTACTTGCATGTGAGCATATATATGAATTAGTGCAGCCTGGGTGAATGTATGACTGCATGCCTGACTTTTTGTCCCAATCCGGCCCTGTATTGTCAGGAATTAAGACATGAAACTGTTGGAAATAGCTATGATATATCTAATAATTTACCTAAAATGCAACAAGAGTGCAATGAGAACGAAAAAAATATAAGATATTCCCAAATCTTTCTTTCTGTCTCTGGCTGTTTCAGTTGAGGCATCGATAACATCAGAAACTAATCAATCACTTATTTTGGTGCTTTTTCCTATTGTGGAGGAGGGGGATGAAAAATATTTTATTAATTTAATTTAATTTCATAACTGGCATAGATTTTCATGGTGAAGCCTATTTGTTAGAATGGAGTGTCCCTCCTAAAGTGGGCAAAAAAAAAAAAAAAAAAGACTCCTGAAGAAAAATTGCCGTGAAAAATAACAACAAAAAATATATAATTTCTAACATCTGAGGTACAGCGAATCTGGAGTATCATCTAGCTGTACTTGGAGTACAGATAGGAAGGCTTTAAATTGTAATCTGAGCTGTAACTGATGTAAAAATCAGAATTTACACTAAATGACTAAATAAATGTTCAGATGTGCGCAGCTGCAACTAAAATGACAATGTTCATCTTTAATTTTTGAGTTGCCACCTCGGTCAACAAAATATAAAAACCTCCATTTTATACCAGCAATATATGGGTGTAGAATTTTTTTAAAAAATCACTCTTAACAGCACTGTGCCAAGTAAGTAAGTAAATCATGGAGAATATAATCAGTTACATCAATGTACAATCTGTCATTTAAAAATAAAAGACTTCAACTAAATTGTTAAAGTATAAATGACTGTGTTTTGCTTAAAACCAGAGCCATCAGAACTCCAAAAAGGTGAGCCTTTTGTTTAAGTTGGGCAAAAACTGTGTGAGACTGTGTTCTTTTTCAAATGTCATAGAAAATATATTGTTCTTGATGATGAATCCAGCACTAGGAAAAAAGCATAATCAGTGTGCAGGAACCACACTAGGAACACAAAGTACTGTATCCATCCTTTTCCAGAGCACATCATAATTTTAAATGAACTCCCGTATAGTTATCCACATTCTTTAAAGTTAGTCAAATTGCACAATGTGCAAAAGTTTGCACAAACAGCACAATGTGTGGCTCTAATCACAGTGTGCAGATGAAAGACAAACATCACTCCTGCTGCTATATAATGTCTACAGAGATTTAATAAGCAGAGAGTGAGAGGTGCCGTCTATCTTAAGACGACATAAGAAGAGACCCTGATGCACTTTTGCATAAATTCAGTTTTCTATGTGCTTTAAGTTGGATTAAATATTGGTTTCATATGCAAAACTCACTTGCAAGTTTTTGCTGGAGTTACTTCATGTGTCTTTGCCAGTAAGAAAACATATCATGGTTTACATTTACATGGTTAATGGTATCGATACTTCAATACAACAAATCATACTTATCAAGCCATGTATGCAGTGCTTCTGTTATTTCAGAGCTTAATGGCATGCATATTCAAATACAGTTTTCCATGCTAGTAGCTGTGTATATTCCTTCTCTGATTACAGACCAAAAAGGAGACTGCAGCACAGAGGAAGCAGATTAGCCAGCAATGTTTGAAACATGCATATTTTACAATTTTGAGCATTGAACAGAAAATCATCTCACTAATAATTACATTTGACAGTCTACCTTTTGCATTCAGCTAGCGTTCCCAGATTCTGGGACATATTCTGGTGTATGTTATACAATTCAATGCAAGAATCATTACAACACTAAAAGAGGAGAAATTGTTTGTGCATGAAACCGAATCCTGAAGTACATGTAAATTCAATTCTTAAACTAAAATCTAACAAGCAAATGCAAATCAAAAAATGACTTGATGTAATTATTTGTGACTATTTGCTAAAACCATGTTGGGTTCTAATGCCCCATTTAGCTGTGTTGATTCTGCAGATAATCAAGAAAAATAGAAAGATTTTGAACCATGTATGCGAGTTAGAATCACAGCTCTGTGGGTTATAATGGCCAAGCAGCTCATTTAATGATGACTGATTATAATCTGTGGAAGTCAACTGCTTCTTTACAGCAGGGTGTCACTTATGCTACAGCAAATTATAACACATTTCCCCAATTCTGTTGTTTTAGGAAAATCTGAATGCGCTGTGGTCACAAACTTGCTGGGTTTCAGCAGTGAAACAGTGCCAGCTGCCCATAAACAAACTGTAGTGTCTGAGTGGAAACCTCTCATTTGTCCTGCTGAATACATCTGTCTCTCCCTTCATCCCTCTCTAAAGAAGTAGGCCAAGCACCTGTTACTAGGTTTAGGATTACAACACAGATAATAAATACATTTAGATGCTTAGGGAATGAATCCAGGAAGATATACTGACACAAAGAGGGATGGGTACAAGCTGTACTTAACACAAGTCAAAACACCGTTTAGCAAATGAAACTGTGACCTCTCTGATGTGGAAGAAAAGCTGTGTGCCCCACCTGACCCAGCTACACACAATCAAGTCCAAGAACCAGAAGCCTGTTTTTTGCTAAATCTTAACTGTCCTAACAGGACCCATAAAAACAGTCTTTCAAACAAAGCAAAATATTAATTTATTGCAGAAACTACCAACTTAATCTAGCCTCTTCTGAGTTTGTGCTCTGTCCAGCAGGAAGTATTCTAAATGCATAGGCGGTCACACACAGGTTGTTATGTAAGTCACATAAAACAGACCAGCAGAATGCTGCTGCTCATCACACTATCCACACTGTTGACATGGTGGAATAAAAAGAATAACTCTGGCAGCAATCCTAGCAGACAGAAATAAAGATCACTTTGAAAACAGTATGTCTAGAATCTTATTAAACACAGGGATGGATATATGACCCATATGTCATACCTCAACTCATATATCCCATTTATTTTTGTCCATATAAATGAAATACATTAATATAGGTACTTATAAGTGCATTAAGGGCAGCTTGGAGTTCAGCATCTTGCTCAAGTCCACTTTTAGATGCAGACTTGGCAAGCCAGCAAACCAATATTTCAACTGGTGATGAGTATTTTGTTTCTCTTGGGTCAGTGGGCTCAAAATGACTGGAGAGTTCCTACATTTGTTAGAATATAAGTTAAATAACTTTTATATTAACACCAGAATTAAAAATGACCAAGCACATTTTCGGGGGCAAAATTTTCTGTACAATTCACAGCTTATATGTAAATTGTTTTCTTCCCTTTGATATGCACAGGTTCCGTCAATCTTCCATCTATGAGTTATTTATGAAGACAGCTAGAACCACTGTTCTCACAATGGGGTGCCTGGATCCACAGTGGTCTGAGCTAAAGCCTTGGGGTCTGCAAAAAAAAGCAACAAAATGTTTTGTTTTAACAAAATGTATTCACTGAATAAGTGAGTAACAACACAGTATGATCTGTGTTTAAATTACACAAATATTTAAACCAATAATTTCCCTTTTATTAGCTTTTGACCAATTAAAGAGTGATATGAATGAGACAATTCTCAAAAATCTGTCACTTATCTGCACAGGACATACCTACAGCACAGCTCTAGCCCCGGATAAGCATGTAGCTAGAGACACATTGGATATATTATTAAGTCCATCCACCTCAACAAGTGATGGCAAAATTGCCTCATAGGTCAGGCAGAGAAGCAACTGTTGGAATTATCCAGCGACGAGACATTGATAGTCCAATTTCAGCAGGTTAATTATGAAAGCTTTTGGCCCTCCCTGTCTAACGAGTGTCCTGAACTCACTGTTAAGGCCATGCAAATATTGTCTTACTTTCCTACCACTTACCTCTCTGAGCCATCATTTTCCACTTTGACTGCAATGCAAAATTAATATAGGGCTGGGTTACAAGTGAAGGATGATCTGAAAGTTTGTTTGTCATCCATCACTCCAAGAATAGATAATACAGGCTCATCATTCTCACTACATCAGCAAATTATTGGTATGAGTAAGAAGTCATTGATTAAGCTCATAGTTCTAATATCACTGACAAGGCTATATTGCTAGCAGTGTCCTTTTTATTTGAAAAATGGGTAATAATGCCATGACCTTAACGTTAAATCTCTTGTTTTTCCTTTTTTTGAAAGGGGTTCATTTGGACTTATGCTGCTACTCTTCATTTTCCTTAAAATAAAGAGTCTGTTACATGTAAATTACAAATGCAGTTGACTTTAGGTTATAGTTAAGTTATACTGAGTTAAAAAGTTTAAAATGTAATAGTCAAATGTCAACAAATATGTTTTTATTAGTTTCAGGATTATGATGAAAGTCCTTGGCAAATTCTCTCCCCTGTAAGGGGTACCTGGCCTCAAAAAGTTTGCAAACCCCCAGGCTAAAAAACAGGCTGCTCTAGTGCAACAAGGTTGGCTGGAAATTTTTTCTCAGTTCAGCAGAGGATTGACTTTTTAAATGAAAAAGCATCTGTACGTTGTTGGTTTCTTTATCATTATTCTATTATCAGCCAGATCTAAGGGCAAAATCTAAGATATTGTGTTTAAAAGGCTTTTTCAGTCATCACTTTCAATTGGACGAAGATGCACGTTGGCTACTCATCAGTGACATGTGTGACAGATGTGGCTCTTGGGTTAAAAGCTGATCAGCTGTTAATGCACATGTGAGTTAGCAAAAGAAGTAGGAAAAGAGATTGATTAGCTTAAGTATGTAAGCAGTAGGCGACATTGTGGAGCATGTCCCTCTAACCAACACAGTCATCGCTTAGCTGATTTTGATTTGTGCAAGCACATACTGATGAGGTAGTGAGGCACGTGTCAAATACAGAGGATGAATAGCAAGTTAAAGAGGATGAATTTTTGTGTATTTTTCTCCTAACAATGTTGCAACTGATATGTTAAAAAGGCTTAAGACTCCTTTGACTTTCATATGAGAATTCCAGACCTGATAGAGGCAGCCTATCCTTAGTAGTTTCATCCACTAAGATGGATTTGTTTACAGAACCCTTGTTATTGGTGCTGTATTGTTACAAATATCATTTTAGGCTTGAATCCAACACTTGTGAGTCCAGGCTTAAACATTTTCCTCCCATGGCATTTCCAGTTTGATGGAAATGGAAATGTGCCACTGGTCATCACACTGAAAGCCATTCCAAGGTGCTTGGATGGCGCTCCAGGGTAAAACAACAGCACATACCCCCAACACCATCTCCCAGTTCTCTCTGAGACAGGCAATATGGAAATGAGCAGAATGAATTGTGAGTCTCTGGGAAGACTTTCTTCTTGCTTGTGTCTGCTTGTGTGTGTGTCCAGCTGCTCTCTTGGCCACTGTGGCCATTACTGAGCAACGCCAAGCAGCAGAGCATGACACATACCAGCTGGATCGACACACACCTCCACTGAGAGCAAGCAGAGGCCTGTGCCAACAAGACAAGGAGAAAGAGAGGAAGTGAGACGCAGGGGTGAGGAATGGGAACATGCAATGCCAAGGTAAGGCGAGGAGAGGACAGAGGAGAAATCTATCCTCAAGGTAAGATGAAACAGACTGAACACCTTGCAAATGACATTGATAGTCCCAGACACCAGCCACCCATTGGACACAGGTCGCAAGAAACGACACCAATACCAAACATGTAGTTACTCTCTAGACGTCAGAGGCAGAATTCATTTGCATGTCTAACAAATGTACCTTTGCAGATTTTGCTTTAGAGAGAAAACTTCTACCATGAGTCGTATTGTCATGGTGACCATCAAGAGGCTCATAAATTCCGCTCAGACCTGCAGCAGAGAAGAATGTCCAACTGTGTGTGTTTGTGCACAGATGTACTTTATCTACTAGACATATTGAGGGTGCCATCTACATCTGCAAGGCATTCTCTCACTCTCTCCCCCCTTATTTTCTTTGCATGTCTCTCTCATGCAGCTATATTCTCAGACACCTTTGCCAGTGATGAACGAAAACATTATGCATGGGAGCGGGCAGTGGTAGCGAAGGGTGCGGATGGCAAAAAAGATTATTCATTCGGCAGAAGATAAATGTATTTTCTCTCCTTGCCTCATTCCCTGCCCACTCCCCTCCCCCACCCCCCACTCCCTCTCTCCTCATTTTGTATTCTTCAGTCCAGCAACATTATTCCAGATTCCTCTCCTCCTTCGTTGCTGTCGGGCCAGCTGACATGAAACGATAGAGCGTTCTGGTGTTTGGAACACACTGAACATCACTTGTCAGCTGAGGGATGACAATGGCTGGCATGAAGTGGAGAGTACGGCAGCAAAGCGAGATATTCTGCGTCAGCCTACTTCCCTCTTTGTTTATATCCCATCACAGGCAAACCAGAGTCCATTTTTTCCTCTCTCTCTCTTGTTCTTTTTCTTTTTATTTGGCTGAAAGTCAATGATTGTATCACTTTGTGCTCAGAACATTTTCTGGTCTCAACAGCCCAGGAATACTAATCCACCCCAGCCACAGCTATTAAGAATAATCAAAAGTGTCTAATAATGTTTTGCACTCAAACCTGCCATCACTTCTGAGAAAACTTGTATCAATTAAATTTGAGGGCAAATAAAGTGCCAGTTTGAACACTGTTCAAGAGCCGATAGTGCTTAGATTGCTAATGTAAACCAGCTTTCATAGTCTTCAAATGCATTCATGGGAAATGTGTGAGATTGTTCCCAGCTGTGAGCATTGCATCAGATATTACACACTGTGTCAAGTGTGAGATTTAGTTTAGTCAGACAGTGTAAACAGATCCCTGTTTCACTGTTACATGTCTAGATATGCGACTGGATGTGTTACCTGCTCAGGTGTGCCATACATGTGTTGAAGATTTAAAATGGCAACACTTAAAATTAAGTGACAATGAAAATTTCTCAGTCAGACAAAAATATGTTCTTATCTTTTCACAGTGGAAGAAATATGAATGATATGAAACCTCAAGAAATAAACTCAAGTTTCATTTAGAGCAGCAATACTACCTCAAATAACTCTTCATTTCGGGGTTCATTATTTCTGATATCTGGCATCAGACATTTTTTATAGTAGACATTTTGACTTTTCCTTATTGGAAAAGCACAAGTGTTACTAAGAACATTAACAGCTTTATTCTGATTCTCACCAAGCTCTTTAGCCCCATAGGCAAAGCTCCAGCTGATAATAACACATTTGACATATGATGACAGTATTTTTTGCTAATATTTTAACAAACCAATCCCTTCTTAACCCCAAGTAGACATGAAGCAGCATTAACATTCATTTGGATTCACGTCTCGGGCAACCGTCATAATATCAGTTCAATACACTGTCAGCTTTTAGCTTAGCTTTGTTCTCACCAAACTTGCACAGCTATTATAACACTTACTTACTCTAAAGTTGGCCTTTCAAGGTGTTTTTGCATAGATATGAACCAAAAAGTCATCAGATCTTCACGTAAAAACTAATTTAAACAAGATCAAAATGTTATACAGTTAATCGTTTATTGTTTACAATGATTTAAACTTGCAATCTGAGTTTAAAAGGATTTGAGACTGGAATAAAGCAATAAACTATAGGTGAGTTGCAAGAAGATCAGTTTTTAAACTTTAATCCAGTTATATGTCTGAAGACTTCAAGGCAAGTGTTGCTTACACTCATCAGGCTAGAAATGAGAAGAAAACACTCCACTATGATCTGGACATATTGTAAACCAGTGAAAGAAATTACAGACCATTGTAACCTGCCCTAAGGGTTGACAAAGAAAGACCAGATCAGTCTAAGGCCTGAGGTGTCAGCACAAAGAGATCACCACCAAGGTGCAACATTTCAAAAGGAAGTTTAATGCAACCAAAAATAACATGGAAGGGAGCCTCGGCCAAAAGAAACAAAAGAGGGAAACGGACCACAAAGCAGCCATGCAGTTGGCTCTAAAAACTGGGCTGCTCCCCAAACCAAAAGGCCAAACCAAACCCAAAGAACAAAAACCAAAAACTAGACTACCAAACTCCCACCTCAAAAGGCAAAAGAAACCAAGTGAATCTGCAGGAACCCAGGAACTGGTGGTGGCACAGGACACTGCCCTCTGCTTTAAACCCCCACGGGAGTCTAGTCAGCCAATCACTGGAAAGAAGAGAGGAACAAGTTAATAAATCACATACATACAAAATGAAAAATCACGCTGACAGAGGCGCACATAGGACAAGTCCACTGTGAGTAGAGCAGTGCACAACAGTGGGGTGTATGGCAGGGCTGCAAAGGGGAGCAGCACTGATCTCAAATCAAACCATTTTGTTTATCTGTAGTTTACCCAAAAAAAAAAACATGTGGACAAGTCAGTTGGAAACCTGTTCTGTGGACCAATGAACCCAAAATATTGCCTTTTGCTTTGAATGAGAAATGTAATGTTTAAAGTAAAAATAACACTTTGCATTTGCATCAGCATCTTAGTCTAAACACAGTGGCAGGAGTATCATAATATGAGCCTGTTTTGATGCAGTCCTGGACAGCTTTTTGTCACTAATGAAACACCTAAAGAAGAATATTTGATGTCTGTCCATGGACTGAATCTCAGTTGAAATTGTAGAAAAACCTCTTTTCATCCCCAACTCATCACAAACTGACACATGGTCAGAAGCCCACTGTGTCTGCTTTTAACACCAAAGCTTCAGGTTTGACATGCAGGGTTTCCTGAGCTGGCAAAATGTTAGTTACAGGATGCATCACCATGCCAACATAGAACATGTCAACAACGTTAGTCTTTTTTTTTACAATAAAATGTGTATGGTAGGGTATTTATACATCTAAATAAGATGTTTTCCTAACACGTATCCAAGAAGTTATATTGCCTAACAAAGTAGATCAGTACTTGAATGAAGGAAACCAAAACCAAGAGGGAATCATGAGAGTAAATAACTTAAACATGTAACACGTGTTTGAGAGTTGGGTGTTTCTCCCTCTTCTGACAAACTCATGCAATCTGTTGAATGGTGAGCACTTATCCTGCAGGTGTTCACTGTTAGAGCAGCCAATGCTACAGAAGGATAATCCACAATATGCAACTGTAGAACAGTTCCCTGAATATCTTAGCCAAGTAGAAGTTAGCGAGGAGTTAAGAATGAGATTAAGGTGGGTTGCAAAACGACTAAAGGCTGATATGCAGGACTGATCAACAGTTATTGGGAATGTTAACTGCAGATTTTGCTGCTTCACATTTGTATTGCAAAGTCCAGAAGTTCAGCTTAATTAGTTGATTCAATCATTGTAGTCAGGGATGGACTGGTCATCAGACATGCAGAGAATCTTCCCAGTGGGAGGAGTGTTTTTGGGCTGAGTTTATGTATTGGTCTTACTAGTCTACAAAACTCAGTAGATCAGTAGGCCAAATAACACTGGACTGGTCCACCCAAGGTTTTAAATTAGGCTGGGCACGTTAACACGTTTTTTTTTTTTTTTGCTCACTGGCTTTGATGACAGAAACATGGCATCCCTGTCTTCCTTCCCTGCTGCAGCGCTGTCTCTGATGTAATAATGAGAGAGATGTTTTCCGTCTGGAACTTAAGAAAAAAGGAGAACCAACATTTCTCTTTGTCCATCCAAACCCATGCCGATGGGCAGAACATCATGATTTTTGGATGGGAAACTGCTCCCAAAAGGCAATGAGAAACTTTTTATTTATTAATTATTATTATATTTTTAATAAATGCGGCTTTAATTTATGGAAGACAACAAAGGTAAGACATGTTTTCTGACTTTTACAAATGTAAAGCATAAATTGGGCCTTCTTCTGCCTCTGGTTCAGTGAATCTTGGTCATAGCGAGATGAAACTTCCAGCTGTGGAATCTGTGAGATGTGAGCTTTCAGTAGAGGACTTGTTTGTTCGTGTCTATGTGGAGACATCATCTGTCTTTACATATTTTTCGGACTTTGTGTACCTGGTTGTTTAATTGTTTGTTGTCTTAACTGTGTTTGGTGGTCATAGAAATGGTTTTACTGAGCTGTTAGCTGAGATTCTGGACTTTCTGTGGATACCACACATGTTTACATTTACACATCTACATCCGGAAACGGGATGTTAACCTCTTAACTCCCGGTAGTGGAGGCTGCAGGTGCAGTCAAGCTAAGAATGAAAGGTTAGAGAATATATAGGCCAGAAATCTGGATAATGAAGCACTGAAGGTGCATGGATGGAAGTTATTGTGCATATTGTGAATGTTTCTCTCTCCTCACCATCAAGAAGCTGTGAGATTCTAATCCCGCTTTCTGACTGTTCACCTGATGCTGATATTCATCACATATTCTTCTTTCTGTGTTTAGAAGGAAGCAGCTTCACAGCTTTAAATTCATTCTGCTGACTTTTTACGTTTTAGTTGGTAAATCCTTAACATTTCATCCTTCTTTGTAATAAATATTTGATTTTATGAATATCCATCCATCCATCCATCCATCCATCCATTTTCTGCCGCTTATCCGGAGTCGGGTCGTGGGGGCAGCTGCCTAAGTTGGGAAAGTCAGACTTCCGTCTCCCCGGCCACATTCACCAGCTCATCCCAAGGGATCCAGAGGCATTCCCAGGCCAGCCGAGAAATGTAGTCCGTCCAGCGTGTCCTGGGTCTTCCTCGGGGCCTCTTTCCAGTGGGACGTGCCCGGAACATCTCACCTGGGAAGCGTCCAGGAGGCATCCTAACCAGATGCCCGAGCCACCTCATCTGGCTACTCTCGATGGGGAGGAGCAACGGCTCTACTCTGAGCCCCTCCCGGATCACCAAGCTTCTCACCCTATTTCTAAGTGAGAGCCCGGCCACCCTGCAGAGAAAACTAATTTCGGCCGCTTGTATTCGCGATCTTGTTCTTTCAGTCACTACCCACAGGTCGTGACCATAGGTGAGGGGGGAACGTAGATCGAGTAAATCGAGAGCTTTGCCTTTTGGCTCAGCTCCTTCTTCACCACGACAGACAGATGCAGAGTCCGCATCATTGCAGATGCCGCACCGATCCGCCTGTCGATCTCCCACTCCATCCTTCCCTCACTCATGAACAAGACCCCGAGATATGTGAACTCCTCCACTTGGGGCATGACCCTATTGCAGACCCGTAGAGAGCACTCCACCCTTTTACAGCTGAGGACTATGTTCTTGAACTTGGAGGTGCTGATTCTTGTCCCAGCCGCTTCACATTCAGTTGCGAATGGCTCCAGTAAGAGGTGAAGATCACGGCCCGATGAAGCCAACAGAACCACATCATCCGCAAAGATCAGAGACCCAATCGTGAGGCCACCAAACCGGATCCCCTCAACACCTCGGCTGCGCCTAGAAATTCTGTCTATAAATTAATGAACAGAACTGGTGACAAAGGGCAGCCTTGGTGGAGTCCAACCCGCACTGGAAACGATTCTGATTTACTGCCAGCAATGCGGACCAAGCTCTGACACCGGTCGTACAGGGACCGGACAGCTCGTACGAGCAGGTCCGGCATCCCATACTCCCGGAGTACCCCTCACAGGAGTCCCCGGGGGACATGGTCGAATGACTTCTCCAAGTCCACAAAGCACATGTAGATTGGTTGGGCAAACTCCCATGCCCCCTCCAAGACCCCGAAGAGGGTGTAGAGCTGGTCCACTGTTCCACGACCGGGACGAAAACCACACTGCTCCTCCTCAATCCAAGGTTCGACTATCCAACGGACCCTCCTATTCAGCACCCCTGAATAGACCTTACCGGGGAGGCTGAGGAGTGTGATCCCCCTGTAGTTGGAGCACACCCTCCGGTCCCCCTTTTTGAAGAGAGGGACCACCACCCCAGTCTGCCAGTCCAGGGGAACTGTCCCCAATGTCCATGCGATGCTGCAGAGGCGTGTAAGCCAAGACAGCCCTACAGCATCTAGAGCATTAAGGAACTCTGGGCGGACCTCATCCACCCCCGGGGCCCTGCCACCGAGGAGCTTTTTAACCAACTCAGCGACCTCAGCCCCAGAGATGGGAGCCCCAGCACCAGCTACCCCAGACTCTGCTTCCTTATTGGAAGATTTGTTGGTGGGATTGAGAAGGTCTTCGAAGTATTTCCTCCACCACCTCACAACGTCCCGAGTCGAGGTCAGCAGCCCCCCATCCCCACAGTATACAGTGTTGACGGAGCACTGCTTTTCCCTCCTGAGCCGCCGGATGGCGGACCAGAATCTCCTCGAAGCCGTCCGGAAGTCATTCTCCATGGCCTCTCCAAACTCTTCCCATGCCCGAGTTTTTGACTTAGCGACCACCGAAGCTGTGCTTTGCTTAGCTGGCCTATACACAGGCCATTCACCCCCACAGGCCAAAAAGGCCCGAAAGGACTCCTTCTTTAGCTTGACGGCATCCCTTACTGCTGGTGTCCGCCAACGAGTTTGGGGGTTACCACCACGACAGGCACAGTTGACCTTACGGCCACAGCTGCGGCTGGCCGCCTCGACAATAGAGGCATGGAACACAGCCCATTCCGACTCAATGTCCCCTGCCTCACCCGGGACATGGTTGAAGCTCTGCGGGAAATTGGAGTTGAAATTCTTTCTGACAGGGGACTCTGCCAGACGTTCCCAGCAGACCCTCACAACACGCTTGGGTCTGCCAAGCCTGACCGGCATCCTCCCCCACCATCTGAGCCAACTCACCACCAGGTGGTAATCAGTTGACAGCTCCCTCTCCTCACCCGAGTGTCCAGAACATGCATCAGTCCGACGACACGACTACAAAGTCGATCATCGAACTGTGGCCTAGAGTGTCCTGATGCTAAGTGCACATGTGGGCACTCTTACGTCTGAACAAGGTGTTCGTTATGGACAGTCCATGACGAGCACAGAAGTCCAACAACAAAACACCACTATGGTTTAGATCAGGGGGGCTGTTCCTCCCAATCACGCCCCTCCAGGTCTCGCTTCCATTGCCCACATGAGCATTGAAGTCTCCCAGCAGAGCGAGGGAGTCCCCAGAAGGAGTGCTTTCCAACACCCCCTCCAAGGACCCCAAAAAAGGTGGGTACTGCTATTTGGTGCATAAGCACAAACAACAGTCAGGACCCCCACCTGAAGTCGGAGGGAGGCTACCCTTTCGTCCACCAGGGTAAACCACAACATACAGGCGCCAAGTTGGGGGGAATGAGCATGCCCACACCTGCTCGACGCCTCTCACCAGGAGCAACCGCAGAATAGAAGAAGGTCCAGCACCTCTCAAGGACAGTGGTTCCAGAGCCCAAGCCGTGCGTGGAGGTAAGTCCAACTATATCTAGCCGGAACCGCTCAACCTTGCGCACGATCTCAGGCTCCTTCCCCGCCACAGAGGTGACATTCCACATCCCTAGAGCTAGCTTTTGCAGCCAAGGATCAGACCGCCAGAGTCCCCGCCTCTGGCAGCCGCCCAGCTCACACTGCACCTGGCCCCTATGGCCCCTCCTGCAGGTGTTGAGCCCACGGGAGGGGAGGCCCATGTCACCCTTTCGGGCTAAGCCCGACCGGGCCCCATGGGAAAGGCCCAGCCACCAAGAGCACGCCTCCGTGCTCCACCTCCAGGCCTGGCTCCAGAGGGGGGCCCCGTTGACCCACGTCCAGGCAAAGGAAACCTCGGTCCTTGCTTTGTCATCATCATAGGGGTAATTTGAGCAGCACTTCGTCTGGTCCCTGGTCCAGGGGCATGAGCTCCTGACAACATAGCCGCTAGGATCGTCAGAACGCACAAACTCCTCCACCATGATAAGGTGGACCAGAATCTCCTTGAAAATATATATATATATATATATATATATATATATATACACTACCTTTCAAAAGTTTGGGGTCCCTTCCCTATTGAATCCAATGGCAAAGTGACCCCAAAATTTTGAACAGTAGTGTATATATATATATATATATATATATATATATATATATATATATATATATATATATATATGAGAAAACTGCTGCTAAATCTTTTTATGTGTTTAGTGCAGGTGTCTGCAACCTTTTCTATCCAAAGAGCCATTTTTTTCTCTCAGCCAGCTAAATAAACGCCTTTAGAGATGCACGTTACCAGACCTTTGGAAAAAGACGACTTAGAATTTATGATAAATATCTACTATAGAAGAACCACATTTTATTCCTATTTTTAGGATTTAAAATAAAGAAAAATATAAAACCTTTTATAAAGAGAGGATAGACGGACTTTCTTCTAAGGGATGTAGATATTTGTAGAAAAGATGTAAAGTAAAAAAAAAAAAAGTCCCTGGTTTCCAACCTAATGTCAAGAAAGATAGATTTAAAAAATATTTTAGCCACGTATTTAGAGGCATTGTGGAAGGTCCAGAGAGCCACTTGCAGCTCCAGAGTCGCAGGTTGGAGACCCCGGTGTAGTGTTTGTAAACCAAAATTTATTGCATTTTCTTTATATAGCTGTAGGCCCTCTTTAGCATTTTGCACATAACATTGCAATTAATCACGATTAATCGCAAAATGCCATCCCATTAATCGGGATTAAAATTTTTATTGTTGCCCAGCACGTTTTTTAACACCTCCAACTCTTGCAGCCCCTGCACCCGAGTACTTCATTTGTCAGAACTTAAATTTAATTCTTTTGTGTCTTTCTGAACTAAATCTTAAATCTTATTGTAAGTGAGAACATGATTTTTAACCATCATTCGTCAACATTAACAGTGAATTTGCAAATTTTTGATTTTCTTTATTAACCTATCTCTTATTGGTTGAGGACAAAATGTTTTATAGCCAGCTTCTGTGTTGGAGTTTACAGACAAAATACAGAAATAAAATACTTTTCAAGTGTTTGTTTACATTTTTTGTCCATGTGTTAATACTGGTGCAGCTGTTTTTTCTCTATCAGATAATCCAAAATTTCTGTACCTGACTGCATCATTATGTTTAAAAAAGAAAGAAATAAAAGAAATCCATTCATTCTTTTGTTCAGTCTGGTTGAGATGACATCTCCAGAAGAGAAGAGCTGGCAGCAGACATACAGACATTGTTTCTACACTTTGTCCAAGATCCGTTTTTATCTGATCCATCATTTATCAAGTCTGTTATATTTTCTCCCTCAAAGACACAGTGGGATGAATGCTGCTGTAATATTCATCACTTTACTGGAGTATATATGTTTATTTTATTAACAAATGACACTTTTTGAAAGTATTTGATGTGACTTTTCTCACTGATTCCTGCTAAGTCACTGCATGATTCACATTTAAGGGAGCACACAGATTTGTGGTGTGCATGATTGTATATGGGCCAGTCTGGGGCAAAATGCCAGGGCTGATTGTTTTGTCCTACTCCACTCCTGACTTTAAAGATAACTGAGCAAAATGAGCCAGGATGCATTACATTCTGATAAGTATGGAGGAATTGAGAAAAAAAAAGTCTGCGTTCATAAATATTCAGGCCCTGCAGGAAGTTGACCAGCTAGTAGCTAACTTTGAGGGCTGTTTAAGGCTGGCTGTTTGCTTTAATTTTTAGATTGCAGAGAACATTCAAGCAGTCACTGGCACATCATTTCTGCCTTTTCTCTCTCCATGTATTCTAGGGCTATATCTCGATATTTTTTTACCTGAATAACGATATACAATATACATCTCTATATATTTTTTGTCAAGTAACCAAAGAGACAGTTCTAATATTCAGTGTCTTCAGTGCTAAATATACTTTTATTAAAGATCAGCAGCACATGTGCATTAAACAGCTGACTAATATTAAATGCCTTTGTATTAATTGAAATGCTCCTAAAACAAAATAAATGAAAAATTATTTTTAATGACCATAACAAAAATGCAGCTGTGCAAAATGCAAAAGAATAGATGCTTTTAACTCAAAACAAGCTATCTCGATATAAATGATATTCCCTCCTTCTATATTGCGTCTGGTAAAGACCCAATATATTTGAAAATCTCGATATATTGCCCAGCCCTAATGTATTCCCATTTTAATTATTTTTTCTTTAATCTTTCCACCTATTCACCTGTTTTGATAAGCAATGGCTAGTCTAGTGAAGGCTGATGTTTGTGCCAGCTGTGTCAGTCAGGAGTGGCCTACTTAGGGCAGCTAATTTATCATGCCCTGAGTACTTACATACGGTACATATAATTACCCCCCCAACACAAACAAGCCCCTCTCAGTCCTTGTGATTTATGGTCGTGTCAAGGGACAGATATGGAAAAGAGGTGGCGATAGGCAGGAGGATGCAAGAAGGGGGGAGGCAGAGGTGAGTCAGGTGCAGTAGGTGGAAATCCAGTGGAAGATGGGTGAAAGTGCTGCAACCAATGCTGCAGATTTACAACAACATCCTAAAAATCTCTGGTTAGACAATTTTAAAGTCTTCATATCAAAGTCAAGGATTTCATTGTACCTTTTTTTCATTTTTGCCCTCCCCAACCTATTTACAAAGAATCCTCAAGGCTTTACACAGATCATATCAAATTCATTTTCACTTTGTCTCTCTAAGTTAGCAGGATCCCCATGTTTTTCAGGATGATGCAGCTTCAGTCATTTGCCAGTCCCCTCCACCTCTTGTGGTGCTTATTTTATAATGGATCCCTGGCTTGCTTTGACAGTGGCTGGTGCTGCAGGACTGAAGGCCCATGAAAAGGCTAGACAAATAAAAACGAACAAAAAAAAAAAAAGAGGAGATGTGAGTAACAATGAAAGATTTATGACAGGCAGTGAGAGCAGGCAGCTGTTTTATCAGCCTATTATCAACGAAATCACCTCTACTGAGACGTAGCACATATCTACTCTGTTCTACACTCTCACTGTCCGGTATCCAAAGTCCCTCTCTTTTCACATCACTGCTCAGTGCAGCCACCATCAACATATATAACCTGGCTTTGCCAGCTTTACCTTTTACCATTTTCTCCTGTACGTCTGCTTTAGTATTTACTCACCTCTCACCTTTCCTCCCCGTCTTCCTTCATGTCTCTTTGACTTTGTGTCTCCTGTTCAGCAGACCATCTCTTTTTTTTTTTTTCTTGTTCATTCTTGTCTCTCGACTTTACTGCTCTCACTGCCTCCATCCCCTCCTCCCTCCATCCCACCGCTGTCGGAGCATTTTCTTTCTACTTTGCCTTTGCCGCCTGTGCCAACCCTCCCTACAGCCTGCTTGTATATCTGCCTGCACTCCACAACCCACGAAGGCTCCTAATCAATGGCATTTCACCCTACCTTTTCCTCCCCCCACTTCCCCAACCCTCTTAGCTCCCACCCCTGTTTTAGCATCCCCTATACCCCTCCTCTGAGAAAAGCAAGCCACCTAAGGGTGAACAGGTTAATGTTCTGGCAGTTTGAGATACACTTCTGACATTTCAATTCGGCATCTGTTTTTATCGCAGCTGATTTAAGAAGTGCGGGGGTGGTTTAGGGGAGGGGAGGTTGAGAGAAACAAGAAAAGGTGAGGGAGAAGAAAGAGGAGGAGCCCGTAAGGTACAGCTGCTCAGAGATTATGCACTGTGTCTGAGATGCAAAAGGGACTGTGGACCTACAGCTGCAGATTTATCAATATATGGAAGTGCAAGGTTATGTCGCCCCCAAGTGGCAGGCAGCAGAACCCAGAATGGACAAACTGCGGCAGTGCATCAAAGTATGCAGTGTACGTCTCCAAATTCTGGTAGAAAAAAAAAGGCAAAATTCCAGACTTGGTTGCAGAAACATGCTGTTGTGTGGGCAGATAACACTAGAGTAAGCTGTATTCTTCCTCCTCTCAGCCATGACCTTCAAAAAGGAAAAGATGCAAATCTTCAAAGTGTTTAGAGTTGAGGAATTATCACACATGGCAGAGCAAGAAAACATCAAAATCATAGAAGGACATGCAGATAAAATATGTATCTATATACATTTGTGTAAAGCAGCCAAATAATCCCTGCAGGAGGTTGTAGGAAGGGGATATGCGGGTAGAATTTACACACTGCACTGTCAGCTGGTACTTTCTCTGGACTTTTATTTAATATGAATTCAATAAGCAGCGGCCAATCTCTATGCCCCTGCTGTAATTACCAGCTGAACAGCGGCAGCATTGTGAGACTCGCCACCGCCTAAACGCTCCCCTGCTCGCTTCCAGGTCAGCTCTGATCTTGTCTGGGAATGTCAATTATCATCTTAAATGCCGTCAGAGGAACGAGGGGGGGTGGGATTGTGGGGTTGAGAGCGATGAAACATGGCAAGTTAAAGGGAAAATATTTGCCAGGCATAGCAGCTTTAAAAAGAAAAAAAGCAGGAGAGAAGAAACTGTAAGCATCATTTTTTATTGCTCATATTATAGCTGTAGGGGGGCAACCTGTGCTATAGACAAATGAATTATGTCAAAAAGCCCTCCATCTGATTTAAACATCCAGCACAATTGCATAAAGCCACAAGATCATTTAGTTTTCACACACTTGAATTGGTTCTCCCATGGATTAATCATTCTTTCCTCATGTATTGCAGAAGATTAGTGAAACAGCTCAACATGTTAGAGGATGTGCTAATTTACTTTCTGGGATAAGATGAGAACATTTACACCACTTTCATGTGTTTATTATCAATCCATGGGTAGCAGCCTGTTAATTTAGTTTACTTTAGCACTGACTATGTAGAATAACATAAAGCTAAAGGAAACAGCTGACCTGGCTCGTTGGTGAAAACCACTATGCTACACTTCTCTACACTTCTTAAACTGAAAGGGGAAAAACAATGCTTTTATTTTTTCTGTTTTTGAGCTATAAACTGTCAATCCCGTTTTCTCGTGTTAGTTTGCCTATCCAGGAAAGATGACTAAGAATTTTCCTGACTAAATGCCTTAACTTGTCATCACTGCTACATATGTCAGACTTTATCATGGTAGAATACGTGATCAGTAACCACATCTGATGAATGTAATTTTTTTTTTAACTCAATAATTAATATAAATCCTGTAGTATTACCCATATGAATCCCAGACTATGTGATCCTGGTGTTTTGTGTATCTATTTTCATCCATCTCAGCATCAGTCACTGGATCCATACATCAATCCAACCTCGTAGAAACTTCTTCATCCACCTCTGTTTCCTTCCATCACCCGCTCTGTTCCCCCTCTCCTCCCTACTTCCATTTCCCCTATGGTGGGTGCCAGTGGGAGTGGTCCGCCCTTGATCTGCTCTCAGAACAAACAGCCTGGTAAACATCATGAAACATTTAGAGGAGGCAGAGCAGCTTCTCTGTAATTCACACTGGCAACCCGGAGATGCACAGTAACAGCTGCTCCCAAAGCTCGCCCATTACAGAGGGGTTTCGGTTAAAGCGTAGGAGCAATGTTCGCCCTCATTCTCCTGAGAATTTGAATGTGCATATGTATGAAGATCATGTATGTGCTTGTGGCTCGTTAGAAATTAATGTCTGTGAGTATGACAGGGCCCTTTAATTTCACAATAATGGAGAGCTGAGCGAAGCATACTTCCTTTCTAAAATTCACATTGCACTGCAGCAGAAGTTGGCATATTTAAGCAGATTAAGATGTTTGGCAAATGCCTTGTAGGGAGGGAACAAATGAATGGATCAGAATCATTGCAGCTCACACAGCTGGAAGTCTGAGTCAATACCTTGTACAAAACAAAACGCTGATTCCGCTAACTGGCAAAAAAAAAAAAAATGCTAAACACAAAGTTACAAGTATGCACAGTGCTATTCTGAACATGGGTTTACAAATTCATTGAAAAATGAGCAAACATAAATGGAAATATATAAGACAAAATCAGTTTTAACTAACCTGGAAGTCTACATTTGGACTAGTTTTCAGGAATAGTTCTCCAGGCGTCTTTTAAGAGATTCAAAGCTCTTCTTTGGATATTTTCTGCCTTTTTGTTCGGTTTTTTCTCAAGACAGTCCCAGACAGCTTAAATAACGTTAAAGTCCATGTTCTTGGGAGGATTCATCAGCCAATAACATCCGTTGTCACTGATTTTCAGTCCAGCTCTTGTGTCTTAGCTGCTCCACTTCCTTGAGAATGGCTTCTTCCATGGATACCATTTCTGAAATGCCCTCAGTAAGCCAAATAGGTCTCCATAGGCAAAGGTCAATGAGATAACCCTACCCAGATAGCAAAAAATGTTTTTCCCAGTTATGGCCAACATTTTCAGTTTTGTTTGGTCAAAATTTGGCCATGACTGACTGTGTGAGTGTGGCTGCCAAAACCCGGCCACATGAACACCATAAGGAAATTGTCAGCTCCTCATGTTTGGACCACTTTGGCCCACACAAAACACAACAACCATAATCTATGTTGGGGCCAGCAATTGAGATAAGATAAGATAAGATAAGATAAGATAAGATAAGATAAGATCCTTTATTGATCCAATGGTGGGGGAATTTAACTGTTAACAGCAGCTCAAATAAAGTAACAGAGACATTAAACAATTGACAAAATAAAAAATACAAAAATAGTATGTACGATAAACAGTAAATAATAATAATAATGATAAAAGAAAATATTTATATACACAGCCTCACAATTTGATGTGTAGTGGTGAGGTGTTATTACACAGGTGAATATGGATATATATAGAAGATATGAATTAACCATGTAGATAAATGAGTGGAATGAAAAAAAGATCTTAAAGTGCATAGCTAGGGCATCAGTGAACATCAGTGCAATGATGAAAACATTGGTAAACATCAGTCCTACTGAGATATAAAGAAGTGCGTTGCAATAACAGAATTATAGTGCAGCATTAAGCTGTCTGATGGAGTTTGGTATGAAGGACCTGCGGAAGTGCATCATTCTACACCTTGGATGTCTGAGTCTGTTACTGAAGGTGCTTCTAAAGACCCCCACAGTCTGATGCAGAGGGTGGGAGGAGTTATCCATGATGGTGGACAGTTTGGCCAGAGCCAGAGCCCTCCTCTCCCCATCACCTCATTGGGGTCCAGGGGGCTGCAACAGACTAAGCTGGCTCTTTTTATTAATCTGTTGAGCCTCTTCCCTCACAGAACACCGACACCTAGACCACAGGTCTATGCAACACTTGCCAGTGACATATCTGAGCTATAAGTGCCAAAAGTAGCACAGATTAGGCCCAAATGTGCCTGCTATCCAGGTCATGAACTGCAGTGCATCAGTTTGTTTATTGGCCAAAAAAAAAAAAAGCAGATAAGGAAACGCTTATTCTACCTGCAGTTAAGCATGGTGGAGTTTGCATTATGCTGTGGGGCTGCTTTGTTGCCTCAAATATTCAGGTTTTTGAATGCAAGAAGAATGCTGGAATAAAATATTGATGTAGTATTTACTGAAATGAGTTAGTCAGTGTTAGGAAAACAAGATAAAAAAGCGTGTGGGTCTTTCAGCAGAAGAAAAGCAGAAACTACAATCTTAGATGCCTATACTGCTGCCAAAAAGGTAAAAGGCAAGCGAAGTCAAAATGCCTTGACATAGCAAGTTCTGTATCTTGAATGCCAAAATAATTTCAAGGCACTCTCCTTTAGACAATAACTGAAAATGTCTTAAATACCAAACATTAGTGCAAACTTTAAAAATAACCTTTAAAAAAGACAAAAAAAAAAAAAAAGCAATGGATGCATTAATACCACATGAGATGACGTTAACTTCCATACCTTCTATAATTCTTCGGACAATTGTCAGACAGTGAACTTCCAATAAAACCACTTCCAGAGATATCATCAACCAGTACCTATATGTTAATCTGATGCCCAAGCTTTAAGCCAGTGGACAGTTTCTAAGCTCCTTCCCTGTCTTTGAACTGTGAAAAAATCCATTAAAATCAATGAATAATGAATTAAGGCATGCACCCTCTCACTCTCTTTAATAAAATGTAGCAAGCGGAACAGCTTATTCAGTAATGTCATGCATAATTAGCCGTGCAGCCAAGACCACCTTCATGCAGTAATCTTGTGAGGCATGCCCTGCATTCTGTTTCTTTTCGTTCTTCCCAGTCACCGTCCACTCATCTTTCTCCTCGGCCACAGATCTTCCTCAATACTTCTTCGTCCGCCTGTCTCTGTATTCCACCCCATGTTTAGCTTGTTTGGATTTCCTGCTCAGATCATGAACCAAGAGAATCCCTTCAAGTGTGTGGCTCGAAGGAAATGCATGTTCAAGCATGCATAAATCATCTCAGGATGAAAACAACAAACAATCTCACATTGGTCAACATTTGCAGTGATGATAGGCCTCATGTGTATTGCAGCCTCTTGAATGGAGTGACAAATTATTCTACCAGTAAATATATAAGCGTGCACATACTGTATGAGGACATATATAACATATGCAGGCTGTAATAATGGTGGTAACACTTTAGTGAAGCAGTATACAGGAAGTATGAAGAGCAAATTTCATTGTATTGGTATACCGTCGCAGCAAAACTTGTGGGCTTCAGTCTAAGACACAAGGAAGCTACTTACACTACAATCAATGCTACTAGGCCCTGTTAGGAGAGAATCGATCAGCTTAGGACTTGATGTGGGACAGTCTCTTTCACCATATATCTCTCTTTCACTGACTGTCTCTCTCTATTTGCTCTCTCTGTTCTCTGTCTCACACTGTCATTGATCCTGGGCGATGATAGTGAGCATATCTTCTCCTTAGGTTGAATAGGTCAGCTCTAAACCCTTTAAGTCTCTTAATGGCAAAGATGATGTGAGAGAGTGAGGGTGGCAAAGAATAGCAGCTTGTTATGGTGGTCATTCTAACCTGAGTGAATCCCACTGAGCAAGCTGCACACACTAAAGACACGAAAATACACACTGTCCCTTTGTCGAGACAAGTGCCTATTCACTCCTGAAGTCTTACTGTTATCTCCCACCAAGTCAAATCCCATTCTCACTCGCAGCTTGTCACATACTAGGACTGGTCAGGATCCTAATGTATTGTTACCGTACTTTCCCTTTTTGATGTACAAGGTTTCTAGTCATGGGACGCCAGATAATTTTCTAACTTTAGCAAAGCCTAAATTTAACCCAGTACTAATAATGTACATGAAGAACTATTAAAACTAGTCATAACTCGAGTACTTTAATTACCTGACATTAACCAAGTACATTGAATGCATCTTTAGAACTCTTTCTCTTCAAGAGGCTAAAAGATAATTGGATTTTTAACAGTCATAAATTATGTTCTCCACATGCATGCGAGTTCTCTCCAGATACCCTGACTTCCACCAACAGCCAAAACCATCCCTGTTAGATTGATTGGTGATTCAGAATTGACTCTAGGAGTGGTTGTTTGTATCACTTGCTCACTTGTCTCTCTGTTGGCCCTGTCCATCCTCTCACTTGATGACAGCCAGGCTAGGCTCCAGCCTCCTGCAGCCTTGGATTGGAAGAAGCAGGTCAAGAAAATAGATTGATGTTTAACTGCATCTATCTCTGTATTTGTTTTGCGGGAATTCCTCTCATTTAGTTTTACATTCAGCAGCTCAGTCTGGTTGACATCAAACACTTGAAATGACCATTGCAAAATATTTCACTTACTTAAACACAAAACTATTTTGCTTATATTTGTTAGAATTGTTTATCTGTATGTCTGTTTTGCTGTATTTGGATGAATCTAAAGCAGTGAATCCTTTATATTTAGTTGAGGTTCTTCAGGCTGTTTTTGTCTTCTTTTACACCATCAAATACTGCTAAGCCAGAGGCACTGAAAAGCAGCCATGCATCTTACAGGTGACGTTTTGTGCTTCAGATCATAAGCCTTTCCAAGACTTTTTAAGAACTGCTCATGCTTTTTATGATGTTTCTTAAGTTCTCTATTCTTACATTTTCTAAAGGCTGTGCACCCTATGGAGAAGCCTCTGAATTTGATCCCATAAAGTCTTCTCATTATGAAAGACTGGGATAGTGATATAAGTAGTGATACCTCCTGCAGCGTGCACTTCAGGTAGCTAGATGTTGTAAAGATGTTTTTCTTTCTTCAACCACTGTTGTTTTATGTAGATGGAGTTTAGCAGGTGGATACGTCTTTGGATTTGTTTTGCTTGTGCAGCCTGACTGAATATCGAGGGGTTCATAAGCAACATTTTCCAAATGCAAATGCCACACTTGGAATTAACTACAAATATTTTACTTTCTGACAGGTATAATGAAGGGATGATTGATACATATCACTGAAACTGATTTTGCATCAAATGCGGAATTTTATGTGAACCCCAAGAAAACATGGCTGCAATTCCTAAACCTCTCCTTCGATCTGGAAGGCAAGGCAGGTTTATTTGTACAGTACATTTCATGTACAAGGCAACTCTTAGGGCCTTATTTACTAAGATTCCTGATAAGGAGCACAAAATTGCATGCACAATAGATTGCACATGTTGTTTGCTCATGATTTGTGGTTGATCAACTAAGAATGTTGGCACAATTGATAACAGGCGCAGACAGCTATATTCAAATGAGGATTTGGCATGCGTTACGGTTTCGCCTTGGAGACTTTAGAAGCAGAGCAGAACGGTTGAAATTGCAAAATTAAATTTGAACCAATTTGAGATACAGATATTAGTGGAAGAGGAAATAAAAATATTTGCTGAGCTCCAGCAAAGAAATGTAAACATCACCGATTGCTATTTGCTAAACACTGAATGCAGTTGGCAAAACCACAAGAACACCAGATGAGGTTAAGAGAAGGTGCCAAGATTTAAGACAAAGTTCCAAAAAAAATTGCTTATGATAAAACTTTGGCAAATAATATAGGTGGGGCCCGGTACATGAGATGCCTCTGGCCAATATTTTGCAACCACTGCAGCTTATTGTGAGGACCAGATGACTGGAACACCGTGTATGATGCATTGGAGCTGAATGCAGAACAAGGTATGTGACAAAACTATTATTGATGAAATAAAACTTTCAGCCCAAGATATATTGATCAAATAAACGTGCCTCCTTTGGCACCTTTGAATACGTCTGAGATGCTCATTGTGTAAGCTAATGGGGGTGCATTGCAGCGCACACTCAGCAGCTGGTCAGTGTTGTGTCTGGGCTGACGACGGTCATTAATGCCCTTAAAAGAGAGATCGAAGATGAGGAACAAGTAGCGGCTAGGGCTCTGAATGCCAGCAGACCCAGAGCATAGCAACAGACTATCCTGCGTAGCATAGCATTCAACACAGAAACACAGCCATATGTTTCAATAATCTTTGCCTGTGGTTTGCAATCAGTTTCATTATTGTTAAATCACATGTTGTGTGCTACGTTGATCTATTTGCATCTCTCCTCCCAATATTTTGCCTCTTCTGGCGCCCATATTGCATATTCATCAAGTGCAAATGCGCTACATGGGATGCTCATTATTTTGTCCATTTAAAGGACGCAATCCTCGATGCAGCTGGTTAGAATATCAACTGCAACATGTTTTTTTAGCATGTGCTATCACTTATGCACGTTTTAACAAATGTATACTTTTAAATCAGACCCTAAGTGTTTTGCATATGACATTAAAAGCATCACAGAAAGATGAAAAAGAAACATTAAATAGGAGAATTAAAACTAAAAGGAATAAAATAGATGCAAATAAGTATTAAACAAGCTAAAACAACTAAAGAAAGGAAATAGAAATAGAACAAGCTCAAATAAAGAGGAAGAGACAACAGAATACAAATAGAAAAGGCAAATAGAAACGTTTTAAGACCAGATTTAGAAGAACCAAAGTTTGGATCAGACTTCAGATATTCTGGCAATTTGGTTCCAGATATTAAAAGCATATTAATTTATTGCTGATTCTTCTTGTTTAGTTTTAACTTAGCGATTGGAAAGCAAAATTGATCAAGATCTTGGAAGTCTTGGTGGCTCATTTGGTGTCATCAGATTAGATGTATATTTTGGACCAGAACCATTCAAAACTTTGTACACCAGCAGCAAAGTTTGAAAACCAATTCTTTGGCTCATAGGACACAAGCAGCAGCATTGTTGATTAGTTGCAGCTGTCTTGATGGTTTTTATTAGAAGGACCTGTAAGGACTCAGTTACAGTAGTCGAGCTTATTGAAAACAAATGCATGAACATGTTTTCCAAAATCATTTTGAGCCCTCTTATTCTATTCCTCAGGGGGCAAAAGGCCAATTTGACTATTGCTTTAATATGGCTGTTAAAATTTTTTGGTTTGTTCTGTTAATTTTAACATTGATGCTGAGCACTACTCTTTGAATGCACATCTTTGTTTCCAAACACAATAATTTCAGTTTTATATCTATTTAGCTGAAGAAAATTCTGAGCTTTGAAGAAAAAGCAAAACCGAACCTCTGCTGCAATCTGTGCTTAGATGGATGTAGGTTTTTAATTTGATGGCAGTTACAGTACTGTGGTGTGGTCGAAATTCTGACTTAAAAATATTAAAACAATTGTTTAATGCCAAGAATTTGCAAAGCCTTTAATAAACTGTTTTTTTTCTATTATTTTACTTAAACATGGGAGGTTTGAGATGGGCCCATATTTGTTTATTACTGGCATGTCCAAATTGCTCATTTTCAGCTGTGGTGTGGCCACTGCAGACAAAACAGAAGTGTTTACTTTTTGCAGAAGGTAAGACAGCATAAGAATTCTACAGAGGACTTTAGGGAGAATGTTGAGAGAGGAGAACTTTGACTTTAACTTTTACATGATTTCCTCTGATGTGATGGGATTAAATTTGGACATGCTTTCTGAGTTGATGTTAAGGGGACACATACACAGTCTGGGTCCTGAACTTGCGATCTGGGCACTAACAGCCTACTCCTTACTGATGATGATAGCTTATTTGCCAATCTAGAAATTATAAATTAAATAGAATAGAGAAAGGAGAAACACACAAAAAACAAGTTTACTTGACATTCCTCCCCATCTCGGATTAAGTACTGTGATACTACTGTAGCTAGATTGTTTAGTTGTAGTCCATCACTGCAAACTAATGATCCTATTTATTCAATGTTTGTCATAGGTATTCTGATTATTTAGTCAATCACCTGTGATGAGCAACAAAATGCTAACTCTAGGTCTCTCATAGAGGGCCAGGTATAAGACACTCAGAAGACACCTGCCTGCACGCAGTGAAACTGTCCATCCATGTGTGTGTTGCTCTTGATGAACATATGCCAGCACTTAGCCCAATTTCATAGCTGTCGTCTGTAAACTAATATAAAATAATTTATATGAACCGTGGGGGAAAATAAAGTTAACAACGTGTCTGATTTAAGGGTCTAATGTCAACATGATTACTGCATTATCCAACCTCTAACAGCAGAACCTCTCCATGTCTCAGTAGGAAGTACAACTTAATCAGGTTTTGTAACGTAGACATTTTTCTGATCTGCTGTATTAACACTGTTTCCTCATTCAAAGATGAAAACCTAAATACATTTCATGTTTCACTTTCTAAAAGTAAAACGCATCACAAAAATGTCCCTCTTTAAAAATAATCTATGAGGTTAGAACCAAAGTCCAACTGTTTTTTTCTGGCATGGCAGGTCTACGCTTAGTAAAATTTCACAATATCTCCCAAATTTAGTCATTTATTCCCAGCAGCAGGGCAACTCTTGTCTCTGTCCATTAGCAAGAACTAGCCACTTGACAGCAACATGGAAATGCAGAATTTAGTGTCTAATTGACAACTTTTCACTGCAACTTACTGTGCTGCTGTTGTTGGGAATAAAATCCTTTCTGTTAATATTCTTGACCCACTTCTCTCGAACGTCCTTGTATTGTGCTCGCCCAGGAAAATCTATAAACCAAGGTCTTGGACAGGGGCAATGTCTGTGATTTAAAGGTTTGTGTTCTACGCATTCAGTTTTTGTCTACAACTGAAGTTTTCCACTGCTGTTAGAGCAACCAAGAATCATACAAGTCCTTGATGTCATTAAGAAGTTAGCAGCAGCAATAAGAAAATTATCCGATTATCTTCACAATTGCAAAATTGGCCGATGGTCTACTTCTGGTATTTAGGCTGGATTAAGCTGTAGATTTTATAGTGGATATCAAGATTTGTTTTTCACCACCTGCACTCAGCTTTTTGGCACTCTCTTGTTTCTGCACAAACCATTATGGAATTTCTTTTCTTACTTGAAACTGTCTTTACCCATGTATGGACTCCATATTGTCTGAAAGTCTAGAGCTGAACTCACTCAAAAGCTTGTTAACTGTTCGAAAAAGAAAGTGGAGGCAAAGAGGAGACAGTCTGAGAGAATAATTCCCTGGTAGTTTCATTGATATATATCTTAGTGATTACCTCTGTTCAAGCATCTTTGTGCACTGGAGCATTTATATGAAAAACACACAGTAAATACGCCAATCCTATCCAACTTTATATATACAGCAATTTAAAACAACCACAGTGAACCAAAGGGCTGTACAGAAGAATAAATGTACAATGAATAAAATTAATCAAAGCATTAGATTCAAGATTCAAGATCTTTATTGTAATAATGCAAGGATAACAAAATTTTGAGGAGTCCCTTGGCTTAAGCACACATAACTAAGAAGATAGAAATGTAACAGGCACACAAAGACCCATCTCACAAATTGAGCATTGTGTTTTCAACTGTTTTGCTGTAGTGTGTAATGATGTGTATAGTGTTTACATTTTTTAAAGCTTCGAGCTGCTCTTTTGGTGTGGAAGTTTGAGCTTTGAAGTTCGAAGGTGTGGTTGTGTTTATGTAGCTTTAGAAAAGGGTGTTGTGTTTAGGCATTGGGGAACATGGAGGAAACATTTGTGAAATGTGGTTTAGCATTTGAGAAAAACTGTATTATAATGCTGTAGTTACACAAGCAAAATGTAGTTTTCTTCTAAAAGGAGGACAGCCTGACCCCCTGCTGTTTGTGTCACCATAACCTTCGAATCCAACTTCTCACATTTTGCAGGACACATCATTACGGCCCAGAAAGTAGGTGAACCTGCAGCCATCTGATCCTTTGTATTGTTAGACCTACTGATCACATTTTAGCAGGCTGTAAAAACAAATCTCTTCTAATGATCTCTGGAAATCTTTGAAGTTTTATTGTATGCTGAGGCTAATTAGCTGAGGCTGTGGTGGATCGTTTTTGAGATAACGAGCCCAGAAAGGACGGCACATGGTCACTGCCGGTACTCTACATTAATGAGCCAACACTTTCATTAAACCTGCCACCATTGGCTGTCAGAAGTATCCCGAACTCCTGCTGTGCTTCGTTTACCTGGTGGACAGTTCGATTAGCCTAAAAGCCTTCAACTCTGAGCTAATTTACATTTTTCCTCCTGTCTGTTTTTTGGGATGTATACCAGGATTAAGACACTCCAAGATCTGCCGTAGATAACAGTTGTTCTACATGCAAAAACACCCACTTCACCAGTAAATATAAGTATACTGGAGTGCCTGCCCTATGAAATAACAAACGGTTATATGGTCGACACAGCACTGAGGTTACAGCTGAGATACACAGCCACGATATTGCTCATATTGACTTGGTTATAAACACCCTGTCTGTTTATGAGTGAAAGCATGCATGTGTACGAACATCCTCCACATGATGCATATTGGTATTGATTCAGTCGGGCACTTGCTGTGGTAGGTGTTTTGTATGTGCTTTATGACCTCCTATAATTGGATGCAGAGCCACTGGAGGACATGCATATGCTTCCATCCCCTCCTTAAACTGTCTTGCAAAACTCTTCCATGTGGCAATGTAGTTTTGCTTTTGTTGGTGCAAAAGCATGCTTTTGCATGCCGAGGTGTTAATCTGGTAATTGTGTTATTGCTGAGTGTGTCTGTTTGGGAAGTGGGCACACACACTTTTCTGTGCTTTTTATCAACCTAGATAGAAGTCATGGATGATGCTAAATGGTAATATGTATTCCAGGTGTGTCTCTGTAATCTCTTAAAGTGCAGTTTTGCATTTGAAAGCAGATTTCATGCCCATGCACCCACTTGGCAATTAGGAGGCAAGTGTCAACAGTCGACCTTGGCCAAGACTTAATGCTCCTTTGGCTGTCTCCAGCCCTTGAACTAACGACATCACTTCCTGAGTCCTCAGAGAGACGTCTTCTTTGCCAAGCTGCTTGGCTCCCCTATACATCTTCAATAATAAATTAATTAACTTCAAGTACTGATGGAAATGAAAGCAACATCTCAAAGGAAAGTGTTTGCCCCAGTGGAAGCATACCAACATGAGCATTACTGATAATGACTTTGAAATTTAGTTTCCGAAGCATCACGTGATGTGTAACCAAACATTAACATTAGCAAAGACTTAGTTTCTGCTGTAATACACAAAATCAAATTTCATAAATTCTTATTTATGTATGAATCACATTGGATTTTGCAATGCTATTTAATATTCACTGATTTTCAGTAGTTTTCTCTCCATTATCTAATTAGTAAAAGTTTCATGTTTAAGGCCGGTGGAAGTAGACTGTCCATTTGAAAAAGTTTCTCTGGGTGCAGCTAACTTTTAAGTAAAAGGGTTGTGCCAACGGGCAAGATTTGTAACAGCAGCCACTCCTGTGAAAGTTTGAATTGCTTGTGGGCTATAGAGAATGTGAAGCTGATGTTGCACATTATTTTATTTTAGACAAACATGTATTCTCACTTCCTCTAAGGCTCTTTTTTTGTATGTACAGACCCTGGATTCTGGCTGTAGGATAGTGTTTCAATCCTTAAACTGTAGGATCAAACTCTAAAATAATATCTCAGTCCATTTTCAATTCTTAAAATGTATCTGTCTATATCTAGCTAAAAAACAAACAAACAAACAAACAAAAAAAAAAACACTAAAAAACATGTTTAATTATATTAAAACATATTTAACATTATTATAGTGAAACACAAACTCCATAAGATAAATACATCACTGACTGTATCTGGAAGAGTTATAATTTTTTTTCTTTACTAAATTCACCAACAAAACTGAAATTGGATTTTGTAAAGGATAAAATTTTAGCATAGTACTGGCTTGTTGATAAGCAGATTTTACATTAAGTGGCTTCAGTCATTTGCTGTTAGTAAGGACCATCTTCTTTTTCATTATTAAATCTCTTACCTTATACAGTAGATTTAAAACAAAATCTATTCAGGCAACAGTGGTTGTAAACTGAAAAGCATTCCTCATAAATGGTGGCCCTGTCCCACTATCCTACACAGCATTATATTTCTTAACATCGTACTAGTTGAGAGGCTGTGCATTTATGTCAGAGACAACTAGAATCCAACAATTCAACTTTTGAAATGAAACACATTTGTGTTTCCATTGTGGGAATGCCAAATGTGATGCAATTATCTCAAACCTAGTGTCAGGAGATTAATTCAAATATCCTAATTAATCCTAATCAAGGCTTCCATCTGGTGAGCTACAAACATGAGAAATTTGTCAGTTTTAGGGAAATGTCTAATTGAAAAGATTAGCAACCATGAGATTTTTGTACAGGTATTGGTGATCACCTCTTGGTGAATTATACTTGTCTTTAAGTGATGTTTTTAGTTCAGAGTTTTGTTAATGTCTAATGTTAGCAAATGCTAGCATGCTAAAGTTCAATCTAAGTTGATGCTAATAGAGGCCGCTAAAGGTTTAGCCTTGTCAGTGTGAGCATTTGACTGTTAACTGGTTCAAAATAACAAAAATTTGCTTGAACAGATACTTACTGTAGCTTTATGTTCAGAAACCAGTCTAATCTGTATCTGGTGGCATTTCCAGATTAACATACCACTTGAGGATATCAGCCGTGGGTTTATTTATTGCAATGGAAGACAATAACATGAATAGATCTGATCAATCCTTTACCGCAAAGACTGAGCGAAAAATTATGTGTATTTCTACAAAACCTTTTGGGGGCATCTTTTGAACATTTTGTGTCTAAAACAATTTCTGTCTTGACAGTTAATGGAGGAAATATAAAAAAATGTAATAGAGTTCAAGTATCTGGGCCTTATATTAGAGCCAACACTTTAGCTTTAAAAAGCACATAAATCACATGAGCCACTGTGAGGGTGTGGCGTGACAGCCACCTGACTAAGGTAAATGTTTATTATTTTTTTGTTCAAGTTTTGGTTGTGATTTCTTTTAAGAAAAATCCTGAACACCTCTCTCTGAGGTCTTGCTGGGCATGGCCTCATGGAGTGCACACATGAGGGCAGCCTAAGGACCCAAGCTGCTGGGGATCGTCTAAAAATCACCTGGTTAGGCTGAACCAAGGAGTCAGAGTAGAAAGGGATGGGAGTGAAATGGGTTATTTAACACCTAAACTGCAACAGCTGCACTCTGAAATACCATATTGCTAATTTTAAATGTATCAGAAATTCAGTTACATCAAATGGAGCAAAAATATTTCTGATGTGATGATTTTTTGCCCAACTTTCTCATTGTGGTCACAAGCAAATACACTTCTGAAATCCTTTAAATCTCTATAGAAACAAGCCATTAAGATACTGGATGAGAAAACACAGCAATATCACCACTGTCGTATACTTGCTGCACATAAGTTTTGCTAAAATGATATTAAATGTAAATGTTTACTTGGTTTTAAAAATAATTCATAGTACTGCACCCCTAACTCTAAAAGCATTTGCATGTCTGACCTCTGAAAAAACAGCCAGAACAAAAAGATCCTCATCTAGCTGGCAATGTTGCATCTCATTACGAAAAACTAAACAAAGCCATAACACGATGGAACAAGTTCCCCACTGAACTGAAGGCATGTGGAAATTTTAAAAACTTAACAGGAGAGACAAAGAAATAGATTTTTAGATATCAAGCCTGTCAGCACTAATGTCTTTTCATTAATTTAATATATTATTTTAAGTGACTTTTTAAGATTTTTTTTTTTTTTTTTAGATTCGTAACTTTCTTTCTGCATGCTTCAGGTGCTACAGATGGAAATTAACAAGAATGCTATTATCCAGAGCATCTCCACCCTGTGTATAATGTTTCTGTTCATGGTAACTGACTAATAAACAAAACGTTAAACAGTGGCAACACTGAACTGCAGGGGACAAGTAGTGTATACAACTGTCAGCTCAGCTTTAAATGCATGTGTTTGGGTACAGAGTATCCTGACAGTATTGAGAGTTATTTGCATATGTAACCCAGGTCCCATGTAGTTAAAATGAAGCTGGAGTGGTTAATACAATGAGACTGGGCCTGGGCTCGTTATCTGGAAATATAACTGTTTTTTCTATGTTATTTTGTTAATGTATACTGTATAACCTTTTATAATGACCACCACAACTGTATCTTGGATAAGAACATATTTACAAAAATTTATTTACAAAAATGAAATAAGATTTGGGTGTCTTAAAATAAATAAGGATATCTCACAAAGTGGCACAACACAATAGTAAATAATGGTTCAAAATAAAACCACCAGTAAATAAACCTTTTGTTTCCCAAAACAAAAAAAAGACTTAGCTGATCTTAAATAAAACCCAACCCGTTGCAGGCCTGTTCGGTGCTTGTGTGCGTTGGGCCTTAAAACTGTAATGGCCGATTCACTCAAACTGAGCATAAAATAAAAGCACGTGCATTGGAAAAAATGTACTCACGGATCCAAAGTTATGTCAGTAAGGGCAGAAAGTAAATGGGGAATACGGGCCTCTCTATGGCAAATGGTGATGGGGATGACTGTCACCAAAAGGAGAAAACCGGCAGGACACGGGCCATGTGCGACAGGGTACCGCAGCCAAACCGCAGGGGGCACAAAACAGCAGGGCCATCGGCTGGAAACCAGTCTCTCTCTCACCAACGTCCGGCTCCTCTTGCAGGTCACACTGAAAGTTCTTATCAGGACCACGGGTAGTCGACCTTCACAACAAAACTTTAATGCTTCCTACACCACGAGGCCTTCTCAGTTCGCTCTCTGTTCAACAGCTTCTGCGTCTTTTTCTCTCGCATGCTCACTACCCTCCACACTAACCTGTGCCAGTAGTCCCGCCCCTTAACGGGTGATGGTACTCTGATTGGCTCGTGAGGATAAACAACCAATTGCAAAACAGGAATTAGATAATTGACCTAAAACAGGTAACAGGTTAGGTTACACATTACCACAGTTTCTCTCCTCTCTCAGATAAACCCAAGACTTTGATATGAATTTATCTTTTAACTGTAAATAGTCTCATTAACTTGTACATATTATATTTATGCTTTTAAACCAGCATGCTTTTTAACAATTTTAACCATCATGAACTCTATTTACAAACTCTTTTCTGAAACTTATACTTTTATTACACTTGTAATTGTCTTTTATGCCCTGTAACTTATATGAACTGTGTACAGGGCTACATCCTCCCCTTTCTGAATGTGTGAACGTCCTCGTCACACCTTTCATCTCTTTTCAACTTGAAAGGGTGATTGCTTTTCTCCTCTTCCCTGTACATTTTAGATGTTTTGGACTTTTTCCTTTGTCTCTTTTCGTGGTCTGGAGATTTTAATTTGAGCTGGATGACCATGCCTTGGTGCATAATGGTGACTGGTTCACAAGAAGGATGACCAAGTTTCTCATAAGTAAATCTCATAGGTGGCTTTGGGTTTCTCAGGGATTTCCGACTTGTAGAAGACCTTTCACTTCCACTTCTGGTGCCAGTAGCAGCTTTATTACACCGGTCACTATCTAACAGAGAAAAACTTGCTCTCTTTTCGGAATCTTGTGAATCTTCTTCCACAAATTCAGTATTTGTCTCCTCAATATCAGAAGGTGACATAGGAGGCGCAGCAACTTCAGACAATTCCTCATACTCTGATTCTGTAAGTTGTTGACTTTCCGTATCTTCACAGCTTTCCTCTTCAAACTTCTCATCCTTTTCAGAGTTTTCACTCTCTTCCTTCTCCAAAAAGTAATTCATGTCCGCCCGTCTTCTGATGTCATCCACATCAAAATCTGGCAGATTATGGACAACTTCAAACTCTGAATCTGATGACTCTGTGTCACTTTTCCCAGACTCAATAGGTTGATGTTTCAGAGCTCGTCGAGTTCTCGTTACAGGTCTCCGAATGAAGTTTGTATCCTCTGATGGGTTAGACATCCTGACCATGTATCCGATGGGCAACAGGTGGTCTCGATGGAGAATTTTCAGCACACCTGAACCATGCTCTGGTTTGACCTTGTAAACAGGCAGGTTAGGCAACTTCTCCACCACAACATACGGTGTTGATTTCCATCGGTCTTGGAGTTTATGTTTGCCTTTTAGACCCACATTCCGAATGAGGATTCTATCTCCTTTCTCCAAAGGTAGGTCTCTCACACGGTGGTCATACCGGGCTTTGTTTTTCAGGTGACTCTTGGTAGCAGCCTCAGATGCCAACTGGTAAGCTTTTTGCAGTTCTTTCCTCATCCTAGTGACATACTGTTGGTAAGAGGTTTCACTTTCACCATTTGGCGAGATTCCAAAACAGATGTCAATGGGCAACCTTGCCTCCCTTCCGAACATGAGATGATAGGGGGAGTACCCGGTGGAATCATTTTTTGTGCAATTGTATGCATGTACCAGGTAAGCGATATGTTGACTCCAACATTGTTTCTTTATGGTATCCAAAGTACCGAGCATTGATAAAAGTGTTCGATTGAATCTTTCGGGTTGTGCGTCCCCTTGAGGGTGGTAGGGGGACGTTCTTGACTTCCGAACTCCAAGCATGGTTAAGAGTTCTTTGATCAAGCGACTTTCAAAGTCTCGGCCCTGATCCGAGTGTATCCTCGCAGGTAAGCCATAGTGCACGAAAAACTTTTCCCATAAAACTCGAGCTACAGTGAGAGCTTTTTGATCTTTGGTGGGAAATGCTTGTGCATAACGTGTATAATGGTCTGTCACTACTAACACATTAGCAACACCTTTAGAGTCAGGTTCTATCTGCAAAAAATCAATGCATACTAAATCCAAGGGGCCAGTGCTTGTTATTTGGTTCAAGGGCGAAGCATGCTGAGGGAGTGTTTTCCTGGCAATACATCTGCCACAGGTTCGAATGTACTGCTCGACCTCAGCTGTCATTCGCGGCCAGTAAAATCTGTCCTTGATCAGTTCAGTGGTGCGTTCCACTCCCATGTGTCCACACTCATCATGTAGAGACCTTAACACCATTTGGCGGTATCTAGCTGGTAAGACAAGCTGTTTGATCTGTTTTCCGGACAACTTTTCTTTTACTCTGTAGAGTAATCCATCCTTTAACTCCAGCTTGCGACTTTCATGCAGGAGTAGAACAGCCTCAGGTGAGTCATTCTTGGAGCGCGTCGGCCTTTTGTTTTTTTCCAGTGTTTTCTTCAATGGCCCAATCGTGGGGTCCATATCTTGTGATGCCTGAATATCTTTTGAGCTCAACTGTTCAAGGGTGTTCATGCTAAGATTCATTGGGAACACATAAGCATCAGGTACCGCAGTTTCAGGAGCTCCTAACTGATCCACAAATCTGTCTGGCACATCAGCCTCTCCACTGATGCAGGCTTGTTTGCAGAGGGTTTTGATGCCAGCAGGTGAAATACTAGTCCACTCTTTTGTCTCCTCCGATGAGTACTGTCGAGACAACAAATCAGCATCAATATTGTGTCTCCCAGGTCGATACTGAATGGTAAAATCATAAGTGGCAAGGGCGGCTAACCAACGGTGTCCAACGGCACTGAGTTTGGCTGAGGTCAACACATACGTTAAGGGGTTATTGTCAGTCCTTACAATGAACTTGGCTCCATACAAGTAATCGTGAAACTTGTCCACGACTGCCCACTTTAAAGCCAGAAATTCCAACTGATGGACTGGGTAGTTGCGTTCTGAGTCTTTAAGCTTTCGACTAGCAAAAGCTACTGGCTTGAGGCCCTCAGAATGTTCTTGGTTCAAGACAGCACCTAGACCATTCATACTGGCATCCACATGCAAGATGTACGTCTTTGTGGGATCCGCGAATGCCAACACTGGAGCATTGATCAAACAGTCACGGATACGCTCAAAAGCGTCTTGACAGTCCTTAGTCCAACGGTTCCCAAAAGGCTCTGATGGCTTGAAATAGACTTTGTTTGGATCAGTACTTTTTAGGGTCTTGGGGTCTTGCCAGGTGGGGGCGTAACCCTTGGTGAGCTCAGAGAGAGGACGGACAATGGCGGAGTAATTTGCAATGAATCTCCGATAATAACTGCAAAACCCAAGGAAGGACTTTAGCTGTTTCAGGTGAGTGGGCTCTTTCCAGTGTTTTACTACTTCCACTTTGTCTGGATCGGTAGCTATTCCATTAGCAGAAACAATGTGACCCACATACTTGACCTCAGGTTGACAGAACTGGCATTTGTCAATGGAGACCTTCAATCCGACCTCCTCCAATCTGTCCAACACCTTGAAAAGGCGTTGTTCATGCTCCTCCAGTGTCTTGCCGAAAATGATGATATCATCCAAGTACACGAGGGCTTCGAGAAGATGCATGTCTCCAATGGCCTTTTCCATCAAGCGCTGAAATGTTGCTGGCGCTCCTGTGATTCCTTGGGGCATGCGCTCAAACTGATAGAAACCGAGAGGGCAAATGAACGCTGTCTTCTCTTTGTCCTCCGGAGCCATCTCTATCTGGTAATAACCACTGCGCAGATCTAGAACTGAGAACCACTGGCTTCCTGATAAAGAATCCAGGGCATCGTCAATGCGTGGCATTGTGTACTGGTCTGGTGTGGTGCGGTTGTTAAGTGTTCTGTAATCAATACAGATTCTTATGGTTCCGTTCTTTTTGCGTACTACAACTATCGGTGAGGCGTATGGGCTACGGGACTCAGCGATAATGCCAACGGCCATTAATTGTTGTAGATGCCGCCGCACATCATCTATGTCTGCAGGGGCTATTCTCCTTGACCTTTCCCTGAAAGGTCTGGGGTCATGCAAGCGTATCTGATGTTCAACACCCTTGGCGCAACCAACATCCCACTCATGCAACGAGAAAACATTCCGCCTCTCAGCCAATTTCTGCTGAAGCCGACTCTTCCACTCTTCGGGAATCGGAGAGTCCCCAAACTTGAAGACACTTGGGTCTATGGTTTCAGCGGGGAGGTTTGAAGGCTGAACTGGGGTAACTGTGTCCACAGCATACATCTCAGCAATAATGGTCCCAACTGGGAGGGAAATTGTCCTTTTTGACTCATTTTGAATGAGGACAGTAAAGCTGTTATTGTCTATGTTAGCATCTGAGAGCACGCCAGGCTGTACCAGCAGACCAGCGGGGAGTAACGGGTCAGTGGGGGCATCAATCAGTACAAAGTCTTTGGTCGGAGCACTCTGTCTCTCCACTTTGCATGTTGCATAGTATTTTGCACCTGGAGAAATGGTGAGGGAGCCAGTCCCTTTCCACTTTATCTGTCCCAAGACTTCATCCTGGGTTACCTGCTCTCGTGCTTTAACAGGGGCGTAAACAGACTGAATCCTCCTTGAGTACACAATGTTCTCATCACTTTTGGTTTTCACCAGCTCCCATAAGCGACGGAACAGAGATGTATTTGTGCCAACCAATATGGGGGTCTGCTGTTGGTTTCTTGGCTCAGGGCAAATTAAAGCGAGCACTTCTACTCGTCCTGACACACCAGTGATCTCTTCAGCGAACTCCATCTCAACCACAACGTATCCTTTGTAAGGAAATTCAGCATCAGATAGGCCCCAGAGTCCAAGACCAGAGAGGGGTTTTATCGGGACATCGGGTAAGTGTTGGTTATACCAGCTTTCAAAAATGATAGTCACATTAGACCCACTGTCGATGAGAGCATCACAGACCACATCGTTAACTTTAATGGTGTGAATAAATGATGGACCTATAAGACCTTCAGGCAACTCAGTGGTAGGTTCTGGGACTTCAGCCTTGTTGACTCTAGCTACACACTGCTCTTCAGCTGCAGGCCTTGAGCTTTCTTTGGTAGGTGAATGGGAAACTCGCACCAAGCGTATGAGCTTTCTGATAACTTTCTGAAGATTTTCAGGGGCAGTACATCTGGTGGCTATGTGGCCATTTTCACCACACCGATAACAGAAAAACTCATCATCTTGTCGGGGAGAGAAGACTTTGACATGAGCAGGCTTGTGATCTGGGACTGTTTTTTGTTGGTGGGGCTGGTGTGTGCGTTCCAGTCGGGGGTCAGAGGTGTATTTCACAGCCATCACACTCATTTTATTTTCTAAGGCTTTCACTTGTTTCCTGAGTGCTTGCAGTTCACTCTGTGACTCAGTTTTGAGTTTATGTTTCTCTTTAGAACCTTTAAAGGACTCATCAGAGGGTGGCTGAGGTTGTAGGTGGCTTTTCTGCTCCAACTGCTCTCTCAACTCTTTAATCTGAGCTTGTAGTTCAATCCTAGAGACTGATTCAGGTTCTTTCTCCTTTTCAGCTTGAACAGTGCGTACACGCTGAGGACGCATGTGTGACACGTGGCTTTGTCTGACAGACTGCCGACCTTCCTCTTCCATCACTTCTCTTAACAGGTTCAAGAACGTAGGGGGATTACTATTTCGTTCCCTAATTCTCAACTGAAGCAACATGAGTTCAGAGGTGGACCCTCTAAGAAGCTGCTCTAAACGGGCACTGTTGGCAGCGCTAACAGGCAAACCACCTGCCTGTACTACCTTACCAAGAGATCTCTCTACTCTTCGTAGAAACTCAGATAGACGTTCACCAGGATGTTGGTGGAGGGCTCTAAATGACAAGTATAGTTCTTCTGGGGATTCTATTGTGCCAAAAATGCTCTCTATAGCCTTTATGTATTCATGTGGGCTAACATCGGGTTGAGTCAAACGCACAGCTTGAACGATTTCCGAGGCGGGCCCTTTAAGACTTTCCAATATCCGACGTCGTTTCTCTTTATTGGAGCACTCACCTTCCTCCACTAAGAGTGTGGCTTGCTCCAACCAGTTATCTAAAGTCTCTTCTCCAGTGGGAGTGGGACTGACTCCAGAGAATGTCCGCAGACGCCTGTATGGGTGACTGTCAGGTTGTGGGTTTACTCTACTCATAGCATCTCCAACCGCACGGATGATGTCTGCAGAGTTACTATCACCTCCTTTAGTGGGGGAACATAGACCTTGGATGTCCTCTAAGGTTTTCCCTGCACTCTGCAAAAAGGTAGATAGCTTCTCTTCAAAGTCATCAAGCTGAGGCTCGGTGTAATAAACAGATTTCCAGCTACTACCTCCACTTATAGGAATAATCTCAGGTGGGATTTTAGAGGGGTCGATCTCTTCACGACACTGACATAACACCATCACTGATTGTTGTTGAGGGTGATACATTTGGCCTCTAACTGTAACTTTTCCCAAAGCTTTGATGGTCTCTGCTGTTTCTGCAATGTCTTCTTTGGAAACACCTTCAGGCACTCCATGTAACAGAAGGGCATGCTTTAAATCTAAGGATTCTCCTTTGCACCAGTTAATCAGCTCACGCTGAGATGGACTGCTTGTTTGACCGGCCATTTCTGCCATTTACTTGAATTACTCTTAGTTACTGTTTTGCACGTTGATTTTATACTAATGCTCTCAAGTTGTGGGGTACAGTTACTCTCAATTTCCAGCATACACTAATGCAATCACAGCATACATTAATACAAATCCCAGCGGTGCCTCCAATTTATGTAACCCAGGTCCCATGTAGTTAAAATGAAGCTGGAGTGGTTAATACAATGAGACTGGGCCTGGGCTCGTTATATGGAAATATAACTGTTTTTTCTATGTTATTTTGTTAATGTATACTGTATAACCTTTTATAATGACCACCACAACTGTATCTTGGATAAGAACATATTTACAAAAATTTATTTACAAAAATGAAATAAGATTTGGGTGTCTTAAAATAAATAAGGATATCTCACAAAGTGGCACAACACAATAGTAAATAATGGTTCAAAATAAAACCACCAGTAAATAAACCTTTTGTTTCCCAAAACAAAAAAAAGACTTAGCTGATCTTAAATAAAACCCAACCCGTTGCAGGCCTGTTCGGTGCTTGTGTGCGTTGGGCCTTAAAACTGTAATGGCCGATTCACTCAAACTGAGCATAAAATAAAAGCACGTGCATTGGAAAAAATGTACTCACGGATCCAAAGTTATGTCAGTAAGGGCAGAAAGTAAATGGGGAATACGGGCCTCTCTATGGCAAATGGTGATGGGGATGACTGTCACCAAAAGGAGAAAACCGGCAGGACACGGGCCATGTGCGACAGGGTACCGCAGCCAAACCGCAGGGGGCACAAAACAGCAGGGCCATCGGCTGGAAACCAGTCTCTCTCTCACCAACGTCCGGCTCCTCTTGCAGGTCACACTGAAAGTTCTTATCAGGACCACGGGTAGTCGACCTTCACAACAAAACTTTAATGCTTCCTACACCACGAGGCCTTCTCAGTTCGCTCTCTGTTCAACAGCTTCTGCGTCTTTTTCTCTCGCATGCTCACTACCCTCCACACTAACCTGTGCCAGTAGTCCCGCCCCTTAACGGGTGATGGTACTCTGATTGGCTCGTGAGGATAAACAACCAATTGCAAAACAGGAATTAGATAATTGACCTAAAACAGGTAACAGGTTAGGTTACACATTACCACAGTTTCTCTCCTCTCTCAGATAAACCCAAGACTTTGATATGAATTTATCTTTTAACTGTAAATAGTCTCATTAACTTGTACATATTATATTTATGCTTTTAAACCAGCATGCTTTTTAACAATTTTAACCATCATGAACTCTATTTACAAACTCTTTTCTGAAACTTATACTTTTATTACACTTGTAATTGTCTTTTATGCCCTGTAACTTATATGAACTGTGTACAGGGCTACACATAGATAGACTGAAGGGTAAACAAATGTAACTGAACCATAACAGTTATGAATATTGAACCAGATGCCTTAAAAAGGCATTTTCTGCAGTCTCAAGATGGATACTACAGTATTTGCAAAAGTAGATACAAGTGGCAATCACACTGGTCAACCTGCAGCAACTGTGTTTTGAACCACACAAGGTTGACACAGTGTTGCAGAGACTCAGGTAGAGGCTTGTCAGATCAAGGGCTGCACAGGTGTGCTCATGTAAGGATTTGGACAGGATACCATAATGTGACTTAAAGGAATGAAATAAATTACACAGTCATTGGTCCACACATCCTGTGTATCCTTTGCATGTAAAAACAGGTATTTGAAGTTGAGCACAAACAGAAATACAGATGTCTGTTAGATAGAGGAAACGTTAGAATTCATGCAGAACACCACTGCTGCTGACTTTAGTCTGGAGGGGGAAGAAAAAGGAGTGGGAACAATCGGAACAAGAGAGTTGTCTGTGTTTTATTGTATGTGGAAAAATTCATTTGCCATGGCAGCTGAGAGACTTGTGGATGTTTTGAAAACTTGGCAGAAATGAAATCCTTTTCTTTCCAGAGTCGTGACAGCAGTGAGTTCCCATCAACCCAACTAACATGGCACGGTGATCATGTAATAACACACATGCTTCATGACTGACGTCTGACGAGATCACAGACTCTTTTCAGACTCCAGTGGAAAACTACTGCTGCAGCAACTGTATTTCCTGCACTGCTCACCACGTTTTTAACCATCTCTCCCTCCATATGCGTGGCTCTTTGTATCTCTCCCCGTCTTAGCCTCGTTCTAATTAGCCTGTGTCAGCATATCCTCCTGACCCAACCCCCTCCTATGCCTTTTGAACCTCTCCTCCAAATGGAAAGACTAGAGGGGGAGGTTAGAGGGGGAAGAAAATAAAAAAAAGGAAAGAAAAGAAAAGAAACACTGTTGTTGGAATATGTGTCAGTTGGGTAAAATAAGCTCCACATTCTTGTTGTTATGGTGCAGGATGTGGCATGCTTAATCTCTACCTTATTCACCAGCTGTGTTTTTTTTTTTTTTGTTTTGTTTTTTCCTAAAGTTTCCTTCGTTGTATCCCTCAGTAACTATATTTTGCTCTTTTCTTTATTGATCCCATTCTTTCTTTAAATGGTGCTCTGTATTTGTATCTCTTCCTGATGGTAACAACAAACAAATTAGAAGTCAGTAACATATGACAGCGTCTGGCTCCAGCATTAAACCTGGAGAGTGGCTGGTATACGCTGATGTTAGTTTGTGCTGGTGTGCTGCACTAGTGGGAATGTTTTAGCTCAATGCTTGGCAGTTCGCCTTTATTCCAAAGCTCATTGCAGCAGTAATGCAGACCACCAAACTGAACGGCTCTGCAAACACACACACACACGCACACATGCACTTTAATTCATGCTAAGCTGATTCCAGGGTTACATTAGTGGCCAAGAAGAGCCGGTGTTGAGCATTAAGCCAATTTACTGGTACATACAAGTGTACTGAAGCTTTTAATGATTATCAAAACAGGAGTTCCTCACACTAATTCCCTGGTGTGTGCTGGGGTGAGTTTTGCGTGACTGCCCATGTATAATAATTTGTGTCTATCTCTCTTGGTATTGATTGACTGATTTATATCGGCACTCATGCTTGAAATAGAATCCTCTTCTCTGTCTGCAGTGATGATGCAGGGATTCGCTGGGTGCACTGACTGCATCCTCCCCTCAGCTGAAAGTGAACTGTAAGACCTTCAGTCCTCTCTACTCTTCTGCTTTCTTTTCGTTGCGCTTTACTTCATCTGCACCTAAACAACGCTGATCCACCCACCCTGACAACTCCCTATGTCTAGGCTTCCCTTGCTCCCCAATCCCTCATCCTCTTAGGGGGGCATGGGAGCATGCAGTGGAGATAACTGAGCCAATAAGGACACTGCCAGGATCCATTGACTCCCTTTGACTCATGTGGTCACTGAAGGAGAGAAAAAGTGGTAGGGAGGGGTACAAAGGCGATGGTTAAAAAAAAAAAAAAAAAGATGAAGCAATCTCTAATGAGACTAAGGTCATGGATGAGGAAAGCTTTGACTTGGGAGAATTTGACTCAATAGGGATGAAGAAAGAAGGCACAATAGAATGAAGATGGAGAGATTTAGATAGCATGTACATTGTTTTGGGAAGGATCATTTGTCCACACATCTGGGTTCCTCACCCTAGATGCTGCAACCTTACGCAGGGGGCCAAGTGATGGAGAGCTTGGCCAGTCCTGGAGTATCCTCTCTGGGTTCAGTAACAGGTGCAATCCCCTTCTGTCACAAAACGTAGACTTACGATTCTTAATATGTGCTTGCAGCTGAAAGTCAAAGAGTTTTTAGCTATAATCGGACTGGATTGCTTTTTAGCTCATTTTCAATTAGAGGAACACAAGGAAGCTCAAACAGTTTAAATTTGGAGTGGAGTCCTGTTAGGAAATATAAAGGTTCTCATTTAAGATGAACCCACAGAGGTGTGATGCAGGATTTAAGATGAACAGAAGGTGAGAGAAAAGTTTGAGTGTTGACAGGATAGAGCTAGTTAGACAGAGGCCTCGTATCTCATAAATCATGAAACATTTTCAGACCACCATACGATGCTGGTTGACTGGCTCATTGATCCTACTTTTCAGAGACTCTCCCCAGCCAGTTGCTGGAATTCAGCCAAACCCACCCACCATGCTCAGTATGTGGGACTGTAATGGATCACACCATTACACACACACACACACACACACTCTCACCTACAATATATGGCCACATACACATAGAAATCCTGTGAAACTTGCAGCCAAACCACGCTAAGCTCAGAAGCCTTATGTTCGCTGTCAATTTGTTTAACAACAGCTCAGACAGTGTTTTGAAGTGAGGCCAATTTCGACGGAAACCCCCTCTTCCCTCGAGGCTCTGACTTGTATGATTATATCTCCACTGTCGATCCTTCATGGCAGTCTATTATTTTGTTTTATTGTCTTTTGTTTTCCATCTTTTTATGATGAAGCCTTTTATGATTGTGTCTCTCAGGGTTGTCATCACAATTTAGTCCCACCTGGCATAGATGTGAATGGCTCATATGCATGTGAACTGGAGCATTTACACCAATTCTCATTGAAACCATCGTCGCATGCCGCTTCATGGCCCGATTTCCTTGTACGCCGAGCAGAACTGTGAGGAATTGAAAGAGAAGACAAATCTGTTAACCGTATGTAACTCTCTGGAGGGCTCTGAGGCAACATCCTCTCATGTGTAATACAGACACCTTCCAAATAATTGTATCTTCCTTGTCAATCCTTTCCCTTCTTCTCCCTCTGTGGCACAGAAACACTCAGAACGCCTCTGAAGGAAAGGTCTAGTAATTATTGCAGCTATTTTCCTCTGCGTTGACAGGGTTTGATCTGAGTAATACAGCAGCAGAAAACTTTGGCAGAGATCATATTTGATTCATAATCTTGACATTTACTGATGATGGCAGAGTGCAGCAGGTAAATAGCTACAAGTCGATTAAGATGAAAGCGTATTTGAGGTACATATCATCTTTGCTTCTTAATATGATGGTTTTATCTGTTCTTAAAGGGGATAGCTTGTGCTAATGTATTTGTTCCTGAATGCACTCTCCCTATGACAACAATATCCTTTCTCAAAAAAATGCTGATCTAAGAGGCTTTTTTCTAATGCATTTTCAATCCAATCACAGATATAAATGAAGAAAGCCTCCTTACCAGTTGATGGTGAGGTGGTGTTGAATTTACTTTCTGACATCACAGAAAAAGAAGAGAAAATTAATGAGTGAATTGGTAATGATGGATTAAAAATAAAATCAGATTATCCCATATTGAGGTGGATACTGGTATTTCCATGACCCTTTAAAGGTGATATTAAGAATGTTATGAGTCCAGTTCAGCTAGGGAAGAGGGGTTAGTAACAGGGAGATCAGAATCAGCTGAGGTAAAGTTATATAGTCATTAGTGAAACCTAAAAAGAAAAGAAAAACACAATCTGAAAGCAGGAGTCAGGAATAGTAAACAAATGAAATTAAATTAAACTATTAACAATTAACAAAAACAAATTAACCCAAGTCACTGACACAAGACTCCACAACAAATAGCTGAGTTCAAACTACAGATTTATGATTGCAATAGCGAAGCCCTCAGTTTCAACCTATGGCCTGCATGGATGGCAACTACAGGACAGTTAAAGAGATGAGGAAACACAGGGAATTTTTAGAGAGCAAACCATCTCCTCATTCAATCAATCATTCAATCAATTCACAGACAGTGAACTGCACAGCTGGATCGTCCAGCCAGTTGCAGATGGAGAACTACCCAGTCAGATTATTCACCCAGTCAACCTTAGCGTAATGGAGCAGCCCATGGACTTGGAGAGGGTTCCAACCTGCACATTCTTTTTTAAACTTGCGGCAGTCCAGCTGTGATTTGCACCAACGTGTCTGCTCTAGTGGCTCTCTGGTCGACTCTGTGTAGCAACTGCTGTCGGTGATCAGCTGATAGGCTTTTCTCTTGTTGCGTTTATTCATGGTTCAGCTGAGAAGGAGGAAACTATCTGTCCATGGTTCACACTGTCACATGTTTACCCCAAAGTGTTGTTTTTGGCAGGACCTTCGCTAACACAGTGATGCAGCTGTAGGTTTATAGTTCAGCTATGCAGGGGCGGGTCTAGAAAAGTTCTGAAGGGGGCCAGGCAGGAGCGCAGACCAGGAAAAAAAAGTGTAAATAAGTGAAGAAAAACTTGTAAAACAAACAGCCAGTGATCTGTTTTATTAACAGTTTACTTTGGGTGATGCTGCTGTAGGACTTTTATCACTGCTGCACAAACACTTACACTTCAATGATAAAAGGAAAAACATGTGTTTAGACAGATCATCAGTTTTATCAGTTTCTTCATCAGTGTTGGCAGTTTTAACTTCAGTCGTCACATCTGCTGGTTAGTGGTTGGTGAAATGATAATATATGAATTCTGAATTACGATCTAGAACATCCAGAAACTCTCCTAAATATTGGAATTCGGCCTCCCCGACCTCAGAGTTGTCATCTTCCACATGTGATGCTTCAGGAACATTATTGTGGACAGATGCACCATGATTTCCAACACAAGCATCACTTTCATTTTTGTTAGATAACCAATCATCAACCTCAGAAGGCAAATTTTCCCCTCCAGAGTCAGACATGGCTAATTGCTGAGAAACAGTGAAAAAGTGTTTATGCCTCATGCTTTTATTGTAATCCACTCTGCATCACCTACTGTGAGCTCTTTCTCATCGGCTCTGTATGATGTCTTTTCTCACAACATTTCAAAAATGGCATCACTACGTTACTTTTAAGGTTGTATGTCTGCAGTGTATGTGAAAGTTCATTTATGGCCTTTTACAGAAGCAGGTAACAAGGAGGCTGGAGGTAAACTTTGTCAGTTTCTGCTATGCCAATGTAATTTTTACCTCTACAATGCAATGCTTTCTCCAGAGTTCATTTCATGTATTTTTTACAGTGAGCTGATGTAACTTTCAGAAAATCCTTGTTAATAATAGAACCAATGGCCAGTTTATTTTATTTTATTTTTTTTATTTTCAGGATCAAAGACAGATCCATTTTAAAACTTATCTCAGGTTGACATATGTGAGGTAAGTACAACCTATTCAACAAAACACTGCATTTTCACATGTGTAGAAATGATGCATTGGAAACAATAACCTTTACTTAAACTGCAGTCTTGGCTTGAAGAAGCATTCTGGATGTTGGCCAAAAAACCGTGAGGTGATGAGACTGAAAGTGATTGACTGTCATCATGACAATGACTTACTTTTGAGTCTACATATTACATTTTGGTAGATGCCTTTCTGGCTGGAAAATGTTATGTGTGACTTTTCTGTGTTTATCAGTTTACCTTACAAACATGTTTCTTAAGTTAATAGTTACTTTAGTTTTCCCTGCTTGGCTGCACAAACTACACTATAAATAAAACTTTTTGATGTTTGTTTATAACTTGCTGATATGGTTAGAGGTTGAAGTAACTTCAGGGTTAACCCTGGGTTTTCCATCCTACAACGCTGGTTCACTTTTTACCGGGGTAAATCACCATGGTAACTTAAGCTGAATGGCTAACCTGCTCGTGCCGTCAAGGTGAGGAATTAATATTCTAACAAAAAATGGGCTCACACAAGGGTCTGAGTCTCAAAAGAACTAAATGCGAATTACACATTAACAGAGTTGGCCATTCCTTCCTGGCTGTTATTGTGGCATCAGTGTTGCTTTTGGCCTGGATGATGTGTTGAATTCTCCATAGTTTTGAAGAATCTATGGTGAAGTAGGCTGCTCTGCAGGGTTTGTCCATACCTGCTGCAAACACCACCTCTTTTATGCAAGCAGGCTCTGATCAGTGTTGGAAAACTCTGGGTTCAATTACAGATTTAATAACCAGTTCCATCGTACTGCTCAACCAATGTAACGGAGAGTTATACCTGGATATGTTATTCCAGCGTCGTAGAGCAGGCTTCAGATCATCTGTTAATGTTTTCTGATTTTATTTGTAATATGATGTTGACTAGTGTTGCCAAATGGAAGACATATTTCAGATTAAGTAGTAGTAACACTGAAGTTTTGCTAATTTTATATTGTTTTTATATTATATATTTTTAAAAGAGTGGATTAAAATCTTACAATATGCACAACTTGTAACTGTTCTCTATTTAGAAAACAGTTACAAGTTGTTACTCTTCACTAAACGACAGATGAGCTAGTTGGCTTGTTGTTGCCTCCTTCTTTAGTCTAGCAGGCTATTAAAAGTGAAAATGATCAGATCATCCTTGTGATAATCTGTTAAGCATTGCAGTCACTTTCAAAGACTGATGATTCTATTTTACAAGTTTAAGCTAGTTGTTACTAACCATTTACGTGCACGGTGTAATGGCTTGAACTCATGACCAGGCTGCATTTTTCCCCTCTAACCAGCATTAAATTGCCATTTGGAGACGGCCTCTTCTCTTGCCTTTCCCACCTCACCAGCTCATGCTTTGGGCTATAACAATGACTGCAGACACTGGCAGTTTATTTATTTATTTATTTATTTTTATCTAAAACCCCATTATTTAACAAGTGACAGAACAGGAATTTGCTAAAAAGATGGGAACAAATCACACCACCTTTGCTTGTTCACCCCAAAATTTAACAAGTTAAAATTAGTTGAACTCAAACTCCATAAGCGAACTTAAAGATGCATTACGGAACTTTGTCATATTTTATTCATGATGCTCCCCTTAACGACAGATAATAAGGCTTCTTACATCCTGTCTATACTCTGAACTCTCTCCTGCCAGTAAAAGTCAGTCTGATGTTGACTTTTGTCTTATCTCTTGCTATGTCATTTTCTCTCTTTCTTTTCCTGTCTTCTTTCAGTAATGTCCTATTGCATTTCTGTGCTTAACTAGCCATGGTACGCCACCAACACAGCCATTATATTCAGTTGCTAATGTGTGATACAGTATAAAGTAGGATAGATACTCTGGAGTATCGACAATTCAATATCAGCCAGTCAAAATATCGGATTTCATACATTTTTAGTATAACAATGCCATTCTGCTGATACAAAACATGTCATTTGTTTTAATTTCTGAGAGTTTTATGCAATAAAATAGCGTAGCTCAGCCAGTCTATTCCCTCTGTGTAACATGATTATGGTTGCCTATCAGATGTCTGAATGATGCTGCTGCTGTTTTCCTGGTTAATGCAGGCCATTGCATATTATGTTTTGTTATATTTATCATATTACTGTTTTTACACACACACACACACACACACACACACACACACACACACACACACACACACACACACACACACATATATATTTATGTAAATTCCATTCATTAAGTCATAATAATAAAAAGTCATTTTAATCTATAGTTTAATTATTTTATCATTAAAAAAAAACATTTATTTTAAGTAGTGATGTTCTTGATTTATTTATATGTATATGTACATATGTATGTATATATATGTGTGTGTATATATGTATATATATATATATATATATATATACATACATACATATGTACATATACATATATATATATATAAATAAATCAAGAACATCAATACTTCAAATAAATGTTTTTTAAAATGATAAAATAATTAAACTATAGATTAATCCATAAAGCAAACCACAGCTGTAACATCATGCTGCGTGCTGGAAGAAAAGGTTGTGAAATGCAATTTCTCACCCTTGGGATGCTGCTGGGTGGCAACAACACAATAAATGTTACTGTGTCAACTGAGTCAGAAACACAGAGTTTTAAGGTCAGAAAGTCACATAGTGTGTCATTAAGACTTAACATTTAAGATAAAAATGATAACTTTCCACATGCCGGCTTTCTCTATGTCAAAAGAAGAATTACCATACGTGATGAGAATATTTATATTTAACTGACTCATTTAATCATATAACATGGCCTAATGCAAATTGAGGAGGAGAAGGGAATTATGTCGGCCTCTTTTTTTTGCCAAGAGAGACAGAGGTACAAACACAATTTTCCAGATGTCTAACTAACGTGGACTGAAAGACCAAATGTTCACCATGGTTGAGAATTTTGCAGCTGTACAAGCCAGCTGTAAAAGTTCTCAATGAAACTGAGTGGATGGATGCTACTACAACTTTTTGGGACCTTAAACCTAATAAACAAGTGAAAGATAATGGCTGGTTAGAAGTTGACCCCTCAACAGATAACAGGAAATAAATATCTTGAAGAAGTGAATACTCATATTCATGCATTCAGGTGAGAGTAGTATGCACATATCAAATGGTGAGGTGATATTTATTTGCCTGCTGAACTATTTATTTGCTGACAATAAAAGTGGAATTTATGCAGCTGTTATGGTGATTGTTTCTGAATGGTCAGGGGCAGCAACCAAAGCCACTTCATAGATTGGATGCAATAACCCAGTGATATCACAATATGGGAGCTGTTGACCTGGCCTTCACTCATAGGAAAATGAGATAAGTAAGTTCATTAATTTTAATGGAGGAAATTCTTCTCTATAATGCACCAACCGGCTACCGTAATCTGTATTTCTTGTCTTAATACAGTGCTTCAACCTAGACAGAATGGAAGTAAGTCTCTTTACCCCTCCAGTATGCCATGAATCACAGAGTGAGAGGTGAACAGTAGAAGGGGGGTGGATGTGGAAAGATGGGAGGGGAGTAGAGGGTAAAGAGAGGGTAGAGGCCTGGAAAAGCTTGCCAGAGAGATTAAAGAGATGCCCCAGGCTCATTTTCCTGCATTGTGGACAAGGTGATGTCACCACATGTCTGATACAGGAATCTCCCATTGAGAGAAGGAAAAAAGAAAGGAGGAATAGAGGAAGAGAAAAGGGGGTGTTGAAAAGAGATTGGATGGGAGAAAGAGATAGAGGCTGAGAGGAAAAGTAATAAGAAACCGAGTTACACACATAGAACAGGCGAGGAGAGGGTTAGAGACGCTGGGGAGTTGGACTGTGCAGCAGAGAGGAAGAGGGGAGGGGAAAGTTGGACACAGACAATCCTCGAGCAACTTTTCTCTTTTCTTTCTCTGTGGAGGGAGACTCAAGAAAAAGAGAAAGAGCAGGAGGACAAAACCCACATTGGAATACTTTGGGAAAAAATTCTTCTCAGCTTTCTGTATTTTAAGGGATTAATATAATCACATGTTTGTGGATTGAAGACAGTTGAAGGTAAGTGTTAAAGATTGATAAACTGCATAAAGAGCTCAGCAACTTTTTGTTTGGATTAAGAAAATGTTGCAATTTAGGCAATAATGGGACTGAAAACTGTACTAAGTGGTTTAAATCTTGATGATTAAAGTTTTTGTGTAGGTTTCTGCTCCAGAAAGTTGAAAGTGATTAATGCAGGGAAATGTTATAAGCATATCAAGAAGCAACAGATGACCAAATAAATACCAGAAACCAACTGTGAGCTCAGTATAACTGAAGTAACATAAACTCACTCTCCCAGTGGAGATCATTATCTCCTCAGTGGCTAAGACACATGCTAGATGTAGCTTTTTTTTTTTTTTTTTTTTTTTTGCAAGAAACTTTTGAGCCATTTTACAGTTGTTGCTACAGCTGCTGGCAAAAGTGATGCTAAGTTTCCCTTCATACCTAAACCAGGCCTCGACAGACTTATAACAAGCTGAGTTGTTAGTGTAAATCTTGCTGGCATGCGTCCAACCCCCGTAGCATGGAAAAGCCTCCTAACATCACTGTTTCTTCTGGATCTCCTACGTGTTTATGTCATTCAGGGTTATGTTTTGCAAAACTCTGCAAGGATTTTAGTTAAAACACCAAAATGTAGCTCTATTTTCTTTACTTGAGGAAAGAAATGCAGAGAAGGAAGCTCAAATGCCACATCTGCTTTTCTCATTACTAACCCATGTTTGCTGGATTTTGCATCCTGTGTGTGCACCTCCGGTCTCACATACACACACAGTGTTTTGAAAGTTCTGTTTTAGACATTTCCTATTCTCACCTGCAGTAATGTCTTGGGTATAAACCCAAATGTCTTGGGCACATTACACATTTTAGAAATCTTCCCATTCAGCAGAATCTTCAGGAATATATTTCTCCCCTGCAGAGATATACTCTGCTCCCTTCAGACCCTTGGGAATGTACCCTTTAATATTTGAATTAGGTGCATTAAGTGTTGCACAGTTAAGCTGCTTAAGGCTGCCCATGCAATGGATAGTTGTAGTCTCACATTTTTCTCCCAACTCTAGACTGTCCTATGGGCCTGCTGTAAATTATGATACTACTTCATTCTTTGCTCATTCAGGTCAGTGGTGCAATGAACATTAAGCTATCAGAAATGTAAATTAAAGCAGGAAAAAAAGCAGCAGGTCATCTGTTAACTGAAGGCCAAGTCTGTCATGCATGGCAGTGGCTCGGGGCCAACTAGGTCATGTCATCAGAGTTGGCCTCACTTTCCATCATTACTTTTTGCAATTGGACCAAATGTGTCCCTAGCACTGGGATGCCCAGGTAGCCTTGAGCAGATGTGTGTGTGTGTGTGTGTGTGTGGGGGGGGGGGGGGGGGGGGGGGGGTGTTAGTTAGCCATCCTGTTTCTCTATCACAAGTAAAGTCCTTGGATGTTGCCTAGGAGGTAAGACTAGTAAAAACTTGCCCCATTCCCTCTCTCTTAGGTGTCAAACAGGTTTGGATATTACTTTTTTCTAGTTTAAAAGTTTCCACTGCTACAGGTCAATGGATATTTAGAGTGCATGCCAAGGTTTTGGGGTTTTAGTTACGTTCATACACTCATAGTTGTTGTAACAGGCATGCAGTGCACGCTTAGATGTAGCCTGAAGCACGTCTGAAGATTCAAGTTCAGATAGAGTTTCAGTGTTTGTGCTGATGCTTTCACAGCAGGATCTCTGCAGGAATAACAACTATTGTTGACAAAGATCTTTTATCCATTTTGTGTGGATTTTATTTAAATGTCAGATTTACCTTTCACTCTAATGCCTGTAATAACTAGTGTAGGTGACTTGGTATTTAACTTTTCACAGATCGTGTCGTATAATGCATATTGTTCTGGGATTTTTGGGGTTTACAAGTTTCCTTGCACAGAGGTTGCCAGTGTTACTGTAGAAAGTTACTGTATAACATTTTGCATTGTCAAAAGTCAGAATATGGAGCACATAGGGCATGTGCTCATAGAAAAGTGCAAGTATGTTGCAGGAATAATAAAATCATTCTAGAAATAAAGAAACTGACAAGTGTGTGTATAGCTGATGTGTTTTTTAAAGACATGTCAAACAGATCCATTTCATTTCTACAATGAGGCCAACAGTCAGATGTTAGGTCATGAATCAAACATCATCCAGTGCAGAGACTCTGTTTGCACAAACTGGAGTACAGACTGAACGATTTCTAATTTAAATTAAACAGTCTGGTAGCACCATGTGTGCTCCTCTACTTACCACATTTACTTAGTTTCTTTTATTCTATACATGAATATTAGGTCCCATTTATCACTGCTGAAATGCATTCATGAAAAGAATCAGAAACATCCAATGCCAACTAACTGGAATACCTCAGCATGGGAACCATGTGAAGCCATCTTTTAATACACTTTTTCATGTAGCATTTGAAGCAAAGGCAGTGTTGTACCTTTGTTTAACTCACAGCTCTGTTTGTGAGGTATGGAGGTGGATGGGAGGCAACAGTTGATGAACCTCTGGTGAAGCTGCTTAGGTAGTCCATGAACACATGCTTCTGGCAGACAAAACACTCATCTAGACTCTGCTACTGACGTCACTCTCATTTTCAGTGATTTATATGCAGTTTGAAAATATGCACTGGGATAGCTAGTGCAAAAAACAGCAAATGTGATCTGTCTTTCAGAAGCTCTGATAGAGCAGATTTTGGTTAAGTAAAAGCATAAGTAGAGTAAGCGTAACACCTCTGTTAACCTTGTTGTTGACTCTGAGTGTCATACCTTTATTCCCTTTTTTTTAGTGATGCAGAATCAACAGTCTGATGCCTATTTTCCTTTTTTTCACTATCAAACTTACTTAAACAAACAAAGAAACAAAAAAAAGACATTAAAACCAGGCTTTAGCAGCATTTTGCAAAGAAGGAAGTGACTTTATGACTGACCTGAGGAATGCTTGCAATGACCTTTCTCTGTCAGACCCACTCTTGTTAAATATATCTGACCCCCTCTTTGCATCTTTACCCCTTATAGCTTCAGTAGGATACATACTGTGCTGCATAAAATGTAGCATGTAATAATGTGTTTACACAGCTTTTTCCACTTTTTAGGCAGGTCTTCAAGTTTGGGACATGTGATACACAATTTAAAATAAATCCTCTTAAATAACACAGTTATATAATGTGAAAATGTAATATCTAATTATTGTAACTAAGACAATTAAATATCTGACATTTTTTTAATGTTCAGTTCTTACTTTACAGCAGCACAAATATAATCATTTTCATTCAGAGCACATTTGTAAATTCAGTACGATTTCGTTTGTAGTCATTATGGTTTTTCATAGGAAGGTTGGCCTTTAGGATGACCTCTTTGGGTGATGAAGAGTTACTAATGTTAAAAGATGCTATAATACATCAGACTGCTTCAGCTCTGTCAGTTTAAGTTGGTAGTTTTAAGAAATAACTACTTTTTATTTATTTCTGAAAATATATGACAACCAGTTAGTGTTTGCTTTAGTTAATACAAAATATAATGTTTAAAAGTTACCATGAAATGCATGTGTTGATTATACAGTCTACAACAGTTACCATGGGACCATATTTATGGTGAATGTACCCTCTTATAGGCAGATTTTTTTTTTTTAAAGAAGACATAACAGATATTTTATTTTATCTTTCAAATGGATAGTTAAGTTGGAAGAGCATCCGTCTCTCATGCGGGAGAACAGAGTTTGATTCCCCAAGGGGAAATTATTAACACTTCCCGGTTGGGTCCTTAGGCAAGACCCTTAATGCTATTGCCTAACCACTGTAAGTCACTTTGGAGAAACGCGTCAGCTAAATGACTGTAATCCAAATTATTATTATTATAAATTTTTTTTTTCAGACTTTATGGGACATAAAGATAAAAGGCAAACAAATTCACAAACTTATGTTGTACATTGTATGTTGTTGAGGGATATATATATATATATATATATGTTTAGTTTGAACACACCTGCCCACTTCTTTTGAATCAGTATGTGCTCAGCAGTATAACTGTCTCCTGTCTGTAAATTGGTTGCCCAGGAACTACCTATTTGTCCCTGGAAACAAAGTAATCAAGACATTTCTTTTTGTACTTATATAAGTTTAATGAAGTTTTCAAATTTGTCCACCTCTCTGTAAAAGTGGCTGCAATCACCTCCCTTATGTCTCCATTTCTTTGTGAAATTATTTATATAAGCTTTCAACTAGAGAAAAAAAAAGTCAGCATCATGGATGTTTGGAAGCAGAGTCTGTGAATGAGCTGTCCATCAATCTTCCTTTTGCAGGATGTTGGAAGAGACAGCTGGAAAGCCAGTGAACCTGCACATATCACTGATAGACTGACAGATTTGCATTGGGCTGTCCCATTTAAACAGATGCAAAGTATTCTAAACAGTGGTTCACTGTTATTTAATCATCCATGTCTGGCTGGCTAATAAGCAATACTGCTGTCAGGGCATCAAGTGGACATGTTTCATTTAACTCTGTCAGAGTGTGTTTCTCTGAACATGCTTGTGTTGGGGTTTGTTATTCCATCTGAAAGTGATGGCAATGATGATGAAATATGTGACAACCAAAATTACCAAGCTCTGAGTGCATATTGCCTCCTTTGTAATGCAATGCAGTACAATATCAATGCATCTTTTGTCTGTGTAATGGAACTGTGAAAAGTGCCACAACTTAGAGCTGTAATAGAAACAGAAAACAGAAGATCTGGACAAAAAAGACTGAACAACAGCTAGATGCCACAGAGCTGCTCTGAATCAGAAAGAGACATGTACTTGTTAAAATAAATTAATAAGGTAACAGAAGGTAAATAAGTGAAGCTAAAAAAGAAAAAAGAAAAAGTTGGGATTGATAATGTTGGTCATCACTTCTGTTATCCAGCTCTTGTCGTCAGGCTTTTAGGGCTAGAGGAAATCTGTCATTGTTTTCCTGCCTGAATTGGCTGCACATGCAGTGACCCCATCACTTTCACGCCTGATAACCGGGCTCGCAGCCAGACCGTTGGTCCAGCCTAGCAGCCTAACCCCATCCTGACTTTATCGGCCATAGAAATTCAAAGAGAATGAGAGAAAGAAAGACATCCTTGGCAACACATATTAGGAAGCCTATTAAGCTGTTTTGGATTAAAGCCAGATAATAATAGCAGTGAGCTGTAACTTTTACCACAGCCTGTGTTCTGCACACTGTGATGCGTTATGAATTATGTACTGTGTGAACCTTCTTATTATTGTGATCATGTTGCATGAAGCCTGGAATAATAGCTGCAGCTTCAGAGTGCTCTAAACACAGCAGCAGTCTAAGGTTTTGATTTATTGTCCACCCATCCAGCTGCAAGAGGAAACTTGTCCCTTTTGTTGTTTAGCTTGCAGCTACTTTCACCCAAACAGTGTTTTCCGTAGAAGGTCTCACAGATAAATTGTTAGACAGCGTGATTATACAGGCTAAAAGCTAATTTCTTACATAGAATTTAGAAAACAGAACAAGCAAAGCAGCTACAATCTAAAACCAAAGGCACAAGTGACATAGGGGTGAGACAGGAGGTGGGGGGGGGGGGGGGACATAGGACAATGTCCTCATTATTATTTCAGAGCAAAATTTAAAACGCTGTCCTCCACTGCAGTGTTTGAGCTGCCCGCTGCACACAGCCATGTCAGGTTGGATGGTGTTCCAGCAATGTGTCTATGGCTGGGCTGGAGCACCAAATAGTGCATCCCCAGGGGAGTGTGGGGGTCATTTCTCCTGGCAGACAGGACAGGTGTGTGTTTGGAGACACAGTCTGCCTGCCTGCCTGCCTGCCCGGAGGGCCCTGCTGTACTGCTTAACACTGTAGAGTTATGGGGTTCTCTCACATGCTGAGGGCAAGTCCAGGTCAGCTGGGATCTGTTTATGCGAGTCAGAGTGGGCGGTGTGGATGTGTGTACATACTTGTTTGTGTGTGGGGGGTTGGGGGGGTTGGGGGTGTTGCAGAGAACAAATAGAATGTTTATTTACACGTGGCATGCTTTTTCATCTTTGTGTCGGTGTGTGTGTGAGTGTGTGTGTCTGGTGTGCTTGTTGTTGGGCCACGTGGAAGCATCTGGTACAACACAACCATGGCTCCAGTGGAACAGTCTCCAGATGTGTTTGTGTGTTTTGGCCCTGTTGTCTGTTTGACTCTACAGCCACCAGCCTGCATGGAAGTCATTTTACTTTCATGTGAGCATTTTGCATATACAGAAAGCTTTGTTTTACTGGAATATGCGTGTTGTCTATTGGTCTGTAGAATCACATTTCTTTTGCTCACATGTGTGTGCATCTAAGTGTACTTTCCTATACAAATTTAAATTTCCTGTGTGTGTGCAGCTGCTGCCCAGTCAAAGTCCAACCAGATGGACAAGATTATGATCATGATTAGACTTTATAGAGTTAGAGTACATTATGAGGGACATTCTAATTCACATGCTGCTAACAAAGCCTGCATCATACCACATAATTAACACATCAGCTGGAACTGACTCATAAATATACATCAACATCTTTTCAAGAGTCCAGTGTAATGCAAAACTGTCAGCAGTGTCAGTGGACATCTTGTTTGTTGACAGGAAAAGGATTTGACTTTTTTTTAACTTTCCCCTTTTCACTTTTATTTCTCTCATCAGCTGGTGGCGAGGTGAGGTGAAGTTGTCTTGTTAGTGGAGTGAAACCATGTGGCTTCTCTCCTCCTCTCTGACTCTGCTGGCCCTCAGCACTGCATCATGTGACACAGTGACGTCAGACCAAGGTAAGTTGCCCTATTTCCAAACATTCCAAGGACTGGCTCTGCATATGTTTTGAAATGTAGCACAAAAAAGTGACTTGCTGTAAGAGAAAAGGAATTGTTGATCATGATCATCCCAAATACAGTGCAGTGTATTTTGTTTGGGTAATCATGAATTAATTCAGAATGTAGATATTCTCACTATGCTTAGAAGTACTGATGAGTAAAATAAATAACACACAGATACTTTAATATTATAACATATTATCAATGAATAGCATCTGAGTAAATAATTTCTTTGTGACATAAACATTTACATTGACTCACTCTAAAATAACTCCTGATGTCCATCTTTCTTTTCTTTGCTCTTGAAATTCTGATTGAAAATACAACTATTGTTAGGGGACACACTCTGCCACTAGCTAGCACCATTAGCTCTTTCAACAGAGCCAATCACAAAAGTGCAAAAGAGCAGAGCCGATCATATTACTTAAATCTGGGTTGGAAGGTGGGACTTATAGCAGCGATTACTTCTTGCAGATAAAGCATCAATAGCACTGATCTTTCAGCTGTGCTACATGAAAATGTTAGGGGGGGACTCAGGACTTGCTTTACATTGGTAGAAAGATGTTCACAACTCTGCACGCATGGTCCAGTCACATCCGATTCATAAGTCATCAATGTTTACAGAAAGTAAAGTCTTCCAGTATAATAGGAATAGACCCAAAAGAACTGCTTGGAATGTTGGTCATGTAGCCCTTCTGTTTGCTGGCCATTTGGATGGCTATGTAGATGTTGAAATGTGCTCCATTAGTAGGTATAGTGGAGCTCTATTAAATTCATACATCAACGTAAATTCTATTTAATGACAAAAGCTGCTTAAAAAGTATTGCTCTCTGTCTTGAATATGGCATTGCTTGCTTTGCCAACCTCTCTCGCTGTAAAACTGCTCTGCTCTTGATGTTACAGTGTCTCTGTGACGCCTTAGGCCACAGTGAAAACCGTGTAATTACAGCTTCTGTGGCTATCGGTGGCAGTGTGGTTCAGTGGTAGCAAAGAGGCATGTGTGTGGCTGTGTTCCTCTTCATGAGCCATCAGTCATTCTGAGGATGTGTATTTGTAAAGAGTCTCTGTATACAAGCCGATAGTCTAGTTTATTATCACTTGGTGTGTTGGAGAGAATCTGAAGTGTTACTATTTGCACCCAGGTGAGTGTGTATGTGTGTGTGTGACAAGTGAGAGAAACAGACAACCCAGATATCAAGAAGCAGACAGGTGAAGAAAAATCTCTTTTGTTGTCTTGTTTTATTTATTTATTTCACTCTGAACTGTCATACCCCCTCATCACACTGTCAGTATGTTCTCAGGGGCCTGTTCTGTGATATCAGTTGGGGTTGGGGGGGAGCAATCCTCTATAGCTTGCAGAGCTCTGAAGGGAGCTTTGAGGAGAAGGTGGTCCCCCCTGGGAGATCCTAGTCAGAGCATCCAAGATGAGACTAAGTCAGCTTGCAGCTCCCCCGAGTCCTCCCCTCTAGTATGTGGAAGAAAGTGCTTTAACACTTTGTCATAGCAAGCACAAGACACACCATAACGATCCTCCAACTCATCCAAAATCCAAACTTATGGGTAATTTGCTGACTTTACAGCAGGAAAGCAGGTTTAGGTAAAATTAGTGTCAAAAAGTTGAGCTACATGACAACGCTGCAGGTCCATAGTGTATTAGGCGCTCTATGCAGCAGATCCTATGTAGTCTGAAGCACAGGTTTTATGTATTGTGTTTTTTGGAGCAGGTCTGCATCCGGGCTATTGCAATTTGTGTGTTGTCCAATGCCAATGAATTTTAATAGCCTCAACACAAGCTAGAGATGAAACACAAAAGTCAGAAGCAAATGCAGGAATGTTTTTTTCTGTTTTGTTGCTTTTTCTTTTACTAGAGTCGATAAAGCAGCAATAAATATCTGTGCTGAGTTTATCACAATACCCTCAAATGGTTAAAGTAAAATAAGCTTTCAAACTCAGGAAATACAAGCGATTTTCTGTGGTTTGGAGCTCTTTTCCTTCTCTATGCCTCATCACTCCAATTTGCAAAGAAAAAGTTCCTCTTGATTTTTTTTTTTTTTTTTGGTTTGAGTGATAGTGGACATCTATTCATCCAAATGGCCACCAACACCTTGTTTGGTGGCAAATTACAACTTTCAGATCTCTTTAAAAACAAGGCTTCTATCCCCTCAAAATGGAGCAGTAATGGAAAGGGCAGGTAGGAGGATCGTGCCTCAGACTTAGTGGTGAACATGAATAGCTGGTAGTGTCTCCACTTGCCTCCAAGACTGGAAGGTACAACTGTACAAAATGCCAGGTTTCTGTTGCCCAATATGATGTGCATTTAGAAGGTGTGATGAATATTAGATTAATGAAAATAGTAAAAAGATCAAAATGCTCTTCTACTGTGCAAAAGAATAGATTAACTCACTTGAGGTGTGTTTTGTCATTTTTGAAACAAAAAATATATGCATGTATTTATGTTAGAGAGGATGGAAAAGACTAATTCCATATGATCTGGCAAGATTAAAAAGTAAACCACCAGCTGTTTCTGGTCTGGTAAACTCATGTGACTAACATGATGATCTGTGGATGCAGAAATAATTTGATTTTAAGGAATGAAATACTTTAAAATGTTCAGTGAGTTGTATTTTAGTAAGATATGCTATATTTCCGTCTCCTCTTGCATATAAAAGGAAAGTAAATGACAAAACAAGTGATATCAATTATCAGCCAAACCATTACGTCTAACATTTTTATCAGGTCAGAATTTTATCATTTGTTCATATCTTAAAATATCTCAAATGTGAAAGATATTCCCAGCAAGAAGAGTTCCATTTTCATTAGGAAGAAATTCTTATTTCTATTGAACTGCTACCACTAGCTGTGTATTCTATACCTCCACCCCCTGGCAACACACCAAATCCATCCTATCCCAACTGCCATTAGCCATCACAGAGGTCTGACTCACCAGTCCATCAAAACATGTCTAATTAATGTTTTGATTTTGCTTTTTAAAAGTTTGCTTCACATTTGCTACACTACTGAATGGTAACAGGGTAACTGGTTTGGTCATCAGACTGATTAAAAAATATCCATTATCACCAGTTAGTTGCTAGCTATTGTCAATTATGTGGTGCTGAGTATGTTGAAAACAGGGAAATGGAATCAGAGGACAGACAGGAAGTGCAGAGATAATTGCGTGTATTTCAGAGAACTCTAGTCACAGAAGTTAAGAGGCTGTCTTTCGTCCACATATGCTCACGTTGGAAAAGCAATGTCAATCCTTCATGTTTATGCTGAAGTGCACTCTAGGGCACAATGTCTTCAAATTCCATTAACTCAGTGTTTAGGAATGTTTGCTACCATTCAGAAGTTTGGACACACTTTTCTATTAGACTTAATGGGGAAGTGTGTCCAAACTTTTCATTGGTAGTGTAGCATTGCATCTCATCTCAGAACTGTACAAGGTCTAAAAATTATTAGTAGGTAACATACATTTCTCTTACATATAAATATTTAAGTTTTGAGCTTACGATAAAGTTGATTTTTTTTCTAAAGGTATTATACATCCTCCCATGATCTGAGCTAGCGTCACTTAGCAATGTGTGTAAACATGTGAAAACACTCACAAACACACAGGATGGCAGACATTATGTGCAGCAACACAATCTCATTTGTGCAAGTTTATTGATGTGAAAAGCTTGTAAATGTGTGTCATGAGTCAGTCTGTATCTCTGTGAGCTTGTGTATGCATACTGAAAGTGTGCCAGAGGCCTACGAAGGGAAAATGAGTGAGCTCATCCCCCTGAAGTGCTGTGTTTTAAGTCTTTCCGCTCCTCTGTACTGCAATTTTATCTCTGGAAAGTAACAAGGAATGTTCTCTGTTGTCTTTTTCTTTGGCCCAAAATGGCAATGTCAGACTTATTGTCTCAATACTTCCTTTTTCACAGTCTCAGTCTAGTGACCCTGACTATATTTATTGTATTGAATCATCCACTGCATCACCCAGCATATACCCTTCTCTCCATCCCGCACACTATGTGCAAGTCTTTAATAGATTCAGGACATGGAAGCTTCACCCACTGACTCTGGTTTTCTGCTGATCAGCAGCCCAGTCCAATTATCTTGGAATGCCACATTGTAAAGCTTATTGAATAACTACTATGGTCCTTTCCAAACTACGCAGTGCAAACTCTGAAACTGTGAGCACACTTTCGACCTCCATGCCCCTAATGAAAGCACTGTGCCAAGTCTCTGCTGCTGTGAAAATTGAATTAATAACTAAGGCCTTACCCCAACAAAGCAATGATAGATAGGCCACTGAGGCTTAAATCTTCTAAAAGTATCTTTAATATCAGTGTATAATGTGCATTTTTCATGTTATAATGACTGTCTATATGCTTGTCTAACATTGTACAAGGTGTATTAGTTCCCTTACAATCATTATGTTGAAGAAGTTATCAAATTATTCAGGTATGTGCTGCCTTGACACATTTCAAGTGTACATTCCTAATGCTAAGTGTGTTTTCATCTAAATGTGGCCCTTGGCCTCTCTAAAGATCTTATAGATTGAAGATGTGGTAGAACACTCAGCAGTACTGCATGCCAGCTAGTTTAATATCACTGCTTGCTTTGGCAAGACTCAAACACGACCCATCAAGGAGGAAGTGAGACCAGCCAAAACCATCCAATCTTTTTAAGGCTACATGCAGCTACTAGCGGGATCCTGGAGAAGCGCTCATACTTTGTGCTAATTAGCTTGTCAACAAGCAAAAGCTTTCCTTTGATCACAGCTTGAAATGAAGTGGGGTTCAAGTTATGCACCATGTCCGCTGCCAAACTGCACAAGTGTTTGACAACGCAACAGTCCACTAAAACATCATCCATCCTTTGAGATTTGTAGAGATGTTGCATTCCTGCCATGACTGTGAGTAAATGTCTGATACTCTAACAAGTAAACAGTATTTGATTTTATCCTAAGCTTAAAAAAAAAAAAAAAAAAAAAAAAAAAAAAGAAACAAGTGCAAATATGTTTACAAATGAACAAAAACAAGCAGCTTTGGAATAAACAGGTGGTTTTTGTAGTGACGATATGTACAATTTTTGTCCTGTTACAAGAGCATATTTTAAATGGTGAAATGTAATGTGTAGCAAATGAACACTGAGTTTTTGAAATGAGGATCCATAAGTAAGAAAAATGTGCAAATTGTGAGGTCAGCAACTTGGTTTGTGCAATGCACTGGTTAGGATCCACAGGAGGGATTACTTCCAACAGATCTCTTGGGCCTGGGTCCGGCAGTTTTAAAATGTTTCCCAGCTACAAAAACACAACACAGTCAGCTGTGTTGCAGTCGGAAAACATCTAACCCGGGGCTACTCAATTTGACCCTACAGGTTTTCAATGTTTCTCTGCTCCAACACACCTGACTCAAATCAAATAGATCCAGCAGTCTATGAAGTTCTGCACAGTGACCCATGGGACTGAAGTGAGTAGCTCTGATCTAAATACTGAAGGAGAGTGGTCCAAGAGGTCCAGAGTTGGTGATCCCTCAGCATTTTACATTAGTAAAACCTAAGTTATCTTGCTTTATTTTGTTAGCTTAAGCTTAATTCTTCTGCATACAGCCTTGCTCTGCTATTTTATCTTAGTGTTCAGCATGCTATAGCTTTAAGTTAGCAAACTAACATCTTTGTTATGCCACCATTATTGTGTGTTATCTTTATGGTTTTGTGTTGTTAATTGTTGTTCACTAATGTGATCAGATTACTGAGAAAAACAAAAATTTAGGACTTTTCTAGCTTGAAAGTTATTATTTAATTTGTCAACTAAACTCTCCTGCCATTTCACAATTAAGTCATCTCAAGACACCTTTACAGATGCAGTCCAGCTCAATCCAATTCATTGTAGTCCAGTATAATGTAGTCCAAATAAAACAAATCTATTACAGATAACCCTTAGTCCAATTTATAATAACTGTGTTCACTTGAGACAATTCATGAAAAATGGTTGCATCGCTAAGGAAATCAACAGATTGCACTGACTCTTTGCCGTGATTCAGTACCCCATCCTGAGCATGCAAGGGCTGGTGGGCAATAGTTGGAAAAAAAAGAAAACTGCCCTTTAACAGGAAGGAAAAGCATCCAATCAAACTCAAGAAGGGCAACAATCTGCTGTGACCTGTTGGGAAGCGTGAGGACAGGAAAGAGGGTAAACAAGTACCATAACTGTATGCCAGGGATACATGTGGAGAAAAAAAAGACACAAGATAATGACAATAATTATGTAATAAATATGAAAAAAAAAAAAAAAATAGAAAAGTTAAACCCAGTTTATCAAATTCAATGTTTTCTGCTGTGATTTGAAAAGACATACAGGTCATTAGAAATGGGGAAGATCCTCAGAGGATGATGTCTGCTCCCCTTATTCTTGATCTAAGCATGCTAAATAACAACTCAGACTCATGATAGTTAATCCAAGTCAATACAGAGCTTGTCCTATAGCTGTCCTAATACAGCCTATGCATGCAGTAGTATATAGTGGCAACTTATTTCTTTTGAAGATAATTGCTTTCTTTTAGGGTAACTATTTTTAGCATTAACAGGAACAACAAAATCAATGCCTCTGAAGTGTTTTTCTGCACTTTTAAAGTGTCACTTCACACCTCCCATTAGCCTACCTTGTATATTTCACCTTATCTGCTTTAAAGTGTTCACTCTCCCAGAATTCTTCTCTTCTGAGTTTTTCAGCTTTTCATAGTGCTGCTCCCTTGCCTGCAGCCCGGATCTCTTCACTTCTTAGAGAACCTTCATCTTTACTTTGTCAGATGGAAATAGGATGGTAATGAAAAACCAAAAAAAAAAAAAAAAGAAAAGGAAAAATAAAGCGGAGTAAGCAGTGACAAAGGTAGAACTTACCATAACTTGACTTCAAAAAACCTGCAACTGGGGGATATAAAGAAACACTTCAGTTTAAGTGTGTGAATTTGTGTGTGTGCTGGTGAAGCTGCAGACTTTGTGCTGATTTAGCAGACAGGATTTCAGGATGGACTCATCAATTTATAAAATACACAATGTGTGAGACTGAATAAGTCTCAGAACACCCCAAACTTGTACTTGATGCTCTTTCCACTGTAACTGTTGTTCGGAAGTCCAATTCATACAGTTTCTTTGACTTTTCACCTAAAGTTTCTCAGTTTCCTATAAAACAACTGTTTGACATCTGTTTTCCACACCATGATTTGTGCTTGTAGAAAGAAATGAGAGAATGACACTTTGTGCAGTCAGACAGGATGAAATGTCTTTTGCTTTGAAACACTGTCTTTGTTATTTTGAATTCAAGATGAGCAGAAACTGCGGGGTGTCAAGCGATGGTCTTGATAATATGTAGCACTAAGAAGGATTTCATTTTTCTTTGAGCTGGCCTCCGTGAAATTAAATTTCTAGCTCATAATTAAAGTCAGTTGAATGTTATTATTTTAGTAATTATATTAGACTATTTCACTTCATTTTACTCTCTCTTCAGGCCTGGATAAAGTTTCTCTAAACTGGTTAAAAACATAGACAGTATTTTGCCATTGGATGCTTGAGGGCACTTACGTTATACTCTTACTGTCTTATCACAAAAACCTTCTCAACATTTGATTAGTGTTTAAGTGCCTGAGAAAGGGTTTTCCTGAGGCTTTATTCTTCTCATTAATAGTATAATTAGTAGTGCCTCTAAAATAACTCTTAATGTTTAGTTCTATTGACCATTAGTTAAGGTCCATCTGTCTTAGTTCATTTACTTTTAAATACTTGGTTAAATACGTCTCTGACATGACACACAAGAGCAACACAATAAAACCTCAGTAGGAACTAGTTGGAAAATGCTTTAAATATTTAGTAGTGGAATAAAGAATGACATATCTCTATAACTATTCAACAGTAGCAAACTTCAACAACTCGTTACCACCAGGCAGTAAAATGTAGCTCTCATCACTCACTGTCAAAATTGTGAGAAGACTTGGGGTAAGAACATTAAAATGATTATGATTGGTTTATTTTTTGTGGGAGCGTCATGAGTTTGGGGTGTTTTGCTGCCCCTGGGACAACATAGCTTGCAGTCATTGAATCAACCATACATTTTTCATTGTATCAGTGTGACAAGATGATGTGAGGCCACCTTTTTTAACCTTTTAAAACCTGAGGGCCCTCTGTTGGGGGTCATTGAGAACGGGTGGTTCTAAATTGTGACAAAATTGCCATTTTGAAGACCTAGCCTGAACTTTCTGTAAAACATCTCTAATTTTGTTCTGGTTCACTTTATCAGAAGTTTGATTTTGCAGAGATAATGCTGAAATGTTGTACTATGATTTCATAAAGATTTATGGCCAATTTCAACCGGGTCTGTGTATGCCGCAGTTTCCTTCTGAGCTCCGCGGCGGGTAACTTCACACCGGGAGTGTGTCAGAGGCGAAGCACCTGCAAGTGCAGTCCACTTTATTGGATCTGCGAGATCATGAAATCACAGGATAATTAGAGTCTTTTGATTCCCCACTTCCAGAATAAACATCTTGTTGTCCATGATGAAAAAAAAAAAAAAAAACAATAAAACAATGAGACCCCCTGACCGAATAATGACATAAAGTTTACATAGCAAATCTGCATGGGGACTTTTATTTTGAAATTTACTGGACACTTCACATAGTGTGCCTCTAGAGAGAGAGTGGCGCCACCGGAAGCTCAAAACGCTTGCCGATCACGTGGTCCATGTAGCCTCCAAAAGTTCCAGGAAGTGCTTGGCGGCCAATACAAAATAATAGGAAAACTACGATAATCGGTAAATAATGATCAATGAAGGCTTTGCTCTGCAATATTTTTATAGTTGTGTTCATTGATATGAATCATCAAAGTTTTACTAAACCTGTTTGACATCAACAGCAATGTAAATCATAATATTTTCTGTTTTTTTAACTTTATCTTTCAGACTGAGGCATACCAACAGGTGACGACAATGGTTTACCAATTGACTACACAATAAATCTAGGCTCACAGCATAATGATAACTGTTCTTACAGGAAATCTATATCCAATAAATAAAATTTAGATCCCCAATTCATTTCAAATAAATGGGTTATCTATTCTTACTTATTAGTATCTACTTGTGTGAATTGCTTTTAAGTCTTAAGACTTATTTTGACTGAGGCAGACTGATAACTAAGTCTGGACTCACAATATAATGTGTTCTTACAGAAAATCCATGGCAAATGAATAAAATTTTGATTTCAATTCATGGAAAATACATGGCTTTCTATCACTATTTGTTAACTATCCCAAGACTTACTCCCTACATTTACATAATAAATCAGACAAACACCCTTTGTTTTCCAAATGCATTTAATACCTAAAAGAATTCCTTTACAATAAAACTCGACTAGATCAGCATGTTTAGCCATTTCTTTTCTCTGCTATCCTTGAATACAGTCTCCACCATGGTATGCTGTGCTGCATGGGGATGCTCCACTCGCTCAGAGAAAGGCGTGCGTATGTATGGCTTCCCCAAAGACAGGGACAGAAGGAAAATATGGATGGCCAAAGTCAGCAGGATACATTTGACCACCATCAGGGACTGTGAAAACAAAAAAATATGTGAGGCAATCATATTAAAACAATGCATTTACACATTTTCAAAGATAATATCATTGGGAAGTTTATTTTTAAATTAAACACATCACAGGGAGATTTATATGGTTGAGGTTGCAGAATATAGAAAAAAAGACAGGAAACAACACTTAAAAGTGGCCAAAGCAGGAAGGTGAAGAAGAACAGTATCCCAGTTAACAGCAGGCAACCTAAAGCCCTAATATTGTATAATTGTATGGGCTGTACTATTCGACAAAACAGCTCACTTTCTAGTTATTATGTAAAATAAACGGTGTAATTATTGGCCTGGCCTATAGTGTTAAATGTGTGAAATGCGGTGGTCACACATTATGACCCACATACAGAATCATCTTCATATCTTTGTCCATAATTCCACAGCCTTATAAATACATTAAAATTAAATAAAAATGTAACTACAATCGCTCTCCCTACACATTAACCTCGCTATCAACGGCGCTGGATCAATTTATATTGACGAACAGAATTTACATTCATCAGCCTGTGGCATCTGCTGCTATCAGTGTGCTAGCATAAACTTTTATCGGTTTGTAATCTCTAAATATATTAATCTAGACGGTGACAATCCGTCAACATATTTATTTACTCCTGTCAAGTTGATTTAGATGCACAACTGATATGGAAATATGACTATTAAAACATCTTACCTTGAAGAAGTGTAGCTCCGACAATCTGCTCCATTGAAATACATTGACCGTCGCTTAGCTTTTGCTAACTTCCGGGAACTTTTGAGGGGCTCCATACGCCGCCATTGCTGTGAAAAAACTGAACCATTGCAGTGAACGGAGATGGCGCCACTCTCTCTCTAGAGGCACTCTAACTTCACATTGCTCTTGTGTATGATTTCCTGTCTGGGTCTATCTGAACTACTGAGCTTGATGCGTTCTGGCAGCATGCTCCGTCAAAATTAGACTCAATCGTATGTTTAGCAGAGAGCAGCAACAAGGCGCTTCTGACATGCTGCGGCGTGCCCCGTGGGAACCAAACCATTGACTAAAATGGCCGCTTATAGCTGTGAAACTGGCCTTTAGAGTTACAGCTGAATCATTTCTAACAGATATTCATATTCCTCCTTAGAGTTCACTGTTTGTTTGTTTTAGGTAAGCCTTAGGCTTTTTTCATTTGTGCTCTGTGCCTTCTTTCTTTTTCTACATCTGTAACACACATACTGATATTTTCACATCTTCACAAATCTGACAAGTGGTCCCTTAATTATGCCTCCAAAACTATTCTAATAGAATTTGTGGTTATATAGATAAAGTTACTGCATTATGGGTCTACAAAGTTGGCACAGGGCTCAAAGGCTTAAAGTGTCAATGAACCAATAATAGACCTACCAGCATTCTCATCATACCAAAGCTAACTAAGGAAGGCTAAAAAGAAAAAAATGGGAGGCCGAGGAGTGACCAGGTCAATATTCAGATTTTACACATGCACATAAACCCCTCAATATCTTGTGGCTGAAGGAATCACAGTGGCAACAATGCTTTACAAGTTTCTGCAGCTGAAATCTGAATAATCATGCAAAATACCTCTGAAATGTACTTCTTGCTCATTTGTGTTATAGTTGCTTTTCGAATGAAGGCTGTACTTAATTTTGCCACCCCCAAAAATTTACATCTTTTGATATTTTAATTGAATAAAGTATTGAAAAGACTTATTTTCATTTTAGTATTGTATATATACCATAAGCATATGAATGCCTTTCAAACATATTAAAAAAAATCTGAAATTTAAAGTTTTTAACAGTTACAGACCTTACTTATCAGAAAAGACAAAAAAAAAAAAAAAAAAAAAAAATGTAACCACAGCAGCTATGCTTGAAGCAGCATTGAATGAGATTGAATTAAAATATCCAACCTTGAGCATTGGCACACGGCACATATTAATGATTTAGAATATTACTGACAGCAACAAAACTCTGAGATAATTATTAAGTTTTATTTTTGGTTAACAGAAGGCACCATCTGCTTCAAGATTCTCTGCAGTCATGTTAAAAAAAAGAAAAGAAAAAAAAGAAAAGAAAAACCATCTAGTAGAATGTCTTGCTTAGGGCCATAGTCGTTGGCCCCAAAGAGATCAATTAATTGTGGATCACAGTGATTCACAGGGTTCATATCTACCTGTAGAACTGTGTTTTTTCTACACATCTCACATCTCCCCCTGCAGCCAGGCAGGCCGCTCTGACAGGCAACACTTTTCTCTGCAACCTCCCCTGACAGGGTGAGAACATATCCATCAAAATGAGGCTGCCGCAGCAGACACGGTTGGTGCTAGACAACCTGTCAGACCGGGTTGTGTTTCACACTGCACTGCTTTGCCCTCATTTCATCTCTCTGTCCATGTTTTACACCTTTTTTAAACTCTCATTCAACCCCAACTCATTCACTTTATAACCGGATAAATATTTCAATAAGTCTCAAAGGTATTTTTGAAGTAGCTTATTCTCTCTTATGCAAATTCTGTTTAACTCAGCAGGAAGTGTCAAGGATAATATTTGACATAAGCTCTCCAATGACTTGTTTACCTCTCATGAATGACAGTACAGGTAGTCCAGGCTTTTAGCTGTTCTACCACTTTTCTTAATATCTTTCCTGCATAACCCTCTGTGCATTTCCTTTGTTTCCACAGGTGTACAATGCCCACCCTTGCATGTGGATGGTTGGAAGTTTCCTCACATGGCACAGCAGAATATCACAGGTGAAATCATGAGCTCAAGAACACATATTGTTATCTTGGTTTTATTCAGCTGGGTGCTAATCAAATTCCTATCATTAATAGGTTTTAATCTGGTCAGGCAATTCTTGCTATTCAAGAGCACAGATGTCAAGAAAATCCGCAACCCTCGAGGTCCTGTCATTCTCCGCCTGGGCAAGACGACACTCTTGCGACCAACCGAGTAAGTGCACGTTCCATTTCTTTTTCAGCACCTTGCTCTTTTCCCTGACACCATAAGAGAAACACATCTCACACAAACAAGTCGCAAACACCTTGAGCTGGGAGGAAGGGTGTTACAGGATGCGAAATGTGCATTTTCCAGTGTCACCCAAAGCCTTTTTATAGGCTTAACTGTCTGAATAAGAGCAGATTACCCTGGACACGCTGTAGCTGTTCAGCCTCTGAAACCTCACCCAACTGTCTGGTGGCTGCTGTATAAAATACAATACTGGTCAGTTGATTGCATTTCCAGCAGCACTTCATTTCCCTTAGCAGTAACGCTGTCCTATATAGCTGAACTTTAACAGCCTTTTTGGCTCTTTGGTTGTAACCGCATGTACTTATTATAATAAGCTTTCATCATGACTATTTTGCCTGAACATGAAACTGCAGAAGTGATGTCTTAATTAGTTGGAACAATGCAGATGACAGCAAAAAGTAAAAAATGCAAGAGTTGGAATTTATTAGCAGGATCTGAGAGCTTGTTCTCCACTTGCTTTTGGTCAAAGAAACCTGCAGGTATAAAATGCAACAGCCGATGATTCCCCTGCACTTATGTCATTATCTTTTCATGGCTTTCCATGTTATTACAGAGTAACTGGGTGTAGATTTTCTTTGGTATTCTGTTAAAATTTCTTATATGTGCCAGGCACTTTATTGTTTTCTTTCTCTTTTTCTGTAGTTCTTGTGAATTCTTGCTACACTCTCTATTAATAAAGCTGTTTTTCAGGACTTGCCAAATGGGTCAGCACAGAGTGTTTCATCACTCTGTCTGCTGATGTGATATGTGAGCTCAGTTCGGAGATAAATCTCCTTACAAAACATACTTTCTGGTTGAGACATTTTTTTCTTAAAGACTCAAAAAATGTTCTTTGTCACAGTTTTGGTGAGAAGTTGTTCTTAAAAAGTTCTTAAAAACAAACAAACAAACAAAAAAAAAATCAACTCACTTTTCAGGAAATCAGCATCATTGAAGCCAGCAAAAAAAATAATATATATATATATATATATATATATATATATATGTTTTTGTTTTTCTTCTATTCAAACAAAAGCAAAGACAGGAACACAACTCTCTATCTATTCTTTGTTGCTGGTATTGGATTTTGTTTGGGAGCGGCTTTTATTGAAATTTTGATTCCACAGAGAGCTTCGCTGTCAGTTTTATCAGTGAAGCGTGCTACCTGGGTGACTCTTGTTTGACTGAGACAGAAAATAATCAATGTTTGAACATCAGCCTCGCTTGTTGGTTGGCTTTTTTCATTTGTTTCATTTTGTCTCTTTGTATATATAGAACTCACTGACTTTTATTGTGTTTTTTTTTCCTTGCTTCCCAGAACCTTATAAAGAAGTCTTTGATTTTTTTTTTGTTTTTTTTCCTCTTTTGCTTACAAGTACAAGCTTCTTATTTCAGAAAGGAAGTTGGAGTTCTTTGTAAAATATATCTTAAAACACAATTAATAAATTGAATATTAAATTAAAGCCTGTACTTATTGAGAAATAGAACAAGGATAACATACTAAACGGGCAATTAGAAATAAGCAAGCCTATACAAAGAAAGACTTCTGCAATTCAGTCCCAACCCCACAGAATATACAGTAAATATATATAATGAAGTTGCATGCTGGGATTGTATTGCTGAAATAAGCAAGAGCTTCTCTAAAAAGAAAAAAAAATGGTGTAAATAGCAGCACATGTTGATCCTAAAATGTTAAAGATTGTTCATCATTAAAGGAATATTACTCTTTTCTTTTCAGTGGGGATGTGTGAAACACCTATGATTAGTTGGTGTCTTTAACAGCATACTGGACACTCAACAAACTCAGTTTTTAAAATCAAAAAAAGTGTACAAAGGATGAACCAAGCCAACCACAGCTCAGAATAGGACCACCAGAAAATCTCATTTTTGCCATTTGAGTCAATGACACAGTGAGTGACTGATGAAAAATAGCAGGCTCAAAATCCTCAGTCTAGGTTTCACATAAACTGTAAAGACTAGTACAGTTAGATATTACTACTAACTATTAATTTAAGATCTTATCTTATATTTTCCCCTATCTCTAACTATTTGCTCTCTTGTTTAAAAAACATAAAAAGTTAAAAAATGTGCAGATGGTAGCACGCTGTCTTATATATGCAGAGCTAGAGATCATGCTACATGCTAGCTTCCTGGCTTTTCATCATCCACTGTTGTTCCTGGGGCTTCAGAGCGGAGTCTTTAAGGCTGCACAGGAATTTGCTTCCCCTGCTCACCACAGCAGTTCTTCGTCTTGGACTAGAAAGGATGCAAAGGGTACAGTTGTAAGACAGCAGTCCCTTGGTCAAAGTAAACTCCTAGGCTATGATAGCCATCGAACAACTGCAATACCAGTGGTCTTCTCAGCAGATTTAAATGTCTTCACATTGAGGTGCAAGTAGAGACTGACTTCTGTGGCTACTAGTTTTAGTCTACCCTTCAGAGTCCTGTGGAACCAAAGGGTGTAAAAAGATTTTCAATCCATTCATTTAACAGAAGAAACAATACTTCACTTTGTAGACTGAGGAAAATGGGGATCCAACCATCAACCTTCTAGCTGAAGGACAAACGCTACCTCGTGAAATTTGTACATAAATTAACAAACTGAATAGAAGGTGGGTTTAGGTGTATCACCCAAGGATGTTTGGTACACTGAGTCTGGGTGTCGAATCGCCAATCATCCACCTTGAAGGTGCACATTTATGCATGTGTGTGGGCTCCATGATATTAATTGTACATTTACAATTAAAATGTATAACAATATATAAACAATTACAGTTCTTGGATTTGTGGTGATAATCACCGGTGTATTGACAAGGGCTGCATTTCACTTCTGCACCTGTACATACTATTTGTAGGATATCTTCTTTTTACTTGAACATGGCCTTGCTTGTCTATTTCAAGTTGAAATGATCTTATGATATCGTGCTTGTCTTCTTTATATTAATATTGTGCATCAATAGATTTTGTGCAGCTGTGAGCAAATGTGTTGTTTCTTTTCTGATTGTAGCCTCTTTCACTTGATTTCACTCTCCTTCCAGTTCTTCTATGTGCTCTTGTGTTTGAGAAGCAGGTTAATAAATGGCTTCCATCCAGTTAAGGCACTCTGTCACTCAAGTGACTTTTTAATTCATCACAGCTGAGTTTGACT